>NC_028646.1:50143075-50146397 GCF_001406875.1 Solanum pennellii | reverse complement strand
GAGAGAGAGAGTCAAATTTAAGAAAACTTTCTCTAATCTAATGACTTTGTATATGTAGTTCCATTTTTCGTGGTATTATCTTTATGTTACTCAAACTCTTCAAAAGGTCAATGGATCATACGTGTCAGATTCTGAAAATAGTGTAATTTTTGGTCATGGTGTTTACTGTGAGCTTATCTTTGGTTAGATGGCAATTGTAGTATAGGATCTTGTCGTGATTAGGTTGTTGGGCTAGCACCTTCAGGTATGTTTTCTTGTCTCAGTATCTTACTCAATGTAATATATTCCTGCAACATTGTTTACCTGTACTACCATGTGATATCTCTTCATTGGGTACTTGTGTTGTACTTTTACTTGTTATTTATACTTGTATTGTATTTGGAGCTCATTCACCTGTGTCTACAAAGTATTGCTTGTTGGTATTTATACTACACTTTTGCACCCTACAGATCATACTACGATCTTGTCATAAATATGGATCATGTGTAAAAAAACTTTTAGGGTTCGGAGATTGGATGAGCTCCCAACATTCAGAGTTGTTGATCTCCCATATTTTTGCATGAACTAAACATCTTGAATTCAGACTCTATTAGTATATATTTTCAATTTGTAAAATTCTCGTACTCATGTTCTAATTAACGTCATGTGGTTTTGTTTTGTTCTATATACATATGTTTACTTCTACTTCTTCTCTTTGTTGTTGTACCATTACCTATGATTTAATTTAAAGACTCTAGTAGAGATAAATTTTAACTGGACGATGTTCATTTTAGACACTCATTTTAGATAAATAATACTAAAATGAACATTGTCCAGTTACAATGTTTAACATAATATTATATGCCATTTTAGGAAATCATCGATGGATTAAGCCTCGATTTAATATAAAGACTCAAGGAGAGATATATTTTAATCTATGCATAGCGTGTAAGACTATATTTGAAAGGAAAAAAAACAACCAAATGCCCCCCTCTTCCCTTTTTCAACCTATTATCGAACTTTTAACTACAAACTTATATTTCACATGATTTTTATAATTTGCTTGAATTACTACAATAATTTTAACTGAAACACCTTAACTAGACTTTTTTCATTTTATAGACTTCATGTCATGCCCAGTTGTATTATTTTAACACTTTTTCACAATTTTCTATTATTCCTACACACATGTTGACCAAACATATCCACATGGACCAATTAAGTAATGCCATCTCATTTTAAAGTCAAGTCATTAAACAGACATGAAATAAATTAAAGAAAAAAATTAACAGTCAAATAGAAAGGGTTTTGACCAATTAAAAACAAATTATTTAGTAGATTTCCCCTCCCACCCCTCTTCTCCCACCCATCCCCCTCTTCTTCGTAAAAAATTTCTCACCACAAGACATTCATCTTCTTCAGATTTCTCCCTTTTCATTTTCTTTTTGTCTATTTCCACCCTATATAGTTATTTTCTCTGCCATATTCCTCCATTTTCATGGTTTTTCCGTAATATGCACTTGATTTCATTGTCTTCTTCACCATACCTTTCTCCTATTTCTTCATTTGATTTGGTGTTTAGAATTGTAAATATGAAATTTGAGAAGTTATAAGGGCGATGTGAATATATTAAAATCAGGATTATATTGTAGATTTTTTTTATACTTAAATTTTATTCTTCATTCTTTTTTTTTTTAAAAAGGGTTACATTCTTATAGTTGTTTTGCTGAGCAATCAGTATTATTTCAAGTCATTTTATATGCAAAATTTGTCTTGCCATCAACTAGTGAGGTCAAGTATGTATTGTGTTCAATAATATCAACATTATGTTTTTCCAACACAAATAATAGAAGGTTTGAAAGAAGTCTTTGATGAATTTTCCGAAATTTTTTGAGAAAGAAAATGTAAGATGTACTAGCTGAAAATGAGGAAGAAGAAGATACAAATAAAATAAAATAGGCTAATAAACCTTACACGCGCCATCAATGAATGTATCACACTCACTTTACAACATTAACAAAATGTGTCAAAATGACATAAGAAGTGACATAAGGTTTCTCTAAAATGAACAAAGTCTTGCTAAAGTATCTAACTGAAAGTTGGTGTCAACTTTAATAGACCATCGATAGATTAAGCAAATAAATAACACCCTAAAGCTAGACACCCACATTCTTAACATGCAGTGACAGACACACACTTCTAGCTCTCCTATGAGATATATAATGATTTTTATTTCTTTATAGTTATAGTTCCTTCTTTAATTTTTATTATATTTTTTCTTTTCTTTTTTCATTTAAAATTGGTAACTAATATATCGCAGAAATTGATCCTTCAGATTATAGATTATTATAATACTTCTGTCATATCCTTCAACTATTTCTTGGCTTTATTCATTTCTAAAAAATTGAAGAAGAAACAATTAAACCTTTGTTCTTTATTGTGTTCATCGATTTGTGCAAATCTGTTAAAGTTTTTTAATGTGATTTTGGTACATTGAATATACACATTACTTGTTGATTAACTTGGAATTTGGAGTAAAGATTTGAGACAAAAAATTGGTAAACCCATTGACGTACAAAGCTGTCAAAATCTTGTGAGTTGATGGGTTTGAAAGAGTTTGCCTACAAATTAACCTTTATTCGGCGGTTACTTCCTAGTTATCATTCATAAAAGATTATTTAATTATAGCAGAAATATAATAAAAATATTTTTTCTTTCATGTTATTTATGACTAGGTAACACTTAAGCTGCTATTTATTACGTTTAAAGTAGTTTAGGGTGCAGTAGGACAATCATAAAGAATAGCTTAGGTGACATTTGACTATTTTCTCGCTGATAATAAGAAGACAATATCCCTCGTTGATATTTTGTTTGGGAACATTAATGTGACTCTTCATCTCATACGAGTATACCCTTCATAATTATTCTTTCTGTTCATTTTTATTTGTCAATTCTTAATATAAATTTTTATTTTTACTCGTCATTTTTACTATATAACTAAAAAACAGTTATTTTTTATATATTTTATTCTTAATATTAAATATTATTCTCCAAAACATTTTAAAGATATAATCTTAAACATTATTTTATAGAGTTGGTGTAATAAAATACTATACTAATAATTATGTTCTTAATGATATGATAAGTCAAACAGTGACAAGTAAAAATAAAAATAAAAGGAATATTAGTTTATGCATACACATTACAGCAGTATACTCTCATAATTGGAGAAGAAGCATGATATTTCCATAAAAGATAAATACTATATAAATTATTATTTGGAGGGAGGGAGGGAGGGAGGGAAGGAGATGAAGTAAAAAAATATTAATTTTTTAAAAAAACT
>NC_028646.1:50129933-50142630 GCF_001406875.1 Solanum pennellii | reverse complement strand
TGAGAGGAAATGGTAGAATGAGATAAAAAAATATTTTACATTTATTTAATATATTTTTGTGGGAATAATAATAGTTTAATCTTTAACTTTAATTAATATTAATAATTTATTTAATTTTTATCAAAGTGTAATATTTTATCCACATGGAGTGTGATGAGATAATTTTTCAAATAAAAGAGAGAACAATGAGAGTTTAATAAAAGAGAAATGTGTGTTTCTCAAACTAATAAGTGAGAGTTTAGGTATGAAACATACACTCTCAATAGTTTAGGTTTAAAATCAAAAGAAATGGATGATTTATATATGTCTTTATCCTTCTTTAATTATACAACGCTTAAACTTGACTCATTTATGAAATATATATATAAAAAACACTTAAATTTACCCCCAACATTTATTGAGAACTCTATAATAGTGTAAGCTTTTGGTCCGATGAAAAAAATGAGATTTGCTTGTATTTTGTTGTCCTCACCTCCTTGATGAGGTTTCAATTTCTCTTGAACATTTATAATTAAATTACATAGGGTTGCATGTCAGCACGAGTTAAATATATCTTTTTTTATTTTAATTTATTGATATGATATATGTGAAATTGAAGTCAACCAGTTTCTTAACATGTTTGTATATATTAGATTTAGTCAATTATTTTTATTTTTTACGTGTGTATATATAGAGATTTTTTAAGTTATTAATTATTGTGATTTATATTATTTTTTTCGTATTTTTCACATAATATATATTACTCTTTTTGTGTTGATTTATGTGATACAAATGAAATTTCAAAAGTTAATCAATATTTTTATAAATTCTTTTTGATATTTAAGTTATTAATTATTGCGATTTACAATATATTTTATATATGGTATAGATGAAATTTTGAGAGTTAACAAAATCTTTTTATATATTTTTAAACATTTTCAAGCTATTAATTATTATGATTTATAATATTTTTTACATAATTCTTAATATATATTAAATGATAAAAGACGAAATTTTAAAAAGAAAAACTATAAATTACCAAACTACCCCTAATTGTCAAGCCTGCATGTTGACAAAGTAGTGCCTTATTGTGGCCTCTTCTACAGTACAAGTAATAAAATATAGGGAAAATGAGCATATTAACTTCAAAATACCTTTATAATCCATCTATTTGCTTTAAAATACCCTTTTGTCATCTATATTTGGGTTCAAAATTGACCACTTATTTAACAGTTTCAACTTTAAATTATTTAAATATTTATATAATACATGGGGCTCAACTATTTGTTATAATTTAACTTATTCATATAGTTTATAAACTAATCCACTACCCACCCATTACTAATTAAACCCCACCCAGTTAAAAAACTCAACCCATTACTAATACAACAAAAAAGAACTACTCCCAATGAGTGTTTCTAAAAATTTGAGGCGAAAATATCTATAGAAGTACATTATCATACATTCAAGTCTTCAACCAAAACATACAATAATTCAAGTGTCTAAATAAAATTACCGATAAACTTTTTTTATTGATTAAATTTTTATTTATTTATTTATAATACAATCATAAATATTTTGACAAGAGTGCAGAAATGCACTCCTTACTACATGTAGATTCAAAGAAAAATAATAATAAATTTCTACAGATTCAACGAATTTAAACATAAGCCCTTTTGTTCCAACATAGAATGTATACTAGCACTGGCTCTTTCTCTTGCTTTCTTTGCTGCCTCATTTGATCTCTGATTCCCATAATTCTGCATGTGATTTTTGCGATGGAGTGCAAGGGTAGTTTAGTTCCTCCATCTCCAGGTTAAAAAAACAATTTTGAATTCAAATTCTCCCATTTTGCTGAGATCATTTTGTTAACTGGAATAACAATAGCATCTTCCCTGTTTTGTTGCCTTCAAATTCTATGTGATTATGTTGTTTCTGAAAAAATATATATTGTAGCCTTCCCTTGCCCCCTATCCTGTTAAAGATGACACTCTTAAGTATGAGCATAGTAATTTGTCATTATTTCCTATCCCGTTAAAGATGACACTCTTAAGTATGAGCATAGTAATTTGTCATTATTTCCTATCCCGTTAAAGATGACACTCTTAAGTATGAGCATAGTAATTTGTCATTATTTATGAGTCTCCTCGCATCTGTCTCCATGTTGTTAAAATTTGTGAATGTGCAGGTCTCCCGGTCAATTACAAAGTTTGCCACATGATCTGCTAATTTGTTTCCTTCCATTCGAATATACCGATAAGCTTAAAAGTATGACTATGTCTCAATTATATGATTTTACTTAATAGATAACCTTTTTTCAAAAAATAATATATTAAAGTTTAGATATTTTTTTGAAAATAATGAATATTTTTAAAATTATATTAGAAAAAAGTGCATGAATTAATTCGGGATGTACTACTTCTTTACTTTTAATCATAAATTTCAAATTCAAGTTTGAAAGAGAATCCTGTTGAAAATGTTCTCCAAAATAAGTAACTCAAGCTAAATATAATTGGGGCTTCAATTCGGACTCGGATAATTTTGGATGCCATTTTCAGGTCGTGTTTCAGTAGTATTTAGGGTAATTTTGATATTATATTTGGTTTATTAATGCGCAACTTCACATAGAGCAAACACAAATTCATATTTGTATGCTATAACAAAGTTTGCATAATTACGATCCATAACAAACATAAATATGTATAATTTTCTATACATATACAAAAAACCAATTGTATAATTCGCAATACATATAAAAAAACCAACTGTATAATTCGCTATACATATACAAAAGAAAGTAGTTGTATACACATCAATTGTATAATTTGTGTATGTATAAAACGAGAAAGAGAGAAAGACAAAGAAAATTGGGCAGGGGAATATATGTATTGTATAATAATAAGTGTATAGGACAAAGATATATGTATTTGGAAGTGTATATACAATTTCTCTCGCTTTATACAAACAGGAAAACAATTTATATATTTCATTTTTGTTTGTATAAGCGATAGAGGCGAAGGTGGCGGGCGAGATCTGGGAGAGGGGAATGAAAATTATATGTATATATACAATTTTTCTTACTTTATACAAACAGAAACACATTTTATACATTTGTGTTTGTATAAAAGTGAGAGAGAACGAGTGAGAGACGGAGAGTGGCGAGCGAGAGTTTGATGGAGAGAGGTGACTGACAAACAGTTTGCTACAGGACAGAATTAAATCAAAGTGTGGTTCTAGCATTTAATTTGATTCATTAGTTTGCCATTATACACAACTTTCCCTTTATTAATTCGGTGGGGTTTAATTTGTAATGAGTGGGTAGTGGTTGATTTAGAAATTATATTAATAAATAAATTATATTCAATAGTTGAACGCCAAGTATTTATAAAAATATTTAAATAATTTAAATTTGAAACTGTTAAATAAGTGGTTAATTTTGAATCTAAAGGTGGATACTAAGGACATTTTGGAGCCAATAGTTGGATAATTTTGAGCCACTTGATGGAGAATAATTTTATACCATTAACAATATTTTAAGAATATTTTATGTCCTTTTCTGTAAACTATATACATTTGAGGGTTGATAAATACATATTTTTAATTTTGGATGTGTCATGACTTTCAAAAGATTTCAAGTTGTAGTGACAATTATGGATCTGCTAAAGCAAGTCCCCACTCCTTAATTTCCAGAAGACTTTATTTCTAAAAAATAATTGGTCAATTCATTAGCGTGTGAGAAGAACTTCATTGCTTTGAATTGGTAATATTTTTACCAACGAAAAACATGAGTCTGCACTTGAAAATATAAAGTAGTAATTGTTGAATGCCTTGAATCGGACCCGTTACAAACAGAAAGGACGGGGGTCTCGCTGATTATAATTATGTATGTTGGGCCCAAGCCTGTTAGGGCGTAGCTTAGCACTATATATAGACGCTATGGCAAACCCTATTCTGTAATTCTGTTCTTGCCTCTCCATAATAAAACTGCTCTCCCTCTTCCCCGTGGACGTAGCCAATTTATTGGTGAACCACGTAAATCTGTTGTCTTGTTTTTCGCGTTTATATTTTCTCGTATTATCTCGAATTCCGCATAACAAATTGGTATCAGAGCCTCTCGGTTAATCGGTGTTCTTGGAGAATTCGAGATGTCTGCTTTGAACGTGAAAATCGACAAATTCACAGGGAGGAACAGTTTCAGTTTATGGCAGATCAAGATGCGGGCTTTGTTGAAACAGCAAGGTTTCTGGGCGCCGTTGTCGAAAGACAAGAACGCCGTCGTTACTCCTGAGATGGCGATTCTGGAGGAAAAGGCGCATTCGACGATCATGCTGTGTCTCGCGGATGACGTCATCACGGAAGTCTCGGATGAAGAGACTGCTGCTGGTCTGTGGTTGAAGCTGGAGAGTTTGTACATGACAAAATCTCTAACCAACAAGCTGCTTCTGAAACAACGTCTATTCGGTTTACGAATGGCTGAAGGTACACAACTCAGGGAACATTTAGAGCAATTGAATACTTTGTTATTAGAATTGCGTAATATCGATGTGAAGATCGAGGATGAAGATGCTGCCCTAATTCTGTTAGTATCTCTCCCAATGTCGTTTGAGAATTTTGTTCAATCGTTCATTGTTGGGAAAGATACTGTGTCGCTGGAAGAAGTCAGATCGGCCCTTCATAGCAGGGAATTACGGCATAAGGCTAACGGCACAAGTACGGACATACAGCCTTCCGGTCTGTTCACCAGTAGCGGAAAGGGAAGGAAAAACGGCGGAAAGAAAAATAAGCCGATGTCGAAGGGTGCAAAGCCAGATGATGTTTGTAATTACTGCAAGGAGAAGGGACATTGGAAATTTGATTGTCCGAAGAAGAAGAAGCAATCGGAAAAACAATCAGTTTCTGCTGCTGTTGCTGAAGAAGACACCAATTCTGAAGAAGACATTGCCCTAGTTGCGGATGAGCACACTCATCATTCAGATGTGTGGGTTCTCGATTCTGGGGCATCCTATCACATCTGTCCTAGGAGAGAGTGGTTCACGACTTATGAGCAGATAGACGGAGGCAGCATCTCGATGGCCAACAGTTCTGTCTGCAAGGTGGTTGGGACAGGCTCGATCAAGATAAGGACACATGACGGTAGCTTCTGCACATTGAACGAGGTCAGGCACGTTCCATTGATGACGAAAAATCTGATATCTCTCAGTTCTTTGGACAGCAAGGGATTCAGCTGGTCGGGAAAAGATGGAGTCTTGCGGGTCTGGAAGGGTTCAAATCTGATTCTGAAAGGTGTCATGCGTGGTACTTTGTATTTTCTACAAGGTTCCACGGTTACAGGTTCAGCCCATGTTGCATCGTCAGAAGTTCACCAGGAGGATATGACTAAGTTATGGCACATGAGACTTGGTCATATGGGTGAAAGAGGGATGCAAATTCTGTCAAAGGAGGATCTTCTTGCTGGTC
The DNA here is from genome assembly GCF_001406875.1 of Solanum pennellii. Taxonomy (NCBI): domain Eukaryota; kingdom Viridiplantae; phylum Streptophyta; class Magnoliopsida; order Solanales; family Solanaceae; genus Solanum; species Solanum pennellii. Next base: position 50,137,194 of record NC_028646.1, on the reverse strand, counting down.
ATAAGGTTAAAAGCCTAGAGTTTTGTGAACATTGTGTCTTTGGAAAACTACATCGCAACAAGTTTCCAAAGGCCATTCACAGAACAAAAGGCACTCTTGATTATATCCATTCTGATTGCTGGGGTCCATGCCGTGTTGAGTCTTTGGGAGGCTGCAGATTTTTTGTGTCCATGATTGATGACTACTCAAGGATGACTTGGGTGTACATGATGAAGCATAAAAGTGAAGCTTTCCAGAAGTTCAAGGAGTGGAAAATTTTGATGGAAAATCAAACAGGGAAGAAGATCAAGAGGTTGCGAACTGATAATGGGCTGGAATTCTGCTGGTCTGAATTTGATCAATTCTGTAAGGATGAAGGGATTGCTCGACATCGTACAGTCAGAAATACACCACAGCAGAACGGTGTAGCTGAGCGGATGAATCAAACACTTCTGGAGAGAGCAAGGTGCATGCTCTCTAATGCTGGGCTAGATAGAAGATTCTGGGCAGAAGCGGTTAGTACAGCTTGCTACTTGATTAACCGCGGACCACATACAGGCATACAGTGCAAAACACCTATGGAGATGTGGTCAGGAAAAGTTGCTGATTATTCAAATCTGAAAGCTTTTGGTTGTACGGCTTACTATCACGTCAGTGAAGGTAAGTTAGAACCAAGAGCTAAAAAGGGAGTATTTGTGGGCTACGGAGATGGAGTGAAAGGTTTCAGAATCTGGTCTCCAGCAGAAAAGAGGGTTATTATGAGCAGGAACGTTGTCTTTGATGAAAGTTCTCTGCTTAGAACCATTGTGAAGCCTACAACTACGTCAGAAACTGGGAGTCTTGATAAACAGGTGGAGTTTCAAGTCATTCAGAACGAGAGCGATTTGAAAGAACCTGAAGAGGAGGATCAAGAGCCACAGACAGAAACTGATATTCCAGAATCTATGCCATCAGATATCCATCGGAGTATAGCTCAAGATCGGCCAAGGAGGGTTGGAGTTCGGCCACCTACGAGGTATGGTTTTGAGGACATGGTGGGTTATGCACTGCAGGTTGCTGAAGAGGTAGATACATCTGAGCCGTCTACTTACAAAGAAGCCATTTTAAGTTCTGATTCTGAAAAATGGTTTGCCGCTATGGGAGATGAGATGGAGTCCCTACACAAGAATCAGACATGGGATCTGGTCATACAGCCTTCGGGGAGAAAGATTATTACTTGCAAATGGGTTTTCAAGAAGAAGGAAGGGATATCACCAGCAGAAGGAGTCAAGTATAAAGCCAGGGTTGTTGCCAGAGGTTTCAACCAAAGAGAGGGAGTGGACTACAATGAGATCTTCTCACCAGTGGTCAGACATACTTCCATCCGAGTGTTACTAGCGATAGTTACACATCAGAATCTGGAGCTTGAACAACTTGATGTGAAGACAGCGTTTCTACATGGAGAGTTGGAGGAAGAGATATACATGACTCAGCCGGATGGTTTCCAAGTTCCAGGGAAGGAAAATCACGTCTGCAAGTTGAAGAAGTCCTTATATGGACTTAAGCAGTCTCCAAGGCAGTGGTACAAAAGGTTTGACAGCTATATGGTGAAGTTGGGCTATACTCGGAGCTCATATGATTGTTGTGTCTACTACAATAGGCTCAAGGATGATTCATTCATCTATCTGGTGCTTTATGTAGATGATATGCTGATAGCTGCAAAGAAGAAGTATGACATTCAGAAGCTGAAGGGTTTACTTAGTGCTGAGTTTGAGATGAAGGATCTGGGAGCCGCTCGGAAGATTCTAGGGATGGAGATCATTAGAGACAGAGAGAGAAGGAAACTTTTCTTGTCACAGAGAAGCTACATTCAGAAGGTCTTGGCGAGGTTTGGCATGTCTTCATCTAAGCCTATTGATACCCCCAGTGCTGCCAATATCCATCTCACTGCCATGTTCGCTCCACAGTCAGAAGAAGAGAAGGAGTATATGTCACGAGTCCCTTATGCCAGTGCCGTAGGAAGTTTGATGTATGCTATGGTCTGTACAAGGCCAGATTTAGCACATGCAGTCAGTGTAGTGAGCAGATTCATGGGACAACCAGGGAGAGAACATTGGCAGGCTGTGAAGAGAATTTTCCGGTACCTTAGAGGTACATCTGACGTTGGTCTCATTTATGGAGGTGATACTCAGTGCTTGGTTACTGGCTATTCTGATTCTGACTATGCTGGAGATGTTGACACAAGAAGATCGATGACTGGCTATGTGTTTACCCTTGGAGGATCTGTCGTCAGTTGGAAGGCAACTTTGCAACCTACAGTGACTTTGTCTACTACGGAAGCGGAGTACATGGCCTTGACAGAGGCTGCAAAAGAAGGGATTTGGCTGAAAGGGCTGGTTAGTGATCTTGGTCTGCATCATGATCAGGCTACGGTGTATTGTGACAGTTTGAGCGCAATTTGTCTAGCCAAGGATCAAGTCCATCATGAGAGAACCAAGCATATTGACGTAAGGTATCATTTTCTGAGAAGTGAGAAGAGAATCAAGGTGAAGAAAGTAGGAACTGCTGATAATCCTGCTGATATGTTCACAAAGCCGGTTCCACAGAGCAAGTTTCAACACTGTTTGGACTTGCTCAACATCAGAAGCTGTTAATTGCCCTGCGGGGCAACTCTGAGGAAGAGGGGGAGGCCTGGCACTATCATAGTGCGTCTGAAGAATCTGTTCGGAGAATTCAAGTCAAGGTGGAGATTTGTTGAATGCCTTGAATCGGACCCGTTACAAACAGAAAGGACGGGGGTCTCGCTGATTATAATTATGTATGTTGGGCCCAAGCCTGTTAGGGCGTAGCTTAGCACTATATATAGACGCTATGGCAAACCCTATTCTGTAATTCTGTTCTTGCCTCTCCTTAATAAAACTGCTCTCCCTCTTCCCGTGGACGTAGCCAATTTATTGGTGAACCACGTAAATCTGTTGTCTTGTTTTTCGCGTTTATATTTTCTCGTATTATCACGAATTCCGCATAACAGTAATTTTGACTGTTAGCTAACTATGGCTGTTTTTGCATATGTATCATACTTTGTTTTGATAATCCCCTTTGTCACTTCACTCTCGTTCAATTATGGTAGTTTTAACAACAAAAACCAGCTGGATAGTGGTTTAAACTTCAGTATAGGGAGAGCTACATATGCTAAACCACTCTATCTTTGGGACAAGACCTCTGGGAATATCACTGATTTCACTACGCACTTCACCTTTAGAATCAATTCACAGGGAAGAAGTTTTTACGCTGATGGTCTTGCCTTTTTTCCTTGCCCCAGCAGGTTCAAAAATCCCTAATAAATCAGCCAGAGGAGAAAACCTTGGTCTTCAAGTTTATGATGGACCAAAGACATCCGAAAATCACCCTTTTGTTGATGTTGAGTTTGACACCTTTACAAACTACTATGATCCACCGGGTGATCACGTAGGTATTGATATCAACTCGGTGGTATCTGTTATTAATGTGATCTGGTTTAGTATCATTCTAAATGGTAAGAAAATTGATGCCTGGATTACTTATAATTCAACCTCTAAAAATCTTAGTGTTGTCTTCACTGGTTTCCAATCACAAGGGGATGCCACAGTCACTGTCCTGCAGACTCTATCTTACAATATTGAATAGATGGAATATTTGCCAGAATGGGTAACTTTTGGCTTCTCAGGTGCAACAAAAACCTACTTTGCAATAAAAACCATATATTCTTGTAATCTTACTTCTACTTTAAAATATAATGACAACACAACACATCAAAATATGACCCTACCAACCCCTGTGCCATATCCAGATGTATCCCTACCAACGCTAGATCCAGATCCTTCAAGCAAAAAACTGTCAGGACTAGTAATTGGATTGATTTCTGGCGGTTGTGTTTCGGTAGCACTATCTCTTTTGATGTTGTTTTCATTTTGGAGAAAGAGGAAGGTCAGAGATGATGATGATATTATTGATGGTTCCATGACTGATGAATTTGAAAGAAGCACAGGACCAAAGAAGTTCTTGTGCAGTGAGTTGGTTAGATGTACAAATTACTTTTCGTGGGAAGAGATGCTTGGCCAGGGTGGGTTCGGAGGTGTTTATAAAGGATATCTTAGGGATCCTACTCCTATGTTGCTGTTAAGAAGATCTCAAGGGAGTCAAAGCAAGGAAGAAAAGAGTATGCATCAGAAGTCAGGATTATTAGTCGGTTAAGGCAAAACATTTGGTGCAACTCATTGGTTGGTGCCATCAAAAAAGAGAAATTCTACTTGTCTATGAGTTTATGCCTAATGGAAGCTTAGATTACCATCTCTTCAAGGGAAGAAGCAATTTGACATGGTCAATAAGACTCAAGATTGCTCAAGGCTTTTCCTTAGCGTTTCTTTATTTACACGATGAATAGGAACAATGTGTGGTGCATAGGGACATAAAGTCTAGCAATATTGTGTTGGATTCCAATTTCAATGCTAAACTTGGGGATTTTGGTTTAGCTAGGCTAGTTGACCATGCTAAGGGATCCTAAATAACAGTTTTGGCAGGCACGATGGGTTACATGGCTCCTGAATATGTCACCACTGGCAAAGCTATTAAGGAAACAGATGTCTATTGCTTTGGTGTTGTCGCATTAGAAATAGCTTGTGGAAGAAAACCTATTGATCCTAAAGCTGAGGAGCATCAAGTAAATATTGTTGATTGGGTTTGGAGACTTTACGGGATGGGAAATCTCTGTGAAGCAGTTGATCTTACACTCTCATCAGAGTTAAATGAACAGGAGGTGGAGCACTTGCTAATTGTTGTTTTATGGTGTGGTCATCCAGATAACAATTGCAGGCCTTCTATTAGGCAAGCAACTCAGGTTCTTAATTTTGAAGCTCCGTTGCCCACACTCCCTCAAAATATGCATGTACCGACATATTGCAGTCCGCCACAATATGGACCAACTACTTTATTTGCATCACCATACGACTCGAATTGTCCTGGGATATCTGAAATACAGTCTTCAGGGACTAGAGACTACACTGGTTCTTCAAATAACACAGCAGCTTCTGCAGCATCTTTGCCTTCCGCATCACTTTTGTACATACGTTGATATTGTCCTATAAATGAACATTTTTTTTATTTCCCTGCCTTCAATATTTCAATTTTTGCTCTTACTATTTTTTATTAATTTTTCTGTAATTAATTAGATTGAATGATTCAACAACTGTTTTTCAAAGTTTAAATAAAATAGTTTAAATACTCTTTACTTAAATACATGTCTCTTGAGCCACCATTGATATATTCGAACTAGGATTAGAAGTTGAATTTGAGGGAAGACGGAATCTTTTAGTGAGCTTGTAGTAAATATATTTTTCATCAAAATGATGAAAAACATGGACAAAGATACAAGCCTACAACAAACAATACAAAGAAGGAAAGCCGATCAATTCAGTACCCAAGCGACACAAAGAATGAAACAATCATTCAAGGAACACAGAAGATTCAGCAAAATCAAGTCAAGATAGCTACAATACTAGTATCTTACTAGGAAAATTAATCAAGCAAAACTCGAGATAAATCAGGACAGAATCAAGAATTACAAAAAAAATAAGCTCAACCAACAAATCACTAAAGAGAAAGACAATCAATCAAAGCTGCTTGAAGATCAACAAAAGATATCACAAAGAAGAAACTTGATTTGCTCATGTGCATATCTAATACGGACATGAATTAGCAAATCCTTCTCAATCAAGGAATCCTTCAAAATGCTTAATCAAAACAAACAACCTTTAATTTTCCTTACAAGAGCAATCAATCTTTCTATATAAGCCTCCCTTAGCTTTAGTTGTGATGAAGCATGCACTTCACATGAAATTGTACTTTATTCTTCTTTTGTCTTTCAAAAAGCTTTGTATTCACTTGAGTGTACCATAAAAATAAAGGTCTGACTGCAGGTTATACGGGTAGAGGTAGTGGCAAGGTAGAAGATCTAATTTGCATATCAGTCAGGAATTTAAATTCAAATCTTTGTACCACCTAAGTTCCCTTCAATCTCTAAAGGAAACACATGAAACCCAGGGGGACTTGAGTAAGATCCATGGACAACTATCAAATTCCTAATGCTCTTCTTCAAGACAGATATTCTTTAAATGGACCTCCTTACTTCAATGGTTAACACGACTCCCACCGGAAAGATAGGTTCAAAATCATTGTTACATAAAATGATTTCCAAGCTTGGGTATTTATCAAGAAGGGACCAAACGCATCCCTAGTCTCATTGGAAATAAATTTGCCTCAAAAGAGGTTGATTTGGAAGTATTTGACATCACAAAGGAACAAGAAGAGGTAATCCATACTAACGCTATAGTTATAAGTTTGTTGTATTATATTGTTCAATTAGAAGAGTAGAATATGAAAAATATATACATAGGAAACTGCGAAAGAAATGTGAGAAAAACTTGAAGTTACTTAAGAAGAGACCGACAAAGTAAAAGAAGCTCGAATCAGTTCACTAGTAATTGAATATGAATTTTTCAAAATGCCAGATAATGAGATCATAGAAAATACGTTCTCAAGATTCGGTAAGATTGTTTGAGAACTCAATTCATTGGAATGAAATACTCAAATAGAATATAAGTCAGAAAGTTCATAAGAATTCTTCCAAAGGCCTGGGAAGCTAAGGCCGTCATTCTTGAAGATGGAGATCTACAAAAAATGACTTATGATGAATTTTGAGAAACCTTATAGCCTATGAACAAAATCATATCAACAGATATAACAAGGATGACAAAAAGAAAATTATGGCCTTTACAGCTGGAACTCTTGAAATTGAAGATGAAATTGATGAATCTCAACGTGAAGGAATGATAGGGGTGGCAATTTCAGCCCATATATATGAAATGAAACTATTCTGCCTATATTTAATTAAATGGATCACTCATATTTTCTTTAATTTTCTTAAATGGTTTAATATGATCTTCAACCTATTTAATCTCATACAAATGAGAATCCATATTCAACCTAAATAAGTGAGAAAATATTTTATTTTGTTTTTTGAAAACAAAAAAAAATTAGGAGTCGGAGGTTGGTGGAAGGTAGGGTAGGGGGAGGGGGGTGCCTGGCGGAGGGGGTAAATTTTGTTTTTGAAAAATGATTTTTATTTGGACTTTTTTAGGGGTAGGTTGGTGGAGAGGGGTGGTGGTGCCTGTGAAAGGGGGTAAAATTATTATTAATTTTTTTTTTGTTTTTCGAAGACAAATTCCTTCTAGGGGTAGGTTGGTGAAAGGTTGGAGGGGGGGGGGGG
>NC_028646.1:50124113-50129600 GCF_001406875.1 Solanum pennellii | reverse complement strand
GGGGGTGCATGTAGGGAGGGGTAAATTATTTTTTGATTTTTTTTTTGTTTAAATGTGTTAGAACAACTTTGCCCAAATCATGTTTGACCAAATCCATATTTGCCCACATTATATTTGGTTGGATTTAATCCAAAACAGTTTTTCTCAGTCCATATTCAACCCATCCAAATCCGATCCAATCCAACCATTTGTCACGTCTAAGGAATGACCCTCATAAATCGTTGAGTCAAATAGATGCTATTTCGGAGAAGACAGAAACCTCAACAAGACTTCAAGAACGACAACTACTCCATAAACGACGATCGATGTTATTGCTGTGGAAATCCAGGTCACATTAGGTGTCCTGAATTAAAAAGAAGGAGCCACAGGAAGCATGTTGATCCAAAAAGTCCCGGAGCATGGAGCGATGAAAAAGCACTATAAGTGGATCATGCTGAACATCAAATATCTACTTTGTGTCCATGGGGGAATTGAGCGAGGTAACGCATCATAATTGCTCTAACTATGTCTTTGGATATTTTTACTGATACATTGCAGAAGGTTAGTAATGAATATAACAAGATTGCACAAGAAAAGAAAGGTTGATGAATTCTTCTTAAAGCAAGTCTGATTAAAGTTGACTTATTGTGTGAAGAATTTGGTGAAATCAAGATGCAATTAAATAACATCAAGAAATCACATAGTCATAGCTCAGTCAGATCTATAAGATCAATCATCAACTCTTATCTTATTCTACTAAATCTATAACATCTCGTAACTTGAAATAGTTAGATATAAGCCTAGAAACCAAAAATAGTCATTTTTTGAAATAAACGGAAATCTAAAAATTTCCTAATTTTAAAAAGTGAGTTTTGGGCATTTTTAAACGGTCATAACTTATAGATTAGGAAAGTCCAATTCGGATTTTAGTAAGGGTAAAATAGTCTTTTTACCCTACTATTTCCTAATTTTTTAAGGTTTATCAGGGGTAAAACTAAGCCTTAATTCAGTTGTAGAAAAGTTGAATACACTTAGAGCTTGGGAGAAAAGAGAAGAGAAGAGGAAGATCAAGAATCTATCAAGAACGCTTAGTTTTTACGAGTGGAATTCATCGGAAGTTATCCCTATCGAGGTATGTGAGATCTTTCAGTGTTGGATTCATTGACCTACACACAAGCATGTTTAATTCAACGAGTTTTGAATAGATTGAATGATGAATATTGAAGTTCTTGGTGAACAATTGGTGAATTCTTGTTGGTTGAGTTGTAGTATGCCTTTAGTTGTTGTGATTCATTTTTTTGGGCTGTTTTACGAGTCTAAACTATTGGGTATTGAGAATTGTAGTGATACTAAGTGTTTGGGGAAAGATCCATGGAAGTTTAGAAGGTTTAGAGTTGAAAATCAGAGAAGAAAAGTCAAGAAATCCTGTCTGACAGACACGCCTGGCAGAGCCCCTCCGCGCAGCTCTATCTGACGGGCCCTAGCGCTCCACGCCATCTTGAGCGCCTCAATAAGAGTCTGTTTGTCAGGCTTCGGCGCTCCGCGCCTCTCAGAGCGCCAACGTAACCTGGAGACCCCATTCTTTCATTATCTTTTTGTACTAGTTCCTAAGTGATGTACCCACATTTCATAGTTGATTCCAACACTCTAAAATACATCTAAACATCATATAATCATCAATAAACATGAGATCATGATCCTTGAATCTATAATCGAATTCAAGGAAAGTTAAAATCAAAGTCAAAGAAGTTAAGAGTCAAGTCTAAAGTTTAAGAAGCTTGTCAAAGTAAGTTCCGAAAGTTCTAAGTGTCTTTAACAAACATTTAAAACTTTGTTTAATGACTCAAGTTACAAGTTGAGAAAGATTAAAGAGTTAAGATCTTTCTCAAAAGTTATAAGGAGACTAAGTAATCCCTGAGAGTTAGAAATGTTTTTACACTTGAACAGGTAAAGAGCCGTCAGACTAGTTTTCAGACAGAATTAATAATTTTATAAAATGAAGAAAGTAGGGAAACTATGATTTTGTAGAGATCTTTTAAAGCTATGTTTTAAGCACTACTCTCAAACCACAGAATCGGTATATTTTAAAAACATAAGAGCAGTATATTTTGAGAGTAGTATTGAGAGCCGATGTGGGGATGCGAGTTTCGTATTAACTCAAGTCTCCATGACAACCATGTAGCCATCATGGGTAGAGGAGGGTCATACTATTTAGATGAACCATTTCAACAAAATACTAATGGATCCATTAGGAAGTTCAGGTCCTATACTCTGGCAAGATTAGGATGGCAAGGCAACGTGGGCCGAGTAACGTTGTATCATCACTACAAATCTTAAGTGATGGTTTTCGGTTAGAGAAGCTCCCACGGAAGTTATTGTATTTTTATACACATCAGTTATTTGTATTCTTAAATATATCTCAAAGATCTATCTATCTATCTATTCATATATCCATCCAATCCATCCATGGTTAAATATGGATTGCTACGATTGCTTTAGATTGTTGAGTCATCATACTAGGAGGGAACACCATGAAGACTTTACTTAATTTTGTAATTTACTTTAAGATGTTGTATGTGGTGTATGGATTACGTCCATATCACTTCTTTTGATGTACTATATTGACTTATCAAGGATAACTGTAGACTTTCACTTTTATGTCAATTTTCGGATGATATAAGATCGATTGCTTAATTTATTAGATTTTCTATTATATTGTGTTGTATGCATGCCAAGTTTACTTTGTAGGGCTTCATGAGTTCTTATGCGTCATGTCACATCTAGGATGTACTTTAAATACTAAAAAATTTGGTATTTAGAGAACAAAATTCGCATTAAGTAGAGTATTGATCATATCTTAAATACTAACAAAATGAAAATTGAAAAGACTCCTCAACTACTACTGAATGAAGCCTCTCATACTATGAGGGATGTCGACAAAAGACCTTCGATCATCTTAACAAAAATGAAAAAAGACAAGTAAATGAGGGATTCTACGAAAGCAAGGAGTCTCACCAAACAACTCTGGGACTGCAAGTGGTATCAATAAAGAGCCTATTGATGACCCTGGTTAACTTTATCTACATCATGAAATGATGCATGCAAAATGGAATAAGTTCATTGAATGTACGAGCATGTAAGGGGAACACTGGACATTACATGAAAGCTTGAATTTTTAAAGAATGAAACATACTTACCTCATCTCCTGTTAACTTAACCTCAACTCGTGGATACTCAACTCAATACAATATAGAACAACAATAACGATGCAGTTAATTTAAAACATTTAAAATAATAGATCACAAGTCAATAAATTTTAAAATGCAATAATAAATCTTATTTAAGAGATTTTTGTTAGAATATACTTTTAACCATGTAATTGTGCTATAGTGTTTTTTTTACAATTTCTTGTAAAGTTTTTTTTTGTTATTTATTAATATAATAAAATCTTTGTTTAAATAGATCATTGTGTGTGTGTGTGTATATATATATATATATATATATATANTAGACAATTTTGTGTATGGAGTATTCTAACTCATACGCGAAAATTAAAATTGTTGGTGCATATAAGTTTTAAATTTATGTTCACGATCAAAGATGAAGTAGGAAGAATATCTTGATAATCGTAGCAGAAGATTAAATATAATTTGATCTTAATTATGAGGATGGTTAAATTCCAACTTCTTGTGCTAGTACATTTTGTATGTATTGAAATGACCAATTAGAGACATTTATTTATGTTCTGAATATTTATAAATAAATTCTCTAGTCCATTACATGTACTTATACTCTTAATCTTGATATAATTATTATGATCTATGTAATTTATCTTATTGTTTTAATATAGGAAAAATTCACAAGTACCCCCCCTTAACTATGAACAAAATCCGAGAGACACACCATAACTACACTAAGGTCCTATTATCCCCTGAACTTTTTTTTTATTTGTAATTTTATAAACATTTTGTCTTACAGGAACAGTCCGTGACTCCACGCAATTGAGGCGCGTGATTGATATTTAGATGCCACGTAAGTAAAAATTGTGCACAAAATTACAAAAAAAAAAAGTTCAAGGGGGCAATAAGACCTTAGAATAGTTAAGGTGTGTTTCTGGGATTTCAGCTATAGTATAGGCGGGGGGAGGGGGGGGGGGACTTGTGCATTTTCCCTTTAATCTATTAAAAGGTGAGACTTTTTAATGAGTCAATAAATTCGTAATAGATTATATAATGACAAATTACATTAGTGAAATAATAATTAGTTGATAGAATCATGGCTCGGTCTCAAGTTGAAGACACTCCTTTATGGTTACTTATAAGTTTTCACGTGGAAACCCTATAGTTGAATTTTATATCCATCTTTTGAATTAATTAAAGTAAATATAATAAAGAATTAATTTAGTCAATTAATTAATTTTTAGAAAATTTAATTTAATTGATGGGTGTTGGTAATTCTAATACTGGAGGTTAAATAACATGCAGTGGTAGATTTTTGAATTAAATCGAGGAGAGCAATTACATAATTTTGTGGAATAAATTGTTAATTTATTGTAATAAGGTTAATTCGTTCATTTGAAAATTATTTTCGTAATTGGAAGCCTCTATTAAATATATCTACGGTCCTACTATGCCTGATTAACTGACCAAGTTTGAAAAGAAAGAAAAACTAATTTTATTTTGGTTTAAGGGCTGGAAACCATTTTTTAATTTATTATATTTGAATTCTAATATTGAGTTAATGACAGAAACGTTTGGCCTTAAATAGCTGAAACATTTTTTTATTAATTATATATGAATTCAAATATTGAGTTAATAACAAAATATTTGGCCTTGTTGGCTGAACATATTTTGTATTATTAAATAGATGAAAACGTTTTTTGTATTAATCTAAATTTTATTCTCATTTTAAATGATCTTCTTGGTTGCTCATTAAGGCTGAAATTTGTTTGTTCTTTCCTATTCATTCTTGAGTTGGAAAATTAGAATAAATAGATTGGATGTGGCATGAAAATGTAACGACCTGTTTAGTCGTTTCGAGCAGCAGATTTATTTCTGGAAAAACTGGCTGAGAGTACGGACATCACGACGGACCGTCATAGGCACGACGGCCCGTCATAGATGTCTCGTTTCAGCATACTTAGAATTCTGAAATTGGGTACTGAAAATCGACTCTCTGTAATCGGTGACGGACCTGCAGGACGTGCCGTCACATCCACGACGAGCCGTCGTAAGCTCCCGTCGCAAAACACTTCAACTCTTGAGAAATTGGTACGGAAAACGAGTCTCTGACCGTCAGGACGGAGGTGCAGGACGGACCGTCACAGGTGTGACGGGCCGTCACAGTCCACCTGGACTTTGGGGAGGTTGCGACGACCATCGTGACGGACCGTCGCAGGCACGACGGCCCGTCACAGGTTGCGCAAGTCCCAGGCAGAATCGGATTTCTTCACACGTTTTAAGGGACGCATTGGACTATTCTTTCCTTAATTATAAAGTTAGAGGGTTA
>NC_028646.1:50122309-50122838 GCF_001406875.1 Solanum pennellii | reverse complement strand
AAGGGAGGATTGTTAGCTTGTGTGGAGGCAAGATCCTCCTTCCTTGACAAAATTAAGGGAAAGCAGTTTGATGATGAGAAATTGATCCGGATTCGAGATAAAGTGTTGCAAGGAGAGCTAAAGAAGCAACAATTGATGAGGAAGGTGTTTTGAGGATAAAAGGAAGGGTATGTGTACCCCGCATCGATGAATTGATCACCACTATTCTGACAGAAGCTCATAGTACAAGGTATTCTATACATCCGGGTGCAACCAAGATGTATCGTGACCTAAAGCAACACTTTTGGTAGAGTAGAATGAAGCGTGATATTGTTGACTTCATTGCCAAATGTCCAAACTGTCAACAAGTAAAGTATGAACACCAGAGGCCCGGAGGAACGCTTCAGAGAATGCCCATTCCTGACTGGAAGTGGGAGAGAATCGCAATGGACTTCGTGGTTGGTCTTCCAAAGACAATGGGTAAGTATGACTCCATTTGGGTGGTTGTTGATAGGTTAACTAAGTCTGCTCATTTCATCCCGATCAAGGT
>NC_028646.1:50121556-50121955 GCF_001406875.1 Solanum pennellii | reverse complement strand
TATGGGAGGAGGTGTAGATCTCCCATTGGTTGGTTTGATGCCTTTGAGGTTAGACCTTGGGGTACTGATCTGTTAAGGGATTCGATAGAGAAAGTGAAGTCTATTCAAGAAAAGCTTCTAGCGGCGCAAAGTAGACAAAAAGAATATGCAGATCGAAAGGTTAGAGACTTAGAGTTCATGGAGGGTGAACAAGTCTTGTTGAAAGTTTCACCAATGAAAGGGGTGATGCGGTTTGGTAAAAGAGGTAAGCTAAGTCCGAGGTACATTGGGCCATTTGAAGTACTAAAGCGAGTAGGGGAGGTGGCTTATGAGTTAGCCTTGCCTCCAGGGCTGTCCGGAGTGCATCCGGTATTTCATGTGTCGATGTTGAAGAGATACCATGGGGATGGAAATTACATC
>NC_028646.1:50044496-50121199 GCF_001406875.1 Solanum pennellii | reverse complement strand
TGTAACGACCTGTTTAGTCGTTTTGAGCAGCAGATTTATTTCTGGAAAAACTGGCTAAGATTACGGACATCACGACGGACCGTCATAGGCACGACGGCCCGTCACAAGTGTCTCGTTTCAGCATACTTAGAATTCTGAAATTGGGTACTGAAAATCGACTCTCTGTAATCGGTGACGGACCTGCAGGACGTGCCGTCACATCCACGACGAGCCGTCGTAAGCTCCCGTTGCAAAACACTTCAACTCTTGAGAAATTGGTACGGGAAACGAGTCTCTGACCGTCAGGACGGAGGTGCAGGACGGACCGTCACAGGTGTGACGGGCCGTCACAGTCCACCTGGACTTTGGGGAGGTTGCGACGACCATCGTGACGGACCGTCGCAGGCACGACGGCCCGTCACAGGTTGCGCAAGTCCCAGGCAGAATCGGATTTCTTCACACGTTTTAAGGGACGCATTGGACTATTCTTTCCTTAATTATAAAGTTAGAGGGTTAATATTAATAAGTCTAATTACTTGGGGGTTAAAAGAGGTAACCTTAAGTTAATTAGTGGGTTTTATTGTCCTCTTTCACACTTAATTATATGTTAATTAGGGTAAAAGAAAGAGGGTTTTGAATAAAAACAAACAGAAAGAACAAGAGAGAGGGAGAATAACGCACGAGTAGAGAGAGGAGAAACGAAGAGGAAAACACAAACTTTGGGAAACTTGCTTGCTTGATCAAAATTCTTCGGTGGAGGTAGGTTATGGTTTTTACGATATTCGTAGTGAACTCTTAATAGTGAATGATATGTGTTGATAGTATTGTAAACCCTACTATGTGCTTAATTGTAAGCTTGTATGAATATGATATATATATATATGTGATTGTATGAGCATGATGAAGTTTTGAATCCCAAACTTGAAAGAAACCCTAATTCACTTGAGAATGATGATGCCTTAGTATAAAAGAAGGCTTGATGAATTAGGGGATCGGGTTCCACGTTCCGGTACCAGGATAGAATATGAGGATCGGCGTCTCACGTTCCGACACCAGGATAGTATATGGATCGGGTGCCACGTTCCGGTACCAGGATAGAATATGAGGATCGGCGTCTCACGTTCCGACACCAGGATAGTATATGAGGATCGGAGTGTCACGTTCCGACCCCAGGATAGTATATGGACCGGGTGCCACGTTCCGGTATCAGGATAGAATATGAGGATCGGCGTCTCACGTTCCGACACCAGGATAGTATATGAGGATCGGAGTGTCACGTTCCGACCCCAGGATAGTATATGGACCGGGTGCCACGTTCCGGTATCAGGATAGAATATGAGGATCGGCGTCTCACGTTCCGACACCAGGATAGTATATGAGGATCGGAGTGTCACGTTCCGACCCCAGGATAGTATATGGACCGGGTGCCACGTTCCGGTATCAGGATAGAATATGAGGATCGGCGTCTCACGTTCCGACACCAGGATAGTATATGAGGATCGGAGTGTCACGTTCCGACCCCAGGATAGTATATGGACCGGGTGCCACGTTCCGGTATCAGGATAGAATATGAGGATCGGCGTCTCACGTTCCGACACCAGGATAGTATATGAGGATCGGAGTGTCACGTTCCGACCCCAGGATAGTATATGGACCGGGTGCCACGTTCCGGTATCAGGATAGAATATGAGGATCGGCGTCTCACGTTCCGACACCAGGATAGTATATGAGGATCGGAGTGTCACGTTCCGACCCCAGGATAGTATATGGACCGGGTGCCACGTTCCGGTATCAGGATAGAATATGAGGATCGGCGTCTCACGTTCCGACACCAGGATAGTATATGAGGATCGGAGTGTCACGTTCCGACCCCAGGATAGTATATGGACCGGGTGCCACGTTCCGGTATCAGGATAGAATATGAGGATCGGCGTCTCACGTTCCGACACCAGGATAGTATATGAGGATCGGAGTGTCACGTTCCGACCCCAGGATAGTATATGGACCGGGTGCCACGTTCCGGTATCAGGATAGAATATGAGGATCGGCGTCTCACGTTCCGACACCAGGATAGTATATGAGGATCGGAGTGTCACGTTCCGACCCCAGGATAGTATATGGACCGGGTGCCACGTTCCGGTATCAGGATAGAATATGAGGATCGGCGTCTCACGTTCCGACACCAGGATAGTATATGAGGATCGGAGTGTCACGTTCCGACCCCAGGATAGTATATGGACCGGGTGCCACGTTCCGGTATCAGGATAGAATATGAGGATCGGCGTCTCACGTTCCGACACCAGGATAGTATATGAGGATCGGAGTGTCACGTTCCGACCCCAGGATAGTATATGGACCGGGTGCCACGTTCCGGTATCAGGATAGAATATGAGGATCGGCGTCTCACGTTCCGACACCAGGATAGTATATGAGGATCGGAGTGTCACGTTCCGACCCCAGGATAGTATATGGACCGGGTGCCACGTTCCGGTATCAGGATAGAATATGAGGATCGGCGTCTCACGTTCCGACACCAGGATAGTATATGAGGATCGGAGTGTCACGTTCCGACCCCAGGATAGTATATGGACCGGGTGCCACGTTCCGGTATCAGGATAGAATATGAGGATCGGCGTCTCACGTTCCGACACCAGGATAGTATATGAGGATCGGAGTGTCACGTTCCGACCCCAGGATAGTATATGGACCGGGTGCCACGTTCCGGTATCAGGATAGAATATGAGGATCGGCGTCTCACGTTCCGACACCAGGATAGTATATGAGGATCGGAGTGTCACGTTCCGACCCCAGGATAGTATATGGACCGGGTGCCACGTTCCGGTATCAGGATAGAATATGAGGATCGGCGTCTCACGTTCCGACACCAGGATAGTATATGAGGATCGGAGTGTCACGTTCCGACCCCAGGATAGTATATGGACCGGGTGCCACGTTCCGGTATCAGGATAGAATATGAGGATCGGCGTCTCACGTTCCGACACCAGGATAGTATATGAGGATCGGAGTGTCACGTTCCGACCCCAGGATAGTATATGGACCGGGTGCCACGTTCCGGTACCAGGATAGAATATGAGGATCGGAGTGTCACGTTCCGACACCAGGATAGTATATGAGGATCGGAGTGTCACGTTCCGGCACCAGGATAGAAATAGAGGAGCGGAGTGTCACGTACCGACACAAGAGGAAGAAAGATATGAATCTTGAAAGATAATGAAAATACTCAATCTAATGAACTTAATTCCCAAATGAGTATGGTATTGAGGATTGAGTCCTCATGTGTGAACTTGGTTGTATTTATTAATGAATTAATATCGTTGTTGCTACATGTTGAGTATTGTAGTTAATTTACCTTATTATTGATATATACTGTTCCCTATTTTGAGTTGGCCGATGATATCTACTCAGTACGTGTGGTTGTACTGACCCCCTACTTTTATGTTTTCTTCTTTGTTATTTGTGGAATGCAGCGAACGTTCCGTCAACTTCAACTCAACCGTAGATCTAGCCAGTCTTCACTACCTTCGGAAATTCAGGGTGAGCTAACGCGTCTAGCTTGGACTGGGTCTTCTTCTTCAAGTCTTGATGCCTTGACCTTCCGGCATGGACTAGCTTTTTAGATATTTTGTTCTTAGACATTCTTAGTTTAGTAATTTGAGATAGATGTTCTTGTGATGATGACTTCCAGATTTTGGGGAATTACTAGATGTTGATTTGTTTTATTTAATGAGTTTAAGTCTTCCGCATTATTTTCTGTTGATATGTGTTAAAATGATAAGGGTTAGATTGGTTGGTTCGCTCACATAGGAGGGTAAATGTGGGTGCCAGTCGCGGCTCGGTTTTGGGTCGTGACAGAAAAAAATCATCCTTACAACCAAGTAATACTTTCCCACACAAGTAACTTTGTAGTGACCATCAATCAGTAAAAAGGAGAAGATTGTAGCTCTGGATCCTTAGCATCTGGACGACTTTTCTAGAAGTTTCAACAGATTAGTCTTCCTCTAAATTCGTCCATGTTATATCGCTTAGTCTATATGTAAGATTTGTGATCCTGAATATAACTTTCGTTGTGCATATTCTCACAATTGGTATCACGAGTCTTCTTACATATACTAAATAATGTAATAAGATAATTCATGATTGATTGAATTTTACTGTAAAATGTCTATATCATGATGCATTTTTGTTTAATATATGAATTCACTGTTTCATAAATAAGTTAATTTCTGTTTATGAATTCATGATTAGATGTTCTGTTCAATAATGCGATTGAAATTAATCACTGTTTATAATTCAAGTTTGAAAACATAATGTTTCATGTATTATTGATTATTGTTCATAATTCAGATCTTGTAAAACAAATTCATGATTCATGTTCCTTGAACTAATAGTTTTAGAGTAAGGCTTTTAAGATTTTAAAATATTTTTTGGATTCTAAATATTTATTGAAGTACTGTGAAATATTGTTGAAACCGGACTTGACATCGCCTGGCCTTTCCGTCACCTGGTCTTGGCGTGCTGTGGCCATGCCATCGCTTGGCCTTGGCGTGCTGTCGCCTTGCCATGGCCTGCCTTGTTGGGAAAACATGGACAAACACAAAAATATATATGGTAAAAGTAATGAAAATAAAATGGGAAAATAATGACACAAAGAATTTTACGTGGAAATCCTCTTAAGTAAGGGAAAAACACGGGCTAAGAGGAGCAACTGATATCACTATAGTAAGGAATTTTACACTGTGTAGTCGCGAATACAATACTCAAAGTGACTAGTACACTCTCAAAAGGAACAACACTCTTTTAGTGTCCTCCTTAATAAAATATTGCTCACACTCTATTTTCTTCATATACTATTTTTCTTGTATAGCCTATGAGATACCTCACTTTACTCTGAAAATGGATTTTCTCTATAACTTGGTGCGTTCTACAAATAAGCAAGAATGCTCTTTTTATAGAAGGAGATAACCATGCTTATGTCACTAATGACATAGGTAAATATATCAAAGTCAAAAAAGGGTTGCAAATCTTACCAATATGCATACCACCAAATCATTTATTTTCAACTCTATTTACTATTCCTTTTTAACAATTACTTGTAGCAATTGAATAGCAAAAGTTGACCAAAAAATTATGGAATGGACTCAACAAATCTCCCCCTCCAGTCCCATTCACTGGAAGGAGGTATCTTCATCTTCTTTAGAGAGAGCTCATACCTATAAGTTCTTTGCATAACTCGAACTTGTGTTCCGATATCGTCTTGGTCAGCATATCTGCAGGATTTTCACTTGTGTGGATCTTTTTTATTGAAATGATTCACTCTCCACTTCGTCATGAATCCAATGAAATCTGATGCCGATGCGTTTTGTCCTTGCATGATACATGGAGTTCTTGCTCAAGTCCATTACGCTCTGGGTATCACAATAGATAATATACTCCATCTGAGGCAAACCAAGCTCTTGAAGAAATCACTTTAGCCATATCATCTCCTTGCCGGCTTTTTAGTAACCGCAATATACTCAGCTTCAGTTGTAGATAGTGAAACACACTTCATCAACTTTTACTTCCATGATATAGCTCCCCTTGAAAAAGTAAACAAATATCAAGTAGTGAATTTTCTGTTATCAAGGTCACCTGCAATATAAGAATTTGTATAGCCTTTCAAGATTTGATTTGATGCTCCAAAACACAAGCATTCATCTGAGCTTCCTCTATGTACCTGAGCAATGTCTGGTCTACTGCATACCATTGCATACATTATACTTCCGAAGATGGAGGAATATGACTTTGGCAATGCTCTCTTTTTCCTCCCTACCTGTAGGACACATCTTCTTGCTCAACTTCATATGACCAACAAGAGGTGTACTAACAGTCTTAGCATTCTTCATATTGAAGCACTCCTATACACGTTCATGTACTCCTTCTGTGACAAATAAATCTTCCTTTCATCTCTAAGACGAGTAATTCTCATGCCCAAAATTTGTTTGGCATGACCTAAGTCTTTCATAGAAAAAGACTTACACAACTCTTTCTTCATCTCATCAATCTTGGATGTATTCTTGACCACAATCAACATATCATCCACATACAACAAGAGGATGATAAATTGATTGTTAGAATATTTTTGTACAAATACACAATTATATGAAGAAGTCTTCTTATAGACTTGCTCTCCTATAACAGATTCAGACTTCTTGTACCAATGTCTGGGAGCTTGTTTTAGTCCACAAAGACTCTTTTTGAGTTTTCACAAAAAATTTTCTTTACCTTCTACTTTGAAACTCTCAGGTTCTTCCATATAAATCTCTTCTTCTAGGTTACCGTGGAGGAAAGTCGTCTTCACATCCATCTGCTCAATCTCTAAATTAAGACTGGCAGCCAAATCTAGTACTGTGCAAATCAAGGACATTTTCACAACAGGAGAAAATATTTTTCAATGTCAATAACCTTCCTTTGACCAAATCCGTTAACAAACAATCTAGTTTTGTGCCTGGCTTCAAGTTGTGTTTAACAACTTTAACTTGGAAAACCCAATTGTTCTTCAAAGCTCTCATGAGCTTAGGCAATTTTACCAACTCATAAGTGTGGTTATCGTGCAGAGACTTCATCTCATCTTGCATGACTTCAATCCATTAATCCTGGTGCGCATCTTCCATGGCCTCCTCATAACATTCAAGTTCTCCCCCATCAGTGAGTAACATATACTCATTGGGTGAATAACACAAGGATGGAAACCGCGGTCTTATAGACCTACGAAGCGGAATATTTGGTTTATCCACAACTTCATGAGTAACAGGATAATCAATAACAATAAGATTGTTATTATCAACATCAACATGTTGATTCGATACATGATTCTGGGCGTCACCATTATTATGAAGCCCAACAACACCATGCACACTTGTGTGAGGAACATCATTATGATGAACTATACAATCAGAACTTGAAGATTCTAGTTTCTCCGCTTTGTCAATATATTCAATTGTTTGATTCTCCATGAAAATAATATCACGGCCTTTTCAATTTAATCGTATAGACTAAAACCCAATTCATCAAGTCCATATCCAATGAAGATGCACTGCGTTGTCTTGGCATCTAACTTTGACCTCTCATCTTTTGGCACATGTACAAAAGTTTTGCAACCAAATATTCTTAAATGGTCATAATAAACATTCTTTCCATACCAAACACTATTTGGTACATCATTTTGCAAAGAAACAACAAGAATAGATTAATAACATGTGCAACGGTCAACAAAGCCTCATCCAAAAATGAGTTCAGTAACTTTTCTTCAAAAAGCAAACATTTAACTCTTTCCATCAAGGTCCTGTTCATCCTCTTAGCCAAACCATTAAGCTGAGGAGTCTTCTGGTTTCTAATACCTTGATACTTGCAGTATTCGTCAAATGGTTCACAATATTCACCGCCATTATCAGTACAAATACAGTTCAGTTTCTTTCCAATTTCTCTTTCGACTAATGCTTGAAACTGCATAAATGCACCCAACACTTGGTTTTTAGTCTTCATGTCATAGACCCATAGTTTTATCAAGACATCATCAATGAAAGTGACAAAGTAGAGTGCACCACCCAATGTCTTTGTTTTCATTGGACCACACAAATAAGAGTGCACCAACTCAAACAACTCTGTGTTTCTCTAAGGAGCGTAGGACTTAAAGGAAACTTTATTTTGTTTACCACCCAAACAGGGCTCACAATTTTCTAATTTAGCACTTTTGAGGTTTGAAAAAATTCTTCTTTGCTAGAACATTAAGTCCTTTCTCGCTGATGTCATGATCGAAGTCTAGACCCCAGACAAGACCGACGTCGTTAACCTCTTAGAGGTCGCAGACAAGCCTACATACGTCATCGTTACTTCATCTAGGTTAATTTTAGCAGAAAATTTGAACTATTTGTTACTTAACATTCATATAATACATCCTACTTAAACTCATAAACGTTCACAATCAACCATCTAATATTAAGATCATAAAATGAAAGAAATAGTTCCATACTACATTAGGTGTATACTTGCCAAATGGCACCAATACAATGTCTGAAATAAGATGAGAAAAAAATGCTAGTGGAACATACTCGACTAACTCAAACCTATATCTAAGCTAGAATATAATGGGCAAGCTTCCTCAAAAGCATAAGGGCCTATCAAATCCGGATGAATGCTCCATGTCCGGATAGCTGCAACATCGTACTGTATGCTCTAACGTCCACCTGTGCGTACACCTAAAAGTAGATATTTTATGGGATTAGTACACACTTGTACTAAGTATGGGTATATGAGAGCACACACAAAGGACATGCATGAGTAAGAATTACACTTTCCTAACAACATGATTTATGGAAAGTCAAGTCAGTGGAATTGCCAAATTTAGATTAGGGAAGTCAGTGGACTTGCCAAATTTAGATTAGGAAAATCATGCCATGAGATTAACATGCATCATCATGCTTATCATTTTTCAAGCATCACATAACGTATTACACATATCATACCACATAGTTCATATAATTCTTTCATATGCCATGAGACCTTGGAATCATGGACTTGACATTAGGACTTCCCAAAATGAGGGATCAACATATGGGACCTTAACTAGGGAGGTTTCTTCAGCAAACACAGAGTCTGCTTCGTTCATTCATACGTACTTCATATTCATTCATTCATATACTAGTGCAATCACCAGTCATACCTAGGATGAGGTTTAAGACTCTCATCGGGCTTGCTGTGCAATGACCAAGAATAACACCTAGGATGAGGTTTAAGACTCTCATCGGGTTTGTTGTGCAATGACCAAGAATAACCTAGTGTTATTACTTAAGTCTAGCTCACCTCTTGATTATCCTATCCTAACACCTTTGGTATCGTTCATTTCATTATGTGCATCATTTGAGGCTGACCTCATTCATTCTTTTGGAACTTTAACCTTAACCTACATAGATCATGTGAGAATCATGAAATCCAGTGTCTGCCCCACATCGAAAAGAGGTTGAATCACCGGCCAAAATAACCGAACATGCTAGCATTTATAGGGAGTCAAACCCTGCTAGATCCCTATATTGGACGTATAGGTTCAAAGACTAGGATATATAAAGAGATTCATACCCGATATGCTGGACAATCTAATCTCATGAGAGTTACGTGAACCTCCGCCCTTCTCGAAGGAAGGCATCACCGCTCATAGCTAGCCTACCGGTGCTTAATATAAAGTTCCATTACATTAAACTCATACATCATGGGAGCTGGCTTTTAGCATAAGGACACCATAACTCATTAGATGATTTCTCATCTCATCATTATATTAAGTATGCATTAACTTCAATACTTTCATTAGAGTGTTCATAGAGACTGGTTTCGTTATTAACTTTACACTCTCATAGGTGAGTACGTTTTGGTAACATTTACTTAGGCTCATTTGAGATTGCTCTCATCTTTCACATTAGCCTCTTATCATATTGTCACCTCATTCATTAACTTTAACACATTTGCTTTTCAAAATTACTCACCCCTTAACGTGAATGTTCATTTCATCATATGCCAATGCACTTGACCATTTAGTGTGTTTGACACTCCTACTTAACCCTTCTAGGGTTACATCATTTTATCACATACATCTTAGAATCACTTACTTTTTAACTTATGCTAGACTTATGATCAACACATACAAGCCATGAGGCTTCGTTCATAATATGTCTAAGTGATTCATGTTTACCCAAGATTATGTGGTACAAGACTTATGCATCTTGTAGATATGCCAAAATATTGATTTCGATCCTTAGAGGTAGCATTCATTAAATATTTACTTACGTATGACTTTAGTGTCAATACAGAATTGGGCAAGGGAACCCGATTTCGAATCACTTGTACAACACTTAATCTTATTTTAAGCTTGAGAATTTCATTTTTCAGATTTGAGGGACCCTAGTTTGATCCCCATTAACCCCATAATATTTCCTTTCTGTTTCTCCTCTCCTTTTTCTTTTAAGTCAAGGAGGTTGTGGGTTCAATCCCCATAAGCTCATTATTTTTCTTTTAATTTATCTCTTAATTTCTAACCTATCCAAGAGGTTGTGGGTTCAATCCTCACTCTCCACATTTATTTTCTCCTTTATTTTTCTTATAATTCTCTCATCCATTCAAGAGGTTGTGAGTTCAATCCCGCTCACCACATCTATTTTTCCTTGCATTTTCTCACTAATTTTTTATGAAATTTTCAATTAGTGAGATCCTGGGTTCAATCCCCAATGACCTCACATTTTAAAATTTTTTTAAATGAAGCTCATTTTTTTAAAAGATGGCCGAGACTACAATTTCCAGCACGCTGGAAATTTAGTCTCGTCCAATCCATTTTTGTCTTAATATTTTGTTGATTTTTTTGTAGCTTTCATGTAATGATGTATTGGTTTCGATGCTTAGTGATTTCACTTATTTTACGTTCATTTTTCATTTCATTTTGTACTACTTTGTTTGGCCGAACCCACCCTCTCAAATGCTGAAAATTTGTTCACTATTTTAAGTTTCTTTTTATCATCATTCATACGTTAATTCTTAAGGACTTAGTGATTTCACTTATTTTACGTTCATTTTTCATTTCATTTTGTACTACTTTGTTTGGCCGAACCCACCCTCTCAAATGCTAAAAAATTTGTTCACTATTTTAAGTTTCTTTTTATCATCATTCATACGTTAATTCTTAAGGAATTTCGTGGATCATTTGGTGCATTTTTAAATGTAATCTTTTTATTATTATATTCAGCCAAGAATTACCATTACATCCATCAACATTACACCACTTTTACACCTTATCATTTACACAAAAATTCGCACATAAAATTCAACCATAAAAACATATCATTTTTCACATACTTTCGGTAGACATAACTTGACATGCTTACAATTCCAAACACATATTCATGAACACATTATCATGAAAATCACACTTAATACTTAAACTACCAGCAAACGTACCAACAACATGATCTCTAACCTATTTCACATTGAGATCAAAGGGATACTAGGGACAAGGAGTTCGACAAGAACGGGAATAATCCTAGTTTCAAAATTAGTTGAATTCGTGGAAAGGAAATTCTCTTGGAGAAAGGAGTCCAGGAGATAAACCCATACCTGATTTCAATGTTGTTCAACCCAAAACTTCCTGCCCAAAAAATTTCTCAAAACTCATGTCCAAATATGGAAACTCCAGCACAAACCCGACGGAACTTTGGTTTACGTGTTTGGTTAGCTTGTTTGTTTATATTTTTCATGTAAGTGTTTAAAGTATGAAGAAATTTTGTAGCTTTTATTTTCTTGTGTTTTAGTTAGGCAGAGAGAACATGAAAGAAAGAGAGAGAGGCAGATCGTGAGACTGGATGAAACATGAAAAAGAGAGAGGTTCCTTAGGATTAGGATTCTAGTTGAGACTTAGTCAAAATAAGGTTTGTTCAAATGTTAAAATCTGATTTTTTTGAATTATAGTTAAATGACCATAATAACCTTAAAAAAATCAGATTATAAACCTCAATTTAATCTAGTTAAATGTTGTTTCCGTCGAGGTTCGAACCCATGACGTCCCCATCGCGAAAAATGGGTCCTTCCGGGTCGACCCTACCCAAACCGCCCCATTAATTACTTAATTGATAATAATAGTATGATTTTCCTTTTTCTTAAATCAGCATTTAAATATTAATTAATTAAATTAATTCTCCAATATAAATAATCAATTTAAATCATTGCTCCCACATAGGTTCGAACCTATGTGGAGCAAGATTTTGCTAAATGGCCAAGTTTGGCCCTTTCTATATTTGCCTCCACCTTATTAATTAATTAATTAATTATAAATTTAGGGTAATTACGTACTACCCTTATCCTTGAAAAAGACCACTTTACCCATACACCCTTCAAACTTAAGATTTCCCCTTTTTATGTCCGGTAAAGACTCATCCGAGTAAATCTTCATATTCGGGAGCCCTACATGGCTGGACCAAACCTTTCCTAGCTCAACTAACCCCCCAAGTTAGTTGGCTTGGATGTCGCAAGGGTTCAGAGGTCTGGTTCTACGCGCATCAATCCGTGTGAACCCGGTCTAATCGTTGGCATTCTAGACATATTAAGAATTACTTAGGATATCCATTTTTAGGGTTGTTATATTATCCCCCCCTTAGGAATCTTCGTCCCCGAATGACACAACACATCATTTTAAAATAAAGAGGGTGATTTTCGAAAATATCTTAACATACTTGAGATTTTACTCTTTGTGAATTTTTGTTTCACAATTACTCTTGATAATGCATATTACTCAAGCTTATCTGAAGCTTCATATTTGAGATCAAGGAACTTCCTTCTCAATCGCACTTAATTTGATACACCTCACAACTCATGCAACACGGAAAAAATCATGTCCTCGCTATACAAAAACAACAACATGATATGCAAACATTAATTCATTTTAACTCACATAGTGCAATTATTACACATACGATTTTTGGACTTACAACACCAAGTCGACTATTGCACTAAAATATAGAGTTTCTTAAACAAAACCATCCTTAGAAGGAGTATATCTAATCACTTAGATAACATATTGTTGGCCTTAAGATTTGAAATTATATGGCTTTGTTGTATTGATCCACGCCCTGCCCATTTATACCCTATCTCATTTGGCAACTAAAACCTCACTAACCTTGTTTGATAGTCTATGGTAGCATAACACTTATGGAGAAAATCCATACCTAAGATATTCAATGCTTTTTGTTAGTGAATATCTGATTCACATATAAGTAGGTTGGTGCACATCCTTGAAACCTACTAGCAGCTTCGCATTTAATAGACTAAGGAACTCCTTCTTAAACTGCTCTCATCAAAGCATACAACATATATAAAAACATAAGTCACATAAGTCAGCAACCAACATGATGACTCCAACATATTAACATCATACTAGTGCATAAAACCATACACATGAAAAACTAATTTAGGCTACGCACCCGAGACATCACCAGAGGTGTCTTCCCTACACCTCTAGACTTGAGTGCGAAAAATCGTTGCTTCCTTGGAGATTCTTCACTTGGACCATTCGGCTGAAATTTCTCTTTCCCTTTTTCTCAACCTCTCATATACGGACAACCCTTTATCATGTGACCCGGTTTGCTACAACTGTAACAAGTGTTAGAGCCCCTCATACACCCTCCTTCATGAAGTTTTCAACACTTCCTACAAGGTGGCCTCTCCTGAGGTGTATCTACTTCACTGTTTCTCTTAACTCTTAGCTCGGAATCCCTATTATAGCTACCCTTGGATGAACTTGACTCCCCTTGGTGGGAGAGTCCCTTCTTAAACATGGTCTTATCAGTGATTTCAGTATTACTTGTCCTTGAAAAATTCTTTTCAGCTTGCCTTAACCTGTTCCCTGCCCTAGTATGTTTACTCTTCCTACTTTCCTCCACTTGTTGGAAATGGACCATAAGCTTTGAATGGATCATACTGGCATGCAACTAAGCTTCCCTACACTCCTCCTTGAGATTATCATCAATATTAGATCCAGTGTAAACGAGAGGATTCATCCTTGTGAAGTCCTTTAACCTACTAGCCATGGTGCAGCTAGGTGGGTTCTTCCTGGGGACACCTTGTTGCTGTGCCTCGGCTATCATAGCCTGAGCTTGTAAGGTGATGGCTTGGGCCACCTCTACTAAGGATTTCCTCACTTCTCCATCTGTCAACCAAGTTAGGTTACCAGGCATTTCCATTCCAGCAGTTGGAGATTGGGGAGGAACTTGATTTACCCCAGCAGCTGCTCCTCCAATCTCTCCGCCTGCGTTTCTCCTCGTATTCATCTATCTTAATCTCAATAGTTGATGTTAGATACTCTCTTAACACCAAGAAATCATACATTAAAGAAGGCACGACAAGATCAGAAGAAGCGAATTTTCCTATAGTCTCTAATTTAGGATAATGGTGCACTTCACTACCATGACTTAGAAACTACTCAATGTGGTTGATGTGAACTTATTACCCTCAGAATTTAGCCTAGTCCTATGATACCAACTTTGTCATGATCGTAGTCTAGACCCCAGACGAGACCGACGTCGTTGATCTCTTAGAGGTCGCAAACAAACCTACATACGTCATCGTTACTTCATCTAGGTTAATTTTAACAGAAAATTTGGAATTTTTGTTACTTAAAATTCATATAATACATTCTACTTAAACTCATAAACGTTCACAATGAACCATCTAATAATAAGATCATCAAATGAAAGAAATAGTTCCATACTGCATTAAGTGTATACTTTCCAAAATGTCAGCAATAGAATGTCTGAAATAAGATTGGAAAGAAATGCTAGGGGAACATACTCCACTAAATCAAACCTATATCTAAGCTAGAATATAATGGGAAATCGTCCTCGAAATCATGAGGGCCTACCAAATACGGATGAATGCTCCACATCCGGTCAGCTGCAACATCGTAGTGTAAGATCTAAAGTCACCTGTGCATGCACCTAAAAGTAGATATTGTATGGGATCATTACATAGTTGTACTAAGTATGGGTATGTGCAAGCACACACCAAGGACATGCATGACTAATAATAGCTCTTTCCTACCAACATGATTTATGGAAAGTCAAGTTAGTGGACTTGCCAAATTTGAATTAGGAAAGTTCGTGAACTTGCCAAATTTGGATTAAGAAAGTCAGTGGACTTGCCAAATTTGGATTAGGAAAGTCATGTCATTATAGTAACATGCATCATTATACTTATCATTTTGCAAGCAACACATAACGTATTGCACATATCATGTCACGTAGTTCATATCATTATTTCATATGCCATGAGACCTTGGAATCATGGACTATTGACATTAGGACTTCTCAAAATGAGGGCTCAACATATGGGACCTCAACTAGGGAGCTTTCTTCAGCAAACACATAGTCTGCTTCGTTCATTCATACGTACTTCATTTTCATTCATTCATATACTTGTGCAATCACCAGTCATACCTAGGATGAAGTTTAAGACTCTCATCAGGTTTGCTGTGTAATGACCAAGAATAATCTAGTGTCATTACTTAAGTCTAGCTCACCTCTTGATTATCCTATCCTAACACCTTTGGTATTGTTCATCTCATTATGTGCATCATTTGAGGCTGATCTCATTCTTTTTTTGGGAACTTTAACCTTAACCGACATAGATCATGTGAGCATCATGAAATCCAGTCTATGCCCCACACAAAAAAAAGGTGGAATCATCGGCCAAAGTGATGCGAATGTGCTAGCGTATATGGGGAGTCGAACCCTGATAGATCGCTATATTGGAAGTATAGGTTCAAAGACTAGGAGATATAACGAGAACCATACCCGGCATGCAAGACAGTCTCATCTCATGAGAATTACGTGAACCTCCGTCCTTCCTGAAGGAAGAGATCACTGCTCATAGCTAGCCTATTGGTGCTTAGTATAAAGTTCCATTACATTAAACTCAGACATCATGGAAGCTGGCTCCTAGAATAAGGACATCTAGCTCATTAGATGATTTCTCATATGATCATTATATTAAGTATGCATTAACTTCAATACATTCATTAGAGTGTTCATAGGGTCTGGTCTCTTCATTAACTTTACACTCTCATACGTGAGTACGTTTTGGTAACATTTACTTTGGCTCATTTGAGATTGCTCTCATCTTTCACATTAGCCTCTTATCATATTGTCACCTAATTCATTAACTTTAACACATTTTCTTTTCATAATTACTCACCCCTTCACGTGAATGTTCATTTCATCATATGCCAATGCACTTGGCCAGTGTGTTTCACACTCTTACTTAACCTTTCTAGGGTTACATCATTTTATCACATACATTTTAGGCTCACTTACTTTTAAACTTATGCTAGACTTATGAGTTCACACATACAAGCCACGAGGCTTCATTCATAGTTTTTCTATGTGATTCATGTTTACCCAAGATTATGTGGTACAAGACTTATGCATCTTGTAGATATGCCAATATATTGATTTCGATCTTTAGAGGCAGCATTCATTAAATATTTACTTATGTATGACTTATGTGTAAATATGGAATCGAGAAAGGGAACCCAATTTTGAATCCCTTGGACAACACTTAATCTTATTTTAAACTTGATAATTTCATTTTTCAGATTTGGGGGACCCTAGTTTGATCTCCATCAACCCATAATATGTCCTTTCCGTTTCTCCTCTTTTTTTTCCGTTTAAGTTAAGGAGATTGTGGGTTCAATCGCCCACAAGCTCATTATTTTTCTTTTAATTTATCTCTTAACTTTCTCAGTTGTCCAAGAGGTTGTGGGATCAATCCCCACTCTCCACATTTATTTTCTCCTTTATTTTTCTTCTAACTCTCTCATCCATTCAAGAGGTTGTGAGTTCAATCCCCAGTAACCACATCTATTTTTCCTTGCATTTTTATCAAGAAATTTTTATGAAATTTTCATGTAGCTAGGTCATGGGTTCAATCAACAATGACCTCACATTTTTAAATTTTTTTTAAACGAAGCTCATTTTCTTAAAAGTTGGCCGAGATTACAATTTCTAGCACGCTGGAAATTTAGTCTCTTCCAATCCATTTTTGTCTTAATCATTTGTTGATTTTTTTGTAGCTTTCATGTAATGATATTGGGTTCAATCCTTAGTGATTTCAATTATTTTACATTCATTTTTCATTTCATTTTGTACTACTTTGTTTGGCCGAACCAAACCTATCAAATGCTAGAAATTTGTTCACTATTTTCAGTTTCTTTTTATCATCATTCATACGTTAATTCTTAAGGTATTTCGTTGATTATTTGGTGCATCTTTTAGTGTAATGTTTTTATTATTATATTCAGCCAAGAATTACAATTACATCCAGAAACATTACACTACTTTTACACCTCATGATTTACACAAACATTTGCATATAAAATTCAACCATAAAAATATACCATTTTTCACATACTTTCGGTTGACATAGCTTAACATGCTTACAATTCCAAACACAAAATCATGAACATATTATGACGAAAATCAAACTTCATACTTAAACTACCAGAAAACATACCAACAACATCATCTCTAACCTATTTTACATTGAGATCAAAGAATACCAGGAAAAAGTAGTTTGACAAGAACAGAAACAACCCTTGTTTTAAAATTCGTTGAATTAGTGGAAAGGAAATTCTCTTGGAGAAAGGAGTACAGGAGAGAAACCCATACCTGGTTTCAATGTTTTTCAACCCACGACTTTCTGCCCAAAAACCTTCTCAAAACTCACGTCCAAATCTCAAAACTCCAACACAAACCCGACGGAACTTTGCTTTACGTTTTTGGTTAGCTTGTTTGTTTATATTTTTCGTGTAAGTTCTTCAAGTGTGAAGAAATTTTGTAGCTTTTCTGTTCTTGTGTTTTGGTTAGGCAGAGAGAACGTGAAATAAAGAGAGAGAGAGGCTGCTCGTGAGAGTGGATGAAACGTGAAAAAGAGAGAGGTTCCTTAGGATTAGGATTCTAGTTGAGACTTAGTCAAAATAAGATTTGATCATATGTTAAAATCTTATTTATTGGAATTATATGTTAAATGACCACAATAAACTTACAAAAATCCGATTATAAACCTCAATTTAATCCAGTTTAATGTTGCTTCCGTTGAGGTTCGAACCTGTGACGTCCCCATCGCGAAAACGGGTCCCTCGCGTCGACCCGATCCAAACCGCCCCATTAATTAATTAATTAATAATAATAATTTTATTTTCCTTTTTCTTAGATCTTCATTTAAATATTAATTAATTAAATTAATTCTCCAATATAAATAATCAAGTTAAATCATTGCTCCCACCTAGGTTCGAACTCGGGTGGAGCAAGATTTTGCATAATGGCCAATTTCGGCCATTTCTACCCAAAATGCCCATCCACCTTAATAATTAAATTATATAATTACATATTTAGGGTAATTAGGATACTATCCTTATCCTGGAATAAGACCACTTTACCTCTAAACCCTCCAACCTTAGGATTTCCCCTTTTTATGTCCGGTAAAGATTCATCCATGTAAATCATCATATTTGGGAGCCCTCCATGGCTGGAACCAACCTTTCCTAGCTCAAGTAACTCCCCAAGTTAGTTGTCTTTTCTGTCGGAATGGTTTAGAGGTCTCGTTCTACGCGCATCAATCCGTGTGAACCCAGTCTAATCCTAGGCATTCTAGACACATTAAGCATTACTTAGCATATCCATTTTTATAGTTCTTACAACTGATGTGGCTAAGTCTCTTGTGCCATAATGTTGACTATCTATCACTCTCAACTGCATTCACCATATCAACACAAGCAGAGGCCGTAGTCCAGTATACACCACGACGTTTGTTACCACGAGCCACAACCAAGGAACCCTTAATGAGCTTTATTTTTTACATCACCATTGGTACTAACATATCCTTAGTCATCTAAAACACCAAAAGAAATTAGGTGCAGAAGATCATCAGGAGCATGTTTCACATTGTTCAAAACTAGTTTAGTTGCAACACTAGTTTCCAAATAAATTGTACCAAGACCAACCACCCTAGAAACAATTTCATTACCCATACTCAAGGTTTCAAAATCACAAGGAGTATAGAAAGAGAAAAAAAATCCTTCCTTGATGTCACATGAGATGTGGCACCAATATCCACAACTCAGCTTGACTCATCACAAGCAATATTTATCATATCTGCATCAAGGATAGTAACAAGATCTTCAGTGGTAACAGTGGCTAGGCAATTTTCATTTCCATCTTCTTTACTTTCTTCTTGGTTTTTGTTTTCCCTCTTCAACTTCCTATAGAACTTCATTGTGTACCCTTTCATGCCACAATGATAGCACTCAATATCCTTAAGTCTGCCTCTGAATTTGCTCCTAGTTTGTTCTCTATATGGAGAACCATGTGTTTTGTTTCTCCCGCTGGGACCAGTTATCAGGACATCTGACGAAGAAGAACCTTGAGTTTTTCTTCTCATCTCTTCGTTCAATACACTACTTTTGTAGGAATCCATAGAGATCACACCATCTAGAGAAGAATTTGACAATGAAGTTCTAAATGTTTAGCAAGAGTCTGGTAGGGAACCAAGTAGAAGCAAGCCTTGAATTTCTTCATCAATTTTGATGTCAATAGCTGATAAATGGTTCATGATCTCCTGAAAATTATTCAGATGGTCTGTCATTGGAGAACCATCTTGATACTTTAAATTGAACATCTACTTTATTAAGAACATTTTGTTATTTCTAGTCTTCCAAGCGTACAAACTTTCAACATTCTCCCATAGGGTTCGAGCATGTGACTCCCCAGAAATATGCTTCAACACATTATCGTTGACCCATTGCCTGATGAATCAACAAACATGTCTATGCAACAGATTCCACTCTTCATCCGTTTTATTATCAGGCTTTACAGTGGTAAATACTGGTTTGTAAAAATTCTTAACATAAAACATATCTTCCATTTTCCCTTTCTAAATTGCACAATTCAAAGTTACCATTCTACTTGTGTTGGCTTCCATTGTTTTTCCAAAATTATAGTTATCTCAAATCAAAGTAAATCTTTTTCGATGTTAAAGTTCAGACGTGTAGACACATAAATTGTATTGGATCAAATTCATACAAAATTTGAATTATATCCATGTTCATTTGGGCTGAATAACTAATTTGGGCTTTACAAATAAATGAGTTCATCTTATTAAATTCAAATGCAAGGTTCATTTCACCTTGAAGCCCAAACCCATGCAACGTGTCACAGTGATTAGGCATCCAAGACCAAAAAGGTGACGCCACGTGTCCAAATGAGGCGGTAGTCCCAGTCAAATGCAAGAACGAATCAAAATGCGCCAAGTGTCAAAATGACATCCTTTGGCCAATCACAAGCAATCTTTTCCACTCTCTAGAACTATAAGTAGGGGATATACATGACATTCAAAGGGATCCGGAAAACTCTTCAACAAGCATTCGGCAAGTTGGAGAAATCTACAACATCAACATCAATAGCTCTTCGAAGGAGTTATTAACAGATTTTTTCCCGGAGATTGACTTACAATGACGAATAACTTTCCGACGTCCTGGATATCAACAACATCTCAAAGAGGTCTACATCATCCGAAAATTCGAGAAAAACGCTACTAAAGGCCCTCGAATCGTGGAGAAACTTAGGAGAGAGAATCAAGAGAGCAACAGAATTGTACTCACTATGATTCAGTAATAAAATCACATTTTTCTTTTATTTATTTTGCTTGCAGTAAATTTTTGTGCTTATGAAAATTTGTTGCAAACAAATTTGGCAAGCCCAGTGGGACCGATTCTGCTCTTCATCTCTTTCTCTTGCAAATAAAAAACTACAAAGGCTACTACTGTAATGGCATTTAGAAAGAATTGTGATTTTTCTAACAAGAATTCTACTGACGTATTGTCTGCTGGTCTCAGTCATGTTGGACCGATTACTCGACATAAGTTCAAAAACAGTGGTCTAGATGGATCTAAATACTTCAATTCTTTGGAGGCAATGAAAATAAACAATTCTGATACGATGGTTGTAAGTGAAACACCTAGGGGAAATCTTGCGCATGTATTCTTTGGATAATCTTCTCAAATTGTCTCCAAATTTAGTGATTATGAAGATTCAATGGATTCTCCAACTTCTATGAATGTCAATGCTTTGATGGCTGACTCAACTGACATGGACAAGAAGTTTGCGATGATGGAGCAAACACTTGAGGCCTTGATGAAATCCGTTGATGAAAAAAACTCTTCATATTGCTCAACTTATGAACAAGTTGGAGGCCTTTACACCTGGAGAGTCAATTCATGTTCCCACTTGTCCATCTATTTTTGATCAACGAAACAAAGACGTTGACAAATCTCTAGTGAAGTCAAAGTTTCAAAAGGAGAAACAATCTGCTTCAGTTGCTACTCTATCGTCCAACATTTGCAAGACAGTATAACAAACACTATCAGTGCTCAATATGGCGCAACACCATAAAGTTCCTTATTTTATTCCAAGCCATATACCAGACGGATTGATTGTCTATCCATGCCGCCAAACTATCAACCACCAAAGCTACAACAGTTTGATGGAAAGGGGAAACCAAGACAACATATTTCCCACTTTGTTGAAACCTCTAGTAACGCTGGAACACATGGTTACCTTTTGGTAAAACAATTTATTTGTTTGCTGAATGGGGATGCATTTGACAGGTACATCGACCTGGACCACGAGTCCATTGATAGTTAGGATCAACTCAAGAAGGAATTCCTCAATCATTTCTACAGTACTTGCCGAACCGTATGCATGATAAAGTTGACCAGCACTAAGAAAAGAAAGGATGAGCCAGTGGTGGATTAAATCGATCAATGGAGATCATTGAGTTTGGACTGCAAAGATCGTCTTTCTGAAATATGTGCCGTGGAAATGTGCATTCAGGGCATGCATTGGGGAATTCTATACATACTACAAGGAATCAAACCATGAACTTTTGAGGAACTTTCTACACGAACACATAACATGGAGTTGATCATTGCAAGTCATGGGAAGACATCTCTTTTTGCTGATCTGACAAAAGAATAGGAAGAGTTCAAGAAAGTAATGACCTCAAAGATCCATACAAAGGAATCTATGGCGGTGAAATAAAATTTTGTGAAGGTCACCACAAAGAGTAAACTAAAAGAGGAGGAAGCCCCAAGTCAATATCCAAAAGAGAAGAGGCGACGTCCAACCTTGAAGGAGCTAGAGGTAAAGGTTTACCCGTTTCCAGATGCAGATGTACCTATGATCCTTGAGGAATTTCTAGCCAAAAAAGTTATTGATCTTCCTGAATCAAAGAGGCCCGAAGAGATCAATAAGGTTGGTGATCCTAGATATTGCAAGTTCCATCGCGTCCTTGGCCACCCGACAACTAAATGCTTTATCTTGAAGGAGAAAATCATGGTGATGGTAAGTGAATGAAAAATCATCATTGACCAAGATGAAACGGGAGAGGAAAATCATGCTAGTGTAGCACCAAATCAAAAAAAGTGCTCAAGGTCTTCATCTATTCCAAACACTACCTTCTTGCGATTCGGAAGTTTAGCGCCTATTGAAGTCTATGTTCCAGGAAAACTCTTGAGGGTTCGCTAGAGATACACAACCACAATGAAAGTGCAGTTGATGGTTGGACTTTGGTTACTCGTAAGTAGCGTATACATCAAGAAGTTCTTAGGATACGACTTCCTAAGACAAGAGCAACAAAGAGTGATGTGAATCAACTGCAACTATCAAAAAGCGTGAATCAACTGCAACTATCAAAAAGCGTAAAGACTTGTACTAGACTAAAGATCAATGGTTCTTCATTGCAGGAGGTTCGAAGGCCCATTAAATTTGTTGAATTCTTTCCTAAAAATTCTTTTGTGGTAGTCAAATTGGTGCAACACATGTTATTTCCAACAGAAACAAAACAAAGGGACGCGAAAGGTGACCATAATCCAACAATAACACAAGAATATCAAACAGATGAAAAAGTTTCCTTATGTTATGCTACAATATCAATCAGAGATGATGACTTGTTGTTAGGGCATAAGCTACACAATAGGCCCTTATTTGTTGTAGGGTCTATTCGAGAACAATATCTCAATCACATACTAGCGATGGTGGTTAGGCAGTCAATATCATGCCAAAAGTTGTTCTGAAAAAACTTGGAATCTCGATTGATGAATTATCCAAAAGTAACCTAACAATCCAAGGTTTCAATCAAGTAGGACAACGATCCATAGGAAAGATTCGTTTAGGATTGTCCATTGGCGATGTGAAATCAAACACTCTGATTCATGTCATAGATACCAAAACATCCTACAACTTATTGCTCGGACGTCCTAGGGTTCATAAAAATGGAGTGGTGCCATCTATTTTGCATCAATGCATGAAGTATATGAAAGATGGTGAGGTATTAAAAATTGTTGCAGACATCAGTCCTTTCACTTAGAAAGATTCATACCTTGTAGATGCAAAATTCTACTTAGACTCTGGAACATCAAATATGGAGAAACTTGAAGAAGCTGACTCAATTGATTTCGAAGATAGTAAAGTTCAATGGGCTGCTCTCAAGATGTCTAAGAAGAGAAAAGAGAGGATTCCATTAATCTTTCACCATCTAAAGGAGACTTGCAAACTAATATGGATGATGAGCAACTAATTTTACGATATATTCCACGTGAACATCGAGAAAAGGAACAACCACTGCTAGAGGAATGCACTCAACAAGTCCAACCACCGTGGAAGGAACTTAGTCACGTAACCCTCCAAGATTTGAAGGAGAAAATGACTGTCCCGGTGGAACAAATCCCGTGTATCGCTTTGGAACCCTCTGAAGGAAATATCCAAGTTTGTAAGATAAAAGGGAACTTTGATCAAAATGTCTTTACATTGTTTGAAAAATTAGGCTATCATTTCTCAAAGACAACGAAATTAGGAGAACTCAAGGATGAAGTAACTGGTGAAAATATACATGGGCTTACAAAGTCTCAAACACAGTTGAGAAAGCAAGGATATCATTTTGCCAGGATTCAGCTTGCCGGAGCCTCTTCGGATTTCTTCTAAGAAGGGGAAAGAAGTAACTTCATACCACTACACCTCTATAGAAAAGACAGAGGAATCTAAGGAGGGTAAAACACCACGACGAACTTCGGTGTTCGAACGCAGTGGAAGACTAACACCTCGCATCTCTGCATTTGAAAGATTAGGCTGCAAGGGTGAAAGAGGATCCTTTAAAAAAGTGGATGAATATGCCATCACATCAAATACCTCTGTATATCATTGCTTGGGAACCAACAGAAAGTCATTATCTGAAAGGAGGTTGCTAGAGCATGAAAATCAAGATTCCTATGATGTAATTGACGACAAGGAGATTCATAGTGTGTTCCCATAGCGTATTCAGAGAAAGGTTGTATTGTAAATGACCATTGATGGTTCTTTAAAGGTGAAAGAACCAAAATTATTGTCACCAAAAAATTTCATGAAGAAACCAAGAAGGAAAATAAAGTCATCACGGTCTTCGTGGGAAGTGAGGTGGAAGATTCAAACTTGACACAATCATCCTATCACATAACAGTGGAAGAAGGTCTAGAAGTTGATGATACGAATGATGATATCCTAGAGGATCCCCCTCAACTGGAAGATGGCATACAATCAACCG
Source organism: Solanum pennellii (assembly GCF_001406875.1). NCBI lineage: Eukaryota > Viridiplantae > Streptophyta > Magnoliopsida > Solanales > Solanaceae > Solanum > Solanum pennellii. The sequence continues at coordinate 50,097,007 of NC_028646.1, read as the reverse complement.
TAGACGATCTCAAGGAACTGAATCTAGGCATTATGGAAGATCCACGTCCAATCTTCATTAGTGCACTTCTTACACCAGAAGAAGAGAGGAAATACTTGAAGTTATTGGTTGAGTTAAAAGATGTTTTTTCTTGGTCGTACAAAGAAATGCCGGGCCTTATAACCAGGATAGCTATTCATCATTTGGGGATAAAAAAGGGAACACATCCTATAAAGCAATCACAAAGAGTGTTTCATCCTAAGTTTGTAACACATATAGAAGTGGAGGTTAAAAAGATCATCGAAGCTGGATTATTTGAGAAGTGAAGTACCCATTATGGATCTCAAATATTGTACCTGTTAAGAAGAAGAATTGTCAAATACACGTCGGCATTGATTTTTGAGATTTGAACAAGGCGTGTCAAAAAGATGACTTCCCTTTGTCGATCATTGAGCTTATGGTTGATGCTACAACTGGGCATGAAGATATGTCATTTATGTATGGATCCTCTTGATACAATCAAATAAGAATGTCTCCAAAATATGAAGAATACACTGCCTTTAAAACTCCAATAAGAATCTATTGTTACAAAGTGATGCCATTTAGTCTGAAGAATACTGGTGCCACCTATCAACATGTAATGCAAAAAATATTTTATGACATGCTTCATAAGAGGGTGGAATGTTACATCGATGACTTAGTGGTAAAGACTAAGCAAAGGGAACACCATCTTGGATACCTTCGAATTGTTTTTGAAAGGTTAAGAATGTTTGACTTAAAGATAATCCACTCAAATGCTCATTGGGGTCACCTCAGGAAAGTTTCTTCGCTTCATTGTGCGTCACTGTGGAATTGAAGTTGATCCTGCAAAGATTGATTCTATTAAAAATATGCCTGAGCCAAAGAACTTGAGAGACCTCACTAGTTTGTAAGGAAATTTGGCATTCTTCCGGATGTTTATTTCTTACCTGGCTAGACGATGTCAACCCTTTAACCATTTGATTAAGAAAGATGCTCCTTTCCACCGGGAACAATCATGTCGAAATGCCTTTGAAAGTATCAAAAGATACTTGACGATTGCACCTGTATTAGGGGCACCAACTATCGGAAAGCCATTGATACCATACATTGCTTTGCAAGAGCGATCACTTGGGGTACTTCCTTCTCAAAAGAAAGAAGCTAAGAAGGAACAATCATTGTACTATTTGAGTCGGACCTCGATAGGACCCGAGTTGAATTATACTCCCATTGAGAATATGTGCTTAGCATCACATTATGCAATAAAAAAATCGCGGCATTATTTTGAAGCTTACACTATCAAGCTAATTTCTCGAGCTGATCCCGTGAAGTTCGTAATAACTAGACCAGTTCTCTCGGGGAATCTAGAAAGATGGTCTATATTGTTTAATCAATATGAGATCATATACACACCTCAAAAAGCTGTTAAGGGGAAAGCACTTGTTAATTTCCCTGATGATCACCCTCTTTTGAGAAAATTGGAAATTTCTGATGAGTTCCCTGATGAAGGCACATTTTTTACTGAAGAGCTGCAAGTCTGGACAATGTTCTTTGATGGATCTGCACGTTGAGAAGGAGCCGAGGCAGGAGCGGTGTTGATATCTCCAGAACAACTAATCTTACCATTCTCATTTGTTCTTTGTGAAACATGTTCCAACAATGCTGTAGAATACAATGCTTTGATTGTCGGTCTTGAAATGGCATCCGATATGAAGATTCCTTAATTGGATATTTACGATGACTCACAATTTATCATCAATCAACTCTCTGGGAGTTATGAGGTAAAGAAATAATATATTTTGTCATATAACCAATATGCTACTTTTTTACTTGAAAAGTTTGATCAAGTGTTCTTAAATTACGTCCCAAGAGAAGAAAATCGCATGGCAGATGCTTTGGATAACTTGGATACAACAATGGAACATGGATAATGAGACAATAAAGGAGCATGTATGTCATCGATGGGTTATTCCTAGTTGTCTTGATGTTCAAGTCGATGAAATACATCATACATCTGTTCGAGTGGTTGAAGAAGAAGATTGGAGAAAACCACTAATTGAGTATCTTGAACATGGAAGGTTGCCTGAGGATCCACGAGTAAGAGCAGACATTCAGAGAAGGGCACCACGATTCATTTTTCACGATGGAATGTTAATTCGTTGTTCTTTTGAAGGACTATTCTTGTGGTGTCTTGACAAAGGAGAAGCTCAACAAAAAATGGAGGAGGTGCATTTTGGAACATGTGGATCACACCAATTGGGGCCTAAACTTAATTTTTGCATCAATAGGATGGGCAACTATTGGCCGACAATGGTGATGGATTCTTAGAGCATGCCAAAAAGTGTCAAGCATGCCAATTCCATGATAATTACATCCATCAATCTCCAGAGGCTCTGCATCCGACTGTATTCTCGTTGATCTTCGATGCATGGGGACTTGATGTTGTTGGACCTCCTCAAAAGTTGTTAAAAGGACAAATGTATATCTTGGCTGCCACTGACTACTTCTCTAAATGGGCTGAAGCTGTACTATTAAAAGAGGTAAAGAAGGAAAATGTTGTGGATTTTATCAAATCAAACATAATTTTTAGATATGGGATACCAAGATGTATAGTCACTGATAATGGAACACCATTCAACAATAAACTCATTAGTAGTTTGTGCGATAAGTTCAGTTATAAGCAAGATAAATCTTCAATGTACAATGCACCTGCCAATGGACTTGCTGAAGCTTTTAACAAGACACTTGGTAACCCATTTAAGAAAGTAGTTGCAAAGACTAAAATGGACTGGCACGAGAGAGTTGGTGAAGCTCTGTGGGTGTTTCCTACAACCTTTAGAATGGCTAATGCAAGCGACCCCGTTTTCATTGGTGTATGGCATAGAAGCAGTCCTTCCATTGGAGAAGCAAATTCCATCACTACGAATAGCATTCCAAGAGGGACTTACAACTGAAAGCAACACTCAACTTTGTCTAGCAGAGTTGGAGGAATTGGAGGTTAGAAGCACAACAAAGGTTGGACTGTTATCAAGCTCGACTTGCAAGAGCATTCAACAACAAAGTGCGGATTCGATCATTTCAAGTGGGAGACTTGGTCTTTGAAGTCCGGAGACCCATAATCCTCAACAAAGGCATCGGTGAAAAGTTAACAACAAAATGGGATGGACCGTATGTTGTGAAGGAGGAATATTCAAGTGCAGCTTATAAAATTATCGACCAAGATGGTCTAAGAGTTGGTCCAATCAACGCCAAGTTCCTGAAGCAATATTTCCCATGAAGGTTGGCTACGCTTCTTAAGGTATGAGCATAAAATGCATGTTACTCCTGGCCCGCAAGAGTATAAGCTATCTAAGGCTCCCAAAAAAAAATTAAAAAAGATTAAATAAAACTCATCCTCTTGAACTACGATATGACTTGATTCTATTCACCGAGGTACGTAGGCGCTTGGAGTAATCACTCTGAGTTCAGTCAAATGATTTAAAAAAATGGGTTTGGCGGCCTTGCGTGATAATCACATAGCTCTTTAAAAACCATGTAGCTAGAAAATGAGTTGAAACACGGCACAAACAAGCAATGTAGAGGATTCTTGAAGCCCTATCTGTAGCAACAAAAGAAAAAGCATGCTGATGAATTCATTGACATTGGATGAAGGGACTTCCTATACTACCTGTGTTTGCTTACGGTGTAGATAATTTTGTGTAATTCACTGATGCTTCAGTAAGATACACAAAATTAGGGGCATTTGTACCTACAACATCACATCGGAATACCCTTTGGATCAAAGCTTTATGTTGCAATGGTATAACCGTAAAAATCATTATATCAACACTTCAAGTTCAAGAGACAATCTTTTGTTGTTGTCAAGAGCGCACAAAGTTCAGCATATTACATTATGGGTGTATAATCAACTTCAAAAACAAATTATAGACTCTTACGTCGCGTTATTGATTTTCTCCCAAAGTTGCTCAAAGCTGAAGAGTTTAGCGATGCAGAATTTGAGATGAATTTGAAAAGATATCTGCATTAATATGGAAATATTTTCATTTCAATTTTTATGTGTTGTACATCTATGATTTATTCTTCCAATGGAACAAGAATCACACCAGTTCAAGGCTCCTACGCCGAGTTATTGGTTTTCTCCCGAAGAACTCAAATTTTTAATAAATTGTAAATCCCTTGGATTTGATTTTTATACAGATTGAATATATCTAAGTTATCTTTCCAACAAAAAAAGAAGTCATTAATCCTATGATCCTACTCCACGTTATAAATTTTCTTCCATATGTGCGTAAAGCTGAAGATTCAAGCATGCAGATTTTGAGCCAATTTTGAACTCAAATCTGTACTAAATGATAAATCCCATGAATATGATTTTTATAAAGATTTAATAGGTATAAGTTATATTTCCAAAAATAAAATAAGATCATTAATCCGATGCTCCTACTCCACGTTATGAATTTTCCCCCACATGTGCGCAAAGCTGAAGATTCAAGCACACAGATTTTGAGCCAACTTCAAACTCAAATCTGTACTAACACATAAATCCCATGGATTAGATTTTTATACATATTGAATATCGCTATGTTTTATTTCAAACGGAAAAGGAGCTCGTTATTTCGATGCTCCTACTTCAGGCTATGAATTTTCTTCCACATGTGCGCAAAGTTGAAGAAAGCTTTAAAAAGTTTTGTGGAAATCCTCAAATAAAAGCTAGCATATGTAGTCCATTTTTTCCAAAAAAGAAAGGAGGCTCGTGGAAAGAAACAACCAAAAATTAGAAATTCAAGAGAAGAAAATTTGTCACCATTTTATTTCTTAACAAAAAAAAAAAGAATCACTACACCATAATGAGCAACTAAGAAAATTCTAAGCAAATAAAAAAAAATCTAACTACGGAAAAAGTTTGAAACTTATGATTTCTTGATAACTTTTCTCAATCGCCCCTTCTAGCTTAGCTAGTTTCTCAACCTCGTCGTTAGACGTCACATTATTTTGCTCAATGGTATAAGTTTCTCCCTCCGTAGTGGTGACATTCTCTTGACTTTTGGACAACTTCTCTTGATATTTGTTGGTGAGCTCGGTGACCTTCTTTTTCTAGGAAGATAAGGCTTTTAAGTCTTTCTCCACATCTGCTAGAGTTGCATGAAGTTTCTCCATGGATATATCCAACTTTTCATGTGCCAACTTTGCACCATCAAGACGGCGTTGCGCATCAGAGGGGGCCTTTTCATGTGATTCTTTAGTTATCTTTGATGATCTTAAAGCATCATACTCTGCATACGACTTGAAGAAATTCTCTACATGATCCTCCAAAGAAGAGACATCAATAATTTTTACCTTTTGAATATCCTCAAGAGTTGAAGCGATACTTGACTCCAATGCTGTAACGTCATATGAAGAACCTAAGGAAAATTGTATAATCCATCAACACAATGCGCCCCCTCATCTCAGAAACAATGGAGGATTTGGCACGGTAAATGGTTTCTTGTGGATCAAAAGTTAGAGCACCGCGTCGCAATGAAGGCATCATGTCACTAGAAGGTGATTTTATTGGTCGAACTACTTCTGATGAAGGCATCACATTATTAATGGAATAATGAAAGTCTTTTGCAGCCGCATCAAGATCATTAAGATCTACTGTGAAATCTCTAACCACGCCATTGTTAAGGTCGTCACCATGTAGTTCTTGAAGGTCCAACTAAAAAAATTATAAAAAAAAATAATTAAAATTTAAAAAAAAATGAGAGGTCCTTACTTGTTTTGCTAATTCAAACAAAGATGCCGAGTTCAGATCCTCATCAACAATGTCGTTATCATCAATGACAATGGTATCTAAAATGTCAATACCACAACAAGCATCATGTAGCTCTTGTGCCTTTATTTTTGGACGATTCCAGCGATGATCCGTTAGACTAGAAGACGCATCGGGTCGTCCAACACCATTCAATGAAACATGCCTAAGAGAAATATCATCACACTGCGTCTCAAGGTTTGACGTTTGGTCATCATCATTGTCTGATGATATATGAAGTTCATTTGTTGTAGAAGAACCATGCCCAACTTTGGAAGCAAGTGAAGTCGCCTTTTTTGAGGATGATGTGAGGCGTCTCGATTTTGATTTCGCAGGCACATCCCCATATTTCAAGGTTTTGGACTTGGATGAGGTCTTAGCGACTTGCAAAGTATCATTTGACCTCGCTTGAGATTTAGAAGAAGGAAGTGACTTTTCCTTTGGTTGATCAGAAGCCTCTTGAGATGAAGTGGATGTGGAGTCTTGCTTTCTCTTGTTCAAAATGATGCGGAAGTTTCCTTAGGGAGTATTCATCCTTTGGGATGGCCACCAATCTACATACTCGCGGGTCATTAAAGGAGCACCCTCCAATGGGCATGTTTGAATCATGACTTTAGAAAAGGTATTGATTCGAAAAGAAGAATTCGAAAGTTGCACCAATGTTAAAAGTGTACCATCGTAAGGACGCTCCATAAGATCTCTAGGGACATCTTGACAAAAACCAAATTGTCAACTAAATCTGACAGGGCTGTAGGATTCCACGATGAAATTTGAATCATGCCTAAGGGTTACATAACCTAAACGAAGGCTTATGACATTTTTGTTCCACGAATTTGAAAGTTTGGCATTATCTGTAAGGTGCAAATCCCTCCCTTGTAGCATTGCTAAATGATGGAGGCGACGGGCATCATCCTGTTGAAATAACTTTTGGGCATCAGTACAATCAATATACTTGGCCATCTTCTAGCCCGAAATTTTGTACCGAGGTATTGATCGATGTGAACGATTGGCACGATGATGAGTGCCAAAGTATTCCCCAAGCCAACCATATACATAGTGTATGGGGAAAATTATTTTTGCCACACTCAAGTTTGAAGAAGTGGAGATTTCTCGCAGGTCGCAATATATGCTTGCAAGAACAAGGACTTCTAAGGATAATTTCTTTCCATGAGCCATCAAGCTCGCAACTTTAAAAACGCTAGCGCACATGGTTGACTTTCTTATTCGGAAGCACAAATTTGCAAAGCCAACAAGCAAAGAATGCTGCCAAGTTTGTCTCATCTCTAAGCGATTATTCCACATCTAACTCGATAAAAGGGGCATTCTCCTAGTCAGTCCGAGGCAGGAAGCTTGAATCAATAGGTCCAGAAGGTTTGTGTTTCTATAATGGCTTTGTGGATCGTACCTTCGACACCTTTTGCGGAGGCTCGGCATATCTATGAGGTCCTCTAAACAAAAACTTCACCTAATCATTGACGTACACCTCTTGAAGATCATCTTTCGCTAATCTGTAGAAGGCCAAAAACAAATAGCGACATCTTTGGGGAAGAAGCAATTTGTTTTGAGTATCTGTCTGTGTCAATTCTTTTGCCAAGGGAACGATTTCATCATAAAAGTGCCCTTGTACCGGGAGACCTGCAATGGATTGTAAATCCCAAAGTGATATGGACATCTCTCCAATGAAAGTAGAAAGTGTATTCGTAGACGGATTCCAAAGTTCACAAAAAGCATGGAGTACATTGTTAAGATAGACGTACGTGAACAAAGAAGACTATACATTGTCATAGACTTTGATTAGCTCCGAAATCTCCTTGTGGTGGGGCAGCACGTCCTCTACCCATTCCCAGTAGCCAGGTGTATAGCAAACATTACCGAAGTTAGAAGAGGGAACACATCAATTGTTCAAATTTCCATCAGAATGAAAAGATATTGAAGATGATGCGTCATGATGAATTGAGGATTTTAGTAAAGGAACTTTCATGCTAGTAGCCTTGCTCGAGAAGTTTCTCATAACATCGTTGGTATCGATTTTTGACCATTCTGTAAGGGGAAGAGATTCGTCATACGCCCCACTAACAAAATAGAAGATGCCGATAGCAGGAGGTTGAACTTCCAGAAGTTGAACTTTCGCATTTGAATTTGATTGGTCGTTGCCCACTATTTCAAGAAGAGGATGTGTCGAATCACGGTCGCGGAAGTGCATCATGTTGCGGTATTGAATTAGTATTTATCTATCAAGTATCTGCGAAAACATCAAACAAAAAGGAAAAATTTAGATTAAGAACAAATCCAAAATAAAAGGGGTAACCTCAAATTTTTGTGACTGGCAAATGGCTGATTTCAAATAGAAAATTGAATCATCACAGAGGTGATCTAATCGTTGTTTTCGTATATGATGTAGCCCTATGAATATTCTTTCCAACACCACAAACGGCTTATGATTTCGTTATTCCTACGCTTAGGTATGAATTTTTCCGCGAAGTCGCGCAAAGCTGATGTGTTTAGTTCATCAGAATTTTAGGCTGACTTCAAAAAATCACCTGAGTAAATTTGAGAATCGTCTGACCGTGATTTTCGGATATGTTATAGACTGCAAACCTAGTTTCAGAAAAATCAAATGGATCGCAATTTGGGAATTCCTACAATGAGATATGAATTTTCTACCAAAGTCACGCTGAGCTGAAAAGCAGTGACGAAAATCAGAGTTAGAAAAGAATTTGAGGACTCAATTGAACTTGATGATACGACAATGCAAATACGGGTATATATATAGCTCTCAAAACAAGGAGACACCAATTTGATTCCTACAAATTCTGGAAAATTATAATGATGAAAAGTTAAATTCCTAAGAAGTATGAAAATTATAGTAAGTTTTCATAGGAATTAAATTATGGAAATTTTCCATGGGAATCAAATTATATGAATCCCATAGAAACCAAAAAATGGTAAGTTGTCATATGAATTAAATTATGGAAATTTTCCATTAGAATTAAATTATGGGAATCCCATAAAAAATCAAATTATGGTAAATTTTCATAAGAATTAAATTATGTAAATTTTCCATGAGAATCATATTATGGGAATTTCATTAAAAATAAAATTATGGTAAAGTTTTCTCGAAAACTACATGAAGAAGTGTTCCCGAAGGAGAACCGACTCGCGTCATGAGAATTTGAATTTCTTGTGTTCTATTCAAGTGAAAGCCTAAAATTTGCGTCGAAACCACAAGATCTCTATCACCAAGTCGTGCTTGTGGACGCAATCCTTAATCATTAAATTGGCGGTCATTTTATAGTGACGACTCAATTGAAATTACCACACTATGAAGAAATTTCAAGCAATAAGTTTTCAAGAGCTTGAAACACTTCAAGTCAAATATGAGTTGATAAACAACCGAAAGTCAGAAGACCACTTACAAATTAGAGAATGTTGTCATGAAGACTTTGGTAAAGGTTGACCTCAACATATCGGCGTGGTGATTTCTCATGAAGACGTCAACTTTCGTCATCAAAATTCAGCAAACCTACATGTAGAGAAGTCTCAAAAAAATAAAAACAGGAAAACACATTCATGACTATTTCAAGTCTTGTCTCCAAACATCGGCAAGCCTCTACGTCGACAAGCCTCGAAATAAGGGGCATTTGTAGACACATAAATTATATTGGATCAAATTCATAAAAATTTGAATCAAATCCATGTTCATTTGGGCTGAATAATTAATTTGGGATTTACAAATAAATAAGTTTATCTTATTAAATTGAGATCCAAGGTTCATTTCACCTTGAAGCCCAAACCCATGACACCTGTCATAATGACTAGGCATCTAACACCAACAAGGTGACGCCACGTGTCCAAATGAGGTGGTAGTCCCAGTCAAATGCAAGAATGAATCAAAATACGCCAATTGTAAAAGTGCCATCCGTTGGCCAATCACAAGCAACCTTGTCCACTCCTTGCAACTATAAATAGGGGATAGACATGACATTCAAAGGGATCCAGAAAACTCTTCAACAAGCATTCGGCAAATTGGAGAAATCTACAACATCAACATCAATAGATCTTCGAAGGAGTGAATAACGGAGTTCTTCTCGGAGATAGACTTACAACGACAAAGCGCTTTCCGACATCTCGGAGTTCGACAACTTCTCAAGGAGGTCTACATCATCCAAAAATTCGGGAAATACGCTACTGAAGGTCCTTAAATCGTGGAGAAACTTAGGAGAGAGAATCAAGAGAACAACAGAATCGTACTCACAACGATTCACTAATAAAATCACATTCTTCTTTTATTTATTTTGCTTGCAGTTAATTTTCCGCACTTACAAAATTTTTTTGCGAACAAGACTGTGCTGCAAACACTAAGCATACTCAGATAAAACCTTGGCCCTGATACAGTTTGTTAGGAAAACGCGCAAAAACGCAAAAGTATAAATGGTAAAAGTAATGGGATAAAATGGAAAAATAATGACACCAAGGATTTTACATGGAAACCCTTCTAAATAAGGGAAAAACCACGGGGGCTAAGAGGAACAATTGATATAACTATAGTAAGGAATTTTACACTGTGTAGTCACGAATACAATACTCAAAGTGACTACTACACACTCAAAAGGAGAACCACTCTTTTGGTTTCCACCTTACTAAAATATCGTTCACACTCCTTTTTTCTTCATAGACTATTTTTCTTGTATAGTCTATAGAATAACTCACTTTGCTCTCAAAATGGATTTTCTCTCTAACATGTTGTGCTCTACAAATGAGCAAGAATGCTCTTTTTATAGAAGGAGAAAATCATACCGATGTCACTAATGACATAGGTAAATATAGCAAAGTTAAAAAAGGGTTGAAAATCTTACCAATTTGTCAACCACTAAATCATTTATTTTCAACTCTAATTACTATTCCTTTTTAACAATTACTTGTAGCAATTGAATAGAAAAAGTTGACCAAAAATTTATGGGATGGACTCAACATGCCTTGGCCTTACTATGGCCTGCCTTGGCTTTGTCTTGGTGTAGGCTGGCCTAGAGGCATGACAAGACAATGGCCTGGCCTTATGACATGTGTGACAAGCCCACTACGTGGCCTGGCCTACGCAGATGTCCTGTGTGCTTGTGGCTGCGCGGATAGCATGCCATTGGCCTGGGAAATTTGTTTTTTTCTAATGAACTTTGATTGGCCTCAAATTTTGCTGATTAATTGGAAACGGCCCAGTGAGAAATACTCACGTCTTGGCCGTGATCAAGGTCCTTTTTTGTCAATATTGAGTTGTTTAGATGGGTTATTGTCCATTTCTCTGTTTCTAGAAAAATTAAAGATCTCTTTTGAATTTTTTTTGTAATCCAGTGGTGTAAGGGTTCATACGTAACACTTATAAATGTATTTTATAGTAAACTAGTCTTTGCTCACGTGCGACGCACGTGTACCCTATTAATTAATATTCTGTTTTTTTAGATGGCACACGTATAAAATATATAAATGAGGCATAAAGTAGATTTTTTAGAAAAATACTCATCAACTTAAAACAATGAAGGGTGATATGTATACTCCAATTTTTGTGAATCAATTGAAACATCAAGTAATATTATCCTATTATCAAATATAGATATGAGAACCATATATTTATTCACTGGTCATTTTTATTACATACACTTGTATATATTACATATATGCATGACTTCTCAATTTTTCAATTTAATTGGTATCATAAAAGAGAGGTTCAACCTTATTATTTTAATTGTTACCATAAAAGTGGCATTACTACGATGACTTTCTGAAAGCTAATGCCTCTATGATCCTATATTATGTGTTGACAGTAATAACTACATTTCTTAAAGGATGAAAAAGTTCGTCAAAGAACGAACAAAAATTGAAATCCCAAGGTGAAAAAATAGAAAACTATCACATAACGTATAAAATTGAGTAATACCTCAAGAATACATTTCAAAATTTCTAAAAATAGTCAAAAAATAAATATAAAAAAAAAATTCAATGATACAACATATTAACAAGACCACACAAAAATAAAATAATTACTGTGTAAACCTCTTCTAGTCTAGATTGAAACCACAATGAGGCTAAGCATATCAAATACCATAAAACCAATAAAAAAGTCGACATTCAAAGAATACATCAAAATCTAATATTAAGAAAGAAGAATCAAAAGCACATTACAATAAAAAGATCACACAAAATTAACAAATTGTATTACGGATTCTTAGCACAATTTGATGAAAACAAGATCAAAAACTTAAAGAAAATATATTAAAATACAATAAACAAAATCAAGATTAAATAAATAAAATAATAATAAAGAAAAAACATTAAGATTCAATATGAATGAAATTACCTTTAGTGTCTATACTACTTCTTGTATATCTTTTCTCTATTAACAACAAAAGGTGATAAAAAATAATCACTGACACAGTCCCAAGCCAAAGTTAAATTAATTTTTGATAAAGACGAATTGTTATACACATTTATTAAGGTTAAATACAACTTTTGGTCTTTCCTCTTCATTGTAACTATTTCCTAAAAGAATTTGAACTATTGTGTCTAGAGGCATGAATTTAAATAAAAAAATATTATTGAATATTAAATTAATTATATATTAATATTTATTTAGTTTAGAGATAACATAAGGGTAAAATAGTAATTCAACTTTTAAGTTGGGAGCTTCCCATTTATAATAATATATGATATATGAGTTTATATGCTTGACTTAGGTTCTCTTTACCATCGGATAAACTTGTATATTTTGATAATGTTTTGGTATGTCTTTTGTTTTGATGACTTGTTTAAAACTTTCCAACTAATTAACATGTTGAATCAATGAACAAGAGACATAAGTTATATACATATGTACATTGTTATACTTACAAAACACTCTCTAACTGAGTTGGACTTATTTTGCTTAACTTATACTATATTTAAATATGCTCATATATTTGCTTGAATAGTATTGTTTCCCTATTGAATCTAACTGTTTATAAGCATGATTATATTAGTGTTGATGTGTTTTTTAATAATATAGAATACATACTTAATAATCTATTTTATCTCTCTTCGATTAACTATGTCTCACTTCAATCCCCCATCCTCTCTTGAATCAAAATAAACTTGATGCTCCGAACTATGTTGGTTGGAAAGAAATTTAGATATTGTCCTAACTTATGAAGGTTATAAATTAGTATTAGTCGAGGAATGTCCTATCGAACCCGTAGATCCTACTGATGAGGAAGTCCAAGCATATGACAAATGGGTTAAGGCTGATGAGATTGCAAGATGCTACATTGTTGCCTTAATGGAAAATGTCTTGCAACATCAGTATCAGTCTATGACATCTGCTAATGATATGCTCGTATCCCATAAGGAGATGTTTGGGCAGAAGAATCGTGCTGCAAAGTAGACTACCATGAAAGCCCTTTTGACCCCAAAAATGGATGAGTGATCCTCTGTCAGAGAACATGTGCTGAAGTTTATTAGTTAATTGAATGAGTTGGAGATACATTGGGCGGAGATCGATAAGGAATCTCAAGTTGAGATTGTCCTTCAGACTTTGCCGGACAGTCCTCAATAGTTCCACTTAAACTATAATATGAATAAGATGTACTTGTATTTAGTGTAATTATTGAATGAACTGCAAGAGGCAGGGTATAATCAAGCAGCAAGTTCCTGCGGCATTCCTGGTTGACAAGGCTGGGCCGTCCTCTTCAAAACCTGCAAAATTCCATAAGATAAAAGAAAAAGGGTCGCAAGGCCGTGACACCTGAAGATGATAAGGATTATGTGGCTAAGCCGAAAGGAATGTGCCTTTATTGTAAGCAGCCTGGACACTATAAAAAGCAATGCCCCGACTTTTAGGCTAAGATGAAAAACAAAGGTAAATCTCTTTTAAATGTTGTTGAAACCTGTTTAGCAACTGTTTCTACCCAATTATAGGCTATATATTTGGGATCCATTGATCATATATGCACTTCTTTGCAAGGGTTTCAGGAAACGCGACGGCAAAATAAGGATGAAGTTAGTGTTTTTCAAGCGAATGGGGAGTCTGCACCACTTTTAGCTGTTGGAATAATTTCATTTTAATTTAGTACTTCGGGACTTTTAGTTTTGAATAATGTTTTGCATTACTTCCTTCTATAAGAAGGTATTTACTGTCTGTTTCTTCACTAATGGATGATGGTTATGATATTCACATTGCGAATAACTCTGTTGTTATTAAGTATAGCAACCCTTTTATCCTTAGTTCTCCCAAAATACATGATTTATTTGTGTTTGAAATTTTCCATAACATGCTTCGATAAACTGTAATAAATAACATTGTTGTTCGAATAAAAGAAAATGTATTTCTCAATTGAGTCCAACTTATTTATGGCACTTACGTCTATGTCATATCAATAGAAATAAGATTTCATGGTAGGTTACAGATGGATCTTTGATTTCATTGAAAGTGGAGGCACTACCAACATATGAATCATGTTTAGAAGTTAAGTGACAAAGAGACCTTTCCCGTGTAAAGGAAATAGAGCCAGTAATAAGTATGAATTAATTCATTCTAATTTATAGCCCTATAAATATACAAGCAAGAGGTGGTTTTGAGTATTTTGTGACTTTCACAAATTATTACTACAAATATTGATACATTTATTTGTTGCGCCGTAAATCTGAATGCTTTGGGAAATTGAAAGAATTTAAGATTGAAATGGAAAAGTGACTTGGTAAACATATCCAAAGGTTACTATCTGATCGTGGTGGTGAATTCCTTTCTGCAGAATTCATTAACCATTTATCAGATTCAAGGGAATTAATTCTCAATATTCTGCCCCAAGAAAACCTCAACAAAATGGTGTGGTAGAACGTAAAATTAGAACTCTTATGGAAATGGTTAGATCAATGTTAAGTTATTCTGATTTGCTTTTTAGAGTTTGGGGATATGCCTTAGAAACTGCAAATTATATTTTGAATTTGTTTCCTTTGAAATTTGTATGTTTATTACCATTCAAATTGTGGAATGGCCGAAAGCCTACCTACGTAATATTCAAGTTTGGGGTTGTCCAGATCATGTGCTAAAAGGAAAAAAAGATAAGTTGGAATCTAGAACAAAAGTATGTATTTTAATTGGATATCCAAAAGGCACTAAAAGAGGTTTGTTTTATTGTCATATGGAACAAAATGTAATTGTCTCCACAAATGCAAAGTTTCTAGAACAGGACAACTCAATGAACCATGTTCCTAGAAGTAAACTTGTGTTACGGGAATTGTCCAAAATTATAACAAGAAATTCATCTACAAAACAAATACCACAAAAAGTTGTTGAGATTCCTTTACGACCACGTCGCGGGAACATGTCAATAGGCAAGAAATTGCACCCCAAGCTGCGCAGGAGGTTGCCCTAGAGCAAACTCAAGATATTTCACTACCTCAAAAGAGTATGAGCAATTTCTAGCAGCCTGCAGATGTGAAGGAAATTATTTGAAGATGTTCAGGAGATTCAGGATTTAGTTCAAGGAGGAGAAAATATTATAGTGATTGTTCGTCATAGTGGGAGAGTTATTAGAAAACCCTAAATGTTTACGCTCTTGGTAGAATCATATGATAGAATCCTCGAAGAGCCCAATATTGTACCATTTAATTATGCCGAAGCACTACATGAAAAAGATGTTGAAATATGGATTGTTGTTATGAAGTCTAAAATGGAGTCTATATACTCTAATCAAGTCTGGGATCTTATAAAACAACTTATGGATATCAAACCCATTTGATGTAAGTGGATCTTCAAGAAAAAGATAGTTGTGGATGGAAAAGTGAAAACTTTTAATGCTAGGCTTGTTGCGAAAAGGTTTATTCAAAAATAAGGACTTTCATATGATTTAGCTTCTACACAGTTTTAATTATTTCCATTTATCTTTAGTATGCTCATGATTATGGCAACAGGGTTAGCTTGATTTCACTTGTGACCCTAGGTCCCATGTCCACGTCTAGGGGGTAGCCTCGAGGTGTGAAAAACATGGTATCAGATCCATAGGTTCAAGAGTCTTAGGATGTCTGAAAATCTTCACTAAGTACATTCTTTTTCATGGGTGTGAAGTTCCACCAGTTAATCAGAAGGAGGATGCAAAATGTTTAAGTAAAACTTCAATTCTATGTTACTCTTATTGTGCAAAAGGTATAATCTAATTCTTCATGCTTATCCTTCGTTATGCGTTTTCGGATCATGCATTCCCATAGAGCTTACACAAGAAATATGAACGCAACTCCTTAAGGTTCCAGATCAGGAAGTTCCGAATGTTGAATTTCAAAATGCTATCCATCTGTTGGCTAGGAGTGTGACCCACTAGAAGAACCTACAGACTCTAGTTCTGAGAAATGCTAATATTGGGTTAAGTGCAGCTAGATTTTCAATTTTTTTTCGGATAAATCCGCTTGAGTTCTTAGGATGGCAGATTGGTGAGGATCCGAAAACTTGTGAGACCTTTCTGGAAAGGTTCTTCCTAAGAGAGTAAAATAATGCAAAATCTCATGAGGTTGTGAATTTGAGGTAGGGTTCCATGACAGTACAAGAGTATGAGATTAAGTTCACCTAACTCTACGGGTATGCTCCTCATATGGTTGCTGATTAAATGGCTCAAATGAACGAATTCATGTATGGGGTATCCGATCTAGTGAAAACAAAGCATAAGAATTCTATGTTCATTTGGAGACATGAACATCTTTAGGATCATGATTCATGGTCAACAGGCTGAGGCTGATAAACTTAGGGAACAATCTATGGAGAATTAAAAGTCTAGGACCGAGAACTGTGAGTTTGTACTATGCCTTACATATTCAATACATTTTTAGTACTGACGTCCCTTATTGGGGATGTTTCATTCCATGCTGCAGGTATAAGTACTCATCTAGTAGATCTCCCCAATAGAAGCACATTATACTCAACAGTTGTTGGTGAGATCAAGGTTAATTTGGGGCTTTGCTGAGTCTTTAATATGCGTATTTCCATAGTGGTACCGTCATGTATTCAATTAGAGGTTTTGTAGATATTGTAAAGCAATCATTTGTGTTCATAGTTTCACTAGTCAAATGTATTGGTTGAGCTAGTCAACATGTGTTGTATATAAAGCTTTTCATCAGTAAATCTATCTACATCTTAGTTTACTTTCTCATCATAGGTCACTTGTAAAGCATATTGTACTTTTCCGCCAGTTTGACAAAAGTTGATAGAAATCGGGTGGTGGAAATCGCTCGCAGGGTCAGCAGAAGTCTTCAACTCCAGAACATTCATCAATTATTGTTCCATCTTCCAAATTTCGAAATGATCAGAAAGGTAGAGCATCAAGCTCTAAGTCTCAAGGGAGTATTTCAGGCATTAGAACTTACCAACTTGTCCAAAGTGTGTTAAGAACCATCCCAGCGAATCTCTTGCCGGAAAGAAGGATGCTTTGGTTGTGGTCATTCTGATCACATGTTGAAAGATTTTACTTTTAGAAAGGGCTAGGGAGGTAACAATGGAAGAGCATATTCCACAACTTTAGCAACACCAGCAACTCACCGACTCAGAAGGGTAGCACATATTGTAGAAGTGGTGGTCAGCACCAAATCAGGTTCTGTGCTCTCCAGGCTCGCCAGGATCATGAAGATACTCCTGATGTAGTCATTGGTACGTTACGAGTCTTTGAACATGAGGTTTATGCATTGGTAGATCCAGGGGATACTCCTTTCTTTGTAACTCTTTATATAATAGTCCACTTCACTATTAGTCCTGAAACTCTCTCAGAACCCTTCTAATTCTCTACTCATGTCCGTGACCGAGTCATAGCTAGATGGGTGTACAAAAATTGCCCTGTGACAGTCTCTCATATAGTCACATCAACAGATCTCGTATAGTCAGAAATGGTAGACTTTGACATCATTATAGGTATGGATTGGTTACATTCCCATTATACCTCAGCCGATTGTAGGAGTAGAATTGTTCTTTTTCAGTTTCTAGATGATCCAATCCTAAAATGGAAAGGTAGTAGATTAGAGCATATGGTTCAATTCATTTCTTACCTTGATGCATGAAAGATGATTTCTAAGGGGTATCTCTATCATCTAGTTTGGTTAAGGATTAAATCTCAAAAACCCCAACTCTTAATTCAATTCAAGTGGTCAATGAGTTTCCACAAGATCTCTCCGGAGTTCCTCTTGAAAGGGTAATGGACTTCAGAATTGATATCCTTCTATATGCCCAAACCAGCTCGATCCCTCTCTACAAAATTGCTCCAGCTAAGCCTAAGGAATTGAAAGAGCAGTTGAAATACATTCTATATAAGGGCTTCAACAGACCTAGTATTTCCCCATGGGGTGCACCCGTATTTTTCTTGAAGAAAAAAAATTGTTCTCTAAGAATATGCATCGAATATAGGAAATTGAACAAAGTCACAATCAAGAATAAGTACCCATCCCCAGAATTAATGACTTGTTTGACCAACTCAAGGGTGCTAGTAATTTCTCAAAGATAGACCTCAGATCCGATTATCATCAACTGAGAGTCAGAGATAATGACATTCCAAAGACAGCCTTCAGAGCTCGGTATGGTCATTATTAATTTGTAGTTATGTCATTTAGACTAGATAATACTCCTCCAACTTTAATGAATTTGATGAACAATGTTCAAGAAGTATTTGGACTTGTTTAGTCATCTTTATTGATGATATACTCATTTACTCTAGGATTGAGGAGTAATATGCGAATTATTTGAGGATTGTTCTGCAAACCCTCAACGATCGCTAGCTATTAACTTAGTTTAGAAAATGTGAGATTTGGTAGCAAGCAGTTGCTTTTCTTAGGCATATCATGTCAAGTGAAGGAATCCGAGTGGACTCTCAGAAGATTGAAGTAGTTAAATAATGGTTGAGTCCTTCCTCTCCTACAGATATCAGAATTTTGTTGAGTTTGGTTGGCTATTACAGAAGGTTTGTGAAAGGATTTTCATCTATAACCTCTATATTGACTAAGTTGACCTACAAAAATATTAAGTTTCAGCGGTCAAATGATTGTGAGAAAAGCTTCGCAAAAGTGAAAACTAGGTTGACTACAACTCCTGTTTGACTCTATTAAAAGGTTTAGACTATTATGTTATCTATTGTGTCACATCCATAGTTGGTATTGGTTGTGTGTTTATGCAATGATTTAAGGTTATCACTTATCCTTCTAGACTACTTAAGGTGCATGAGAAGAACTATCCTTCATGACCTCAAGCTTTTAGTAGTGGTGTTTGTGCTTTAGATTTGGAGACATTACTTGTATGGTGTTCTTGTAGATGTGTTTAGAGACCATAAGATCTTTAGTGTGTGTTCACGCAAAAAGAGTTGAATATTTTTCAGAGGAGATGACTTGAGTTCCTCAAGGATTATGAGGTTATTCTACATTACCATCCTTGTTAGGACAATGTAGTAGTAGATGCTAATAGCAGACTATGATGGAAGTGCAGCACATGTTGAAGAAGAAAGGAAGGCATTAGCAAAAGATGTTCATTGGATTACTAGCTTAGGAGTTCTTTTATGCTAATATTAGATAGTGTTTTAACGGTTTAGAATGGGGCAGAATCTTCACTTGTAGTGGATGTTAAGGAAAAGAAAAATAGTGATCCGATATTGTTTGAACTAAACAGTGCAATCCACTAGTAGAGGGTTGAGATTTTTCAAAGGGGAGATAATATGCTTCAAATTTCAGGTTATTATGTGGTCCCAAGGTTGGTGAATTGAGACAAAAGATTCTTGCAGAAGCCCATAATTCCAAATATTCTATTCATCGAGGTTCCACTAAGATGTAGAGTGATCTTTAGGAAGTATTTTGGTGGAATGGTACGAAAAGGGATACATCAGATTATGTGGCTAAGTGTCCCAATTGTCTTCAAGTCAAGGTAGAACATCGTTAACCAGGAGGAATGACTCAAGTGATTGAAATTCCTACTTGTTAAATGGGAAGTGATCAACATGGACTTCATTATGGGTTTATCTCGTACTTGTAGACAACATGACTCCATTTGGGTGATTGTTGGTAGAGTTACTTAGTCTGTGCGCTTTTTAGCAGGTAAGACTACATGTTCGGCGGAGGACTAAACCAAGATTTACATTAATGAGACAATGAGGTTGCATAGGGTTCATTTGTCCATCATTTTAGATAAATGTCCTCAGTTTACCTCTCATTTCTGGAAATAGATTGAGAAGAGTTTTGTTACTCAGGTTAATTTTAACACAACATTCATCAAAGACAGATAGTTAGGCAGAGCGTACGATTCATACCTTAGAAGAGAAATGAGAGATTGTGTGATCGTTTTTAAAGGGTAGTTTGGAGACTTAATATCCTCTTATATAGTGTGCCTACAATAATAGTTACCATTACAGTATTCAGATGGCCCCTCTTTAGGAATTTTATGGGTGTAGATATAGGTCTCTAGTTTGTTGGCTTAAAGTAGGTGAAGCAGCCTTGATAAGGCTAGATTCAGCTCATGATGTTATGAAGAACGTGCAACTCATCAGAGATAGACTTAAGACAACCATAGTCGCCAGAAATCCTACGCATATGTAATTAGAAGGGAATTAGAGTTCCAAGTTGATGATTAGATCTTCGTGAAAGTGTCACCTATGAAGGAGGTGATCAGATTTGACAAGAAAGGGAAACTCGTCCTAGATATGTAGTCCTTACAAGATCTTATAAAAGGTTGGTAAAGTTGCTTGTTAGTTAAGGTTTCCAACAAAACTAGCAACAGTGCATCCAATTTTTCACATTTCATTGTTGAAGAAGTGTAGGTGACGTAGAGTCTATTGTACCTTTAAAAAGTGTAGTGGTGAAGGATAGTCTCTCTTATGGAGAGATACTAGTTCATATTCGTGATCATTAGGTTCGAAAGTTAAGAAACAAAGAAGTCGCTTGAGTCAAGGAGCCAAGAAGGCAAATTGTTCTCACCTCTTTCCGTCCAATTTCATTCCAGCTAGAGGTAATAGTTCCTCTTCATCACCTCTTTTCTTCCAATTTCATTCCAGCTTGAGGTAATAGTTCCTCTTTATATTTTCAGTCTTCATGCGTAAATTCAGTCTTAGTATCACGTTCCTTTAGTTTGTACATGCATTTCTGGCGTATTTATATTTTCTTGGAACATAGCTTTTTTTGATATCATCTCAAATCAGCTCCCAATACTTGGTGATAGCGTTTGCATCTCTTTCTCTCCATTTAAATTAGTTAAAGCTTCATTTGAGGAGAAGTATTCCCAAGGGGGAAATATTGTAACACCTCATAGACCGGACCTAGAAAGAAATTGCAGAAAACTTGCCTGAACTAGTGAACCACGACAGGTTTCACAAACCGTGATAGGGTCCACGGTTCGTTGACCTGCCCGTGGTCTGGAGTAAACTGCACCAGGACCGAGCGTCAGAACACGAGTACCTTCACCAGTTTTGGTCTTGATGAAGGACTGTGGTTGCATCCGTAGGGGTGAGCAATAGGCCCACAAATCCTATCCCTCAGGCAGGCCTCGCTAAAGTATGGACCACAGGGACCTACATGGTCTGTGGTCCTTAAGAGTTGTCATGGGGCGTCTGTGTAGCCTAAATAGTAGGCCCTAAACCTCAACCAAAGTGAGGACCGGGGGGACCTTAATATTCTGTGGTCCTCCATAGGTCCCTGGTAGTGGCTCGTGGAGCAGAGTTTAGAACACCTTGCTCCTATACAAGAACAATGACAGGTACCACGATCCTTGAAAGTTGTTATGGTCCGCCCCATAAGATTTTTATGTGGGGTTATTTCAATTTTTTCTTGTATTGGTTGGATACAAAAACTACGTTGTTTAACCCATAAACTATGTGGTTTTGATGAGTTTTATCCTAGAAACATAACTAGAACTTACCAATTACAAATCATTTATCAAAACATAGAAAAATTAGAGCGTAAAAGAGGAAAAGGAGGCGAGCAACCCTAGTTCAAGAATGCATCAAGGTTCTATCAGTTGCAGCCCTAAAATCAAAATATTTCTTCATGAATTTGGTTTTCAGGTATGTGTGATTTCATTAGTGGGTTCTTTTAACCCATTAAGTCCCTAAATTTCAATCAGATCCTTGATTCCCTTATTATCAACTAGACCTATAATTTCTTAAACTATAGTAGATTATTGTGAATTAGTTTCTTAATTTCCAAAATAAGTTTATCACGACTTTAAGCATGTTTTACTATAAATCCCTTCACAATTAAGAACCCTAGCTATGTAGTTCTTTAGTTAATAAATTACACTTTCTAGGTAAGTTATTATAGATAATTTAGATATTTTCATAGATACATGCCTCAGTTTCGAATGTGTCATTATCAGTATATTAATGTTGAATTATTAGATTTGCATGTTAGTATTTTGAACTATCAAGTACTATGGTATTTCAGTTATAATGTGTAAAATTAATTAATCATATGGGAAGCTTAATGATGAGTGGACCAGGATCAGACACCCTCAAGTCCTAGACTACATGCCCCGTAGGTTGTAAGTCCCATATCTAGGCAACATTTTAGTGATAACGCCAACATACCTCTATACCTTTTGATGGGTATATTGGGTCATCTTGATGGGGCGTATATATTGGAATCCACATATAGCCCATGTGTTTTTATGTCGGTTAATAGTAAATCCTCTACAGTTCAATCATATTATATTGCATTTCGCCATGTTATTAGTGTAGTTCATATTCAGTTTCAGCATGTTATAAACTTGGTTATTGTATTCAGTATTTCATGTGGAGTATTCTCAGTTGTATCATACCTATCTCATGTCATTGTTCAGATAAATTATTTTATTGAGTTATGTCGTTTTTTAGTCTTACTCTATCGTGCATGATTAGTATCTTTTATGTACGGAAGATAATATACGCTACATCTTCTCGTGATGTAGGTTCAGGTCCTCAGTAGTCACCTTACACATAAATTGGTTCCCGATCTTCAGTTCACCAATATCTCTGGTGAGTCCTTATTATTCAAGGACTAGTGACATATTTATCTTTTCTATATTTTAGCTTTAGTTTCGTTTTTTCTAGATGTAGTTTGGGCATGTCCCAAAATTTTTAGTAAGTAGATTTTTTATTTCAGATATAGTTAGTATCAATTTTAGTCATAAAGTTTGTTTTCTCACGTGTATGAAGACTCACACTTTTCTTACAATTATACCATATGTATAGGTATTACCCATCATTCTAGACTTTCATATGATTCAACTTTCACACAGTTTTAATTTTTTCCATTTATCTTTAGTATGCTCTTGATTATGCCAGCAGGGTTTGCTTTGGATCACTCGTAAACCTAGGTTTCATGTCCACATCCAGGGGTAGCCTCGGGGTGTGACATTTCCTCTCATTTTAAATGTAAAAATATTTATACTTGGAAATACTTATTTCCCATATATTCATCTTGTCAAATGAAACACAACTCTCATCCTCATACTCAAGTAATCAAGTCTTAAACTACTTTTAAAAGTTTGCAAAACACTTCTCAAAATGACTCGAGACACTTTCTCAAACATGATGCTTAACTCTATCTTGAATTTTAATTATGAATTCAAGACTTATGAGGTATGATATGAAGGATCTCGTAATAATTAAATATAGTTTAGATAGTTGATAATAAAAAAGAGCGAAGATACTGATTAGGGAGAAAATGCGCGACACAAAGAAGAGTAAAATTATTTGGTCATGAAATTATTTTTGAAAAAGTGGAGTACATGTTCTCTCCTCGACATAGAGAGGAAATTCTTTGGGGAATAGTATTCGAAGAGTGTCCGTGATGCGGACCTGGGCGCTAATTTTTTCCTGGTCTATTCTTCCTCACCCAAACTTTATTCAACTCATACCCAAGGTCAAAACACTCGAATTCTTATAAACCTGAATCATCTCAGAAAAATCCACACAAGAACTATCAATTTAGTCAAATCATTCGCAAACCCTCGACTCAAGTACTAAAAACAACACTCTATTAATAAATAACTTCAAGAACCCTTCAAGAAGTTAACAGTTCAACTATAAGAATGAATTCATGGGTAAAAGATTACATGATTGGTGTAAGGGAGAAGAAACCCATCACTAGGGAAGCTTACATACCTTAATTTGGCGAAACAAATCCTCGATTCCCAAGAAATCTTGGTGAATTTTTTGAAATTCTCCTTGTTTTATCCTCTTGAAATCTTCTCAAAACCCTAAGCATGATTTTGTGTTATAAAAAGATATCTAGGTTAGACTAGACCCCTAAAATATTTCCAAAAACGTTTGAAGCTAATGGGGTAAGAAAATGACAAAAACACCTCTCATTAATTTGGGTAAATTTCCTTAACTGATAGGCTGACTTCAAATGGGCATATCTCCCTCATCAGAACTGTGATTTAGCAAAATCGATGGAATTCGGAAGATGATTCAAAGGCCTTTCATTTGATATCTTATGGTCCGCCTAACTAAACGTGTATTGAAAGTTATAGTTGATTGAAGTTGACCCAAAACTCACAACTTAACTTTAACTTGAAAAAATATCAAATTAGCTTATTGCAAGTTAGATCTTCCTAAATTTAGCTCTTCATAAGACTTATGTGTTACATCCTTACCCACGGGAGCATTCATCCTCAAATGAGATCACTCTAAGTAGACTAAGGGTGGCGACATCTTATACCCATGTTAAACACCCAATATGCAATTTAACACAATATTGTATATCAATTAAGAAAGTGTTTTACAAAATCATTACCTTCGTCTGGAATTTCTCCTGAAGAAGAGAGATGCAAGTATATCTTCTTCATGTCCTCCTCAGCCTCCCATGTAGCTTCCTCAACCAACTATTTCCTCCATAAGACCTTGAATGATGCAACCTCTTTGGTTCTCAACTTGTGATCTGGCGATCAAGTATCTCAATGGTAATTCTCATAAGATTGGTTGTTTTAATAGCAACATTTTTAGTAGGTCTAATTAGTGAAGGGTCTCCCGTGCATTTTCTTAACATTGAAAAGTGGAATATCGGATGGACCGCTGCTAATTCTGATGGTAGCGCCAAATCATAGACTACATTGCCAATCCTATTTGATATCCGATAAAGTAAAATATTCCAGGAACTAAGCTTCCCCTTCTTTCCAAACCTCATAACACCCTTCATTGGTGAAACTTTCAAGTACACCCAAGCATCTACCTAAAATTCTAAGTCTTTTCTCCTAACATTAGCATATGATTCCGAATGACTTTGGTTGTTCTCAACCTATCTTAAATGACCTTTATTTTATTAATATCTTAATGAACCATGTTTTTACCTATTAACCCAGCTTCACCAACTTAAAAACATCCAATAGGAGATCTATATCTTTCTTATAAAGAGCATCACAAGAATCCATCTGGATACTAGAGTGATAACTGTTGTTGTAAGAAAACTAAGTGAAAGATAAGTGATGACACCAATTACTTTTAAAATATTTCACAAAAGTACTCAAAAAATCCTCTTAAGTCTGAATTGTATGATCTGCATGATCATCAGTGTCAGGATGGAAAGCAGTACTCAAATTCATCTTTGAATCCAAACCCTTCTTGAAAGACTTCGAGAATTATGTGGTGAATTCCGCACCTCTATCTAAATGATGGACACTGGAATTCTATGAAGTCTGACTACCTCTTGAATATATAATATGGTATAATATTCTACTTAATAACTTGTCTTTACCAATAAGAAAAGGGTTGATTGAGTCATCCAATCTACAGTAACTAAAATTGAATCATGTTGCATACGAGACCGTGACAAAATTGTGATGAATTTCATATTGATCATCTCCCACATCCATTTCATAAGATCTATGTTTTGATCCATGCCATCGATCCTCTAGAGCTCTACCTTTACTTGTTGGAAATTCGGGCATTTAGCAACAAACTCTGCAATACATCACTTCATACTACTCGACCAATAGACTTCTCTCAAGTCACAATTTATCTTTGTGAAACCCCAATGGATAGAGTATCTAGATCTATAAGATTCATCCATGATCCTCTATTGAAGTTCATTCTCATTTGGTACTCACAACCAACCTTGATACCTCAAGACATCATGTACCCCTTGTTCAAAAGCCATCATTTTATGCTTATGAACATTTCCCTTCAATTTGATCAAAATAGGGTCGTATTCATGTTTCTCTTTCACTTCGGACAGTAGTGATGATTCATCTACATTCATCACCACTACTCATCCTTCATTGGAATCTATTAACTAGACTCTTAATCATGCAAGTCTGTGCACATCGTTTTCTAACTCTTTCTTGCCTTCCTCAACATGGGAAGTACTGCCTATACATTACCAACTCAAGTCATAAAAACAACATTATCCTTACAAGGGTTATAGAGAAAACACATGTCATAATCCTTGAGTAACTCCAACAACCTCTTTTGTGCGAGATTAAGTTATTTCTAACCGAATACATATGGGAGACTCTTGAATTCAATGAAATGATAGAATAGTAATGCCATATTTTAAAAGTAAACACTAGATCAACAAACTCTACATAATAAGTTGGCTAAGTCCTCTCATGAATCTAGAGTAATTTGGAGACATAAGTTATAATCATTCCATTCTGCAATAATACACAACACAATCCAACTCTAGACGCATAAAAATACACAACAAAGCCTTGTGTACCCTCCGCAAGGTCAACATTGGGCAGTAGTCAATCATGTTTTCAATTCTTCAAAGTTTTTCTCACAAGCTTCACACTATTGAAAATTTGATGTCTTCTTAGTGAACTTTGTCAAAGGGGACAAAATAGATGAAAACTCCTCGAGAATCCTTCTATAATTATTATCTAACGCCAATAAACTCCTAATATTAGTTTGAGATATGGTTCTAGGCTAATTATACACCACATCCATTTTTTGAGTGTCAACTCGAATCCCATCACCTGAAACAATATTGTCTTAGAATGCCACATACTCAAGACCAAAATCAGACTTGGAAAATTCGGCATACAACTCTCTATCTCTGTGAGTTTTCAGAACTACTCCGAGATTTGTAGAATGATCCTTATTATTCTACAAATAAATATAATGTCATCAATAAACATGATAATAAAACATATCTAGATAAGGCTGAAAAACTTTGTTCATAAGATTCATGAACTCTATAGGAGCATTAGTCAAATCCGAAGACATGACTAGAAACACATAATCACCATAGCGGGTCCCGAATAATGTCTTTGAAATGTCACTTTCTCTTACTCACAACTGATGATAGACCGATCTGAGGTCTATATTAGAAAATCAAGTGGCACCCTAAAGTTGATCATAAAGATCATAAATTCTCGGAAGGCGACACTTACTCTTTATAGTAACCTTGTTCAATTGGAGGTAGTTAATACACATCTAAGATAACAATTTTTTTCCTCACAAATAAGACCAGAATGACGAAAGGTGATATACTTGGTTGAATGAGAACTTTATCAAGAAGATATTTAAACTGCTCATTTAACTCTTTTAACTCACCAGAAGACATTTTGTACGGTGAAACATAAATAGGTGGAGTATTAGGAAAAATATCTATACCGAAGTCTATTTCTCTCTAAAGAGGGACTTTAGGAAGATCATTCGGAAATACCTCTGGAACATACTCACCAAATGAACTGACTAAATAAGTTGTGTCTCAACACTTGATTCATTAACTCGGACTAAGTGATAGACACACTCTTTGAAAGCATACGTTTTGGCCTTAAGGTACGAAATAAAACAACCCTAAACACTACTGAACTATTCCTCCACTCAATAACTAGCTTATAAGAAACTTGAACTTAATTACTCATGTCTTACAATCAAATGATGTATAACAAGCGTGAATCCAATTCATACCTAGAATAACATCAAAGTCTGCCATATCTGACTCGATTAAGTTATCCATAGTGTTCTTGTAGTTGATAGGAATGGTACAATCACAAGAAACTCTATCAACTAGAATAAACTCACTAATAGGTGTGGAAACATTGAGGGGCTCAAGAAGTTCCTCAGGAAGAATATCAAAATTCATAGAAATGTATCAATTCACAAATGATAGACTCAAACCTTGATCAAGAAATTCATAAGCATCAAAAGTAAATACATTGATCATAAAAGTTACAATATTAAGTGATTTATATTACTCTTGGTGATTGGTAATAGCATAAAGACATTTTTTCCTCCGTTTGCACCTGAAGTAGCTCCTTTAGGTTCAACTCTATGTGGCAGATCCACTAAAGAAAATTGGGCTTTAATTCCCCTGTTACCACTGCATTACCTGTTCTTCGGGAAATATTTCATGAAGTTACTCTAACTTGAAGAGAAGAGTGGAATGATTATGGCAAGCTCTTGGGTGGTTCCTACCAAAGTTGCACATACAAAAGTCTAGCTAATTACCTCTTTGTGCCATACTACCTTGATATTGTGCAGTTCGAACTATAAAGTTTTGATAATTATTATTTTTAAGCTCAGCTCTATTCCTTGGTACAGATGTACTAGAAGATGATTAAGCCGGTCCAGTTGGCTTTTGTTGGAAAGATGACCAGTTCAAATTGTTCTTTTGTTGCCCGAACTCATTTCCTGTTGTTTATGCCTGTTGGTTTAAGAATTCTTCTCTATCTCTCACCTTATCTTTCTCAAAATGTTGCACATGGATCATCAATCTTTCCATGTCCATGTAACGAATAGATTTTGTCATTATAAAAATGTCAATGGGGAAAATTCGGTTTGGAAAAACTTTTTCATAGTACTAGCATTTTCTCAACCTTGTGCAGATTCGGAGGAAATTAGAGTCATCAAGGTGTAGGGAAATCCTGTAGTAATTGGTTGGATTAAATAGTAATTTGATAATATAATCAATTATATAACTCGTTAAGATATCTGTTTGACTTTATAGAATTGAATTTGGATAAATAGACCTTTGGGAATCGACCGTCGCGTTAAGGGCACTTTCTGGGCGATGTGGGTTAAGAGTATGTTATTAAAGGTGAAAATTTAAAATCCCATAAGAGTTCAGCCTAATTCACTTCGTTTTGCTATAGTGAGATTCTTGTCGCTGCAACGGGAGAGGTACCACTATAGAGGATGAGGCAGAATTGAATGATAGGATTTTCGGGATTTTTCAAGATGGAACTCGATGGTTCAAAAAGTGCTGCTGGGCAGGATAGGTGCCGCTGCAGTGACGATGCTTCAGCAGGATGGGTGCCAATATAGCGGGTTTACAGGTTCTAAAATTTTAAATGAACCCTTAGACGACCTTATTTTTTATTTTTTGAATTTTTTGTTTAAGAGACGGCCCCTAGGATATTCAAACTCGTTTAACCATTCTTTAAGCTAAAGGTACGCTTTTCAATCCATTTATTCATTTTACAATTCGTATAAAGTTTTATAATGAGTCAATATTTATGGGGAATAATTTCTTGAAGAAATCTATGGTGGAATTAACCCTAAAGTGACTAGTTGGGGTCATGGGTTTGAACTAGGATTCATAATTTGTTCGTATCAAAGAATTTACTGTTTCTTTATTGATTCTTTTATAGAAATTGTTGTTTCTAGACCACAAACAAGCAGAGCGAATCCGGAAAAGGAAAGATCAAGTGGTCTAGGGTTTCAAGCTTACTTCAAGTTATGTGCTGGTTGTAATTAGTGATTGTGTGATATACACTTGCTTTTCTTCATTGTGATACTTGTATACATATGCATGTTGAAATATTGATTATACATGTTGAAATGAGATATATGAATATGGATACATGAAATCATGACTTGAATGGTTATCTTGATGTGTTATTTTGATGTGTGATTAGGATCGGCTGCCACATTCTGGTACACTAACTTGGATCACACTGCTACGTTCCGGCATGCTAACTGGGATTAGTTGCCATGTTCTGTCATGAAAATTGGATTGTATTGCCACGTTTCGGAATGCAAACACTTTGACTTTACGTTCCGTGAGAGGACCAACTATATGATGTAGTTCTTATCATAATATTTCATATGTTGATATTTATGCATGTGTTATAATGTTATTATTTCTTCTTTATGATAAACTAGTGGGATAGTTGTGTGATCCTACATATACACAGTGGTTGTGTACCGAGTCACCACTTCCTCTTATTTTTGTTGAGTAAATGAAATCTTCATATTACTGTTAACAAACCTCGCTTAGGAGTTAGTGATCGCTTCGGGTTCAAAAAAGAGCCACATCGATTGTGCTTCCATGCAATTATCTTTATTCTATGTCCACATTTTTCAGACCTAGGCCTTTTTTTAGTTAGTTAGATAGGTCACTAGAAATTCTTATTAGATTTGATTCTTCTTTCTAGTTTTGGTGCATTTACTTTCAGATTCTAGCTTTATCTTCCGCATTGTTAGTTAGTTAGTTATTAGATCTATAATTAGTAATGGAACTTAACTTAGTTATTTAACTTGCTTCTATAACTTAAATGTCTTAGTTTTTAGATTTATTTCTTCGGTTAGTTGCTAGTATTGGTTCTCCTACCGAGTTGTAGCCTAGGAGACAATTACGACGGTCTGGATCATGATAGTTGATTTCCCCTATAATCAATGCATCTGTACCATTTTTCTTGACAAACGAGAACCCACACTTATCTTGCTGCTCATATCACAAATCATCTCCTGACCATAATGGGACAGTTGAGTGAAATTGAGACTATAATCATGCACACTTATGGATTCGTACTTTAAGTTAAGGAATTATCTTACCTTTGCATCCCTCACATCAAGATGAAAAAACCCAAGAAGGACACTTCAAACACAACCCAGCTCACAATTGGTGCACCCTGTTCGTACCAGAATCTAGCAACACCCTTCAGTTGGTATGCAACTAGTTCCACACGTTCAACATCTTCAACATGCTCACTTGAAACTCTTTCTACAACTCTTCCACGTATTTTTCCAGTTTCTTAATGACACTTGAACCAATGAAATCTGGAGGGTTCTTCTTTAATTACTCATGGATCCTAAATATATTAGCCACATACTTTTGATTCTCTCTTTTTTGTCCATCTTGGTTGGTCAATACTTGAGTCAACTTCCGAATAGCATCCAGAACAAAGAATTAATGACCTCTCAATGTGGTTGCACTTCTTGTTTGTTAGAGACCCCTTGATCCTGAGGATCAACATTCTTCCTAAAAGGATGACCTCAAATAGTTATTCGTGGAGGCATGATCTGAAAAGATATGCGCAACCTCGTAATTATAGATATGGTGTGTTTCACATTGATAACTAAGACTCTATAGACACGGCTTCATATACACCTAGGACTCTTTAACTCTGTGCTCTGATTCAAAGTTTGTCATGCCCCAAGCGTACACCCTAGACACGACTTGAACTCGTGAACCAGTCTTGGTTCCGAAGGGAACCTTTGGCCTGAATCAATACTCAACAGAAGACATACTCATAAATATAAGAACCCAAAAGTAACTCAACTCATAACAAAACAACTTCTTGTACTAGAGACCACACGCCACAAATTTGGGTTCCATGGTTTAAAGAGTTGTGAAAGTTTTTTTCTTGCATTTTCATGAAATAGCACAACAATTAATTAAGAAATCATAACCACATGTTGGTTTTCTATAATACTGGTTAACAGTCTTATAAGTTTAAGTAAAACCTCTTATGAATAAATTAGGTCCACTATAACATAGTATGCAGTTTCCTTTAGATATAATAATATTCTCTTTGTTACTTTCCAATGATATCTCTTAGGCGTGGATTGATTCTTGCTAACTAGAATTACGACATGGAAAATGTCTGGGTGAGTATATGTCTAGCCCCAAGTCTACACCTTGGACGTGTCTGGCAATTAATGAGCATTGCTGGTCTTAAACAAACCCTTTGCTTGGCTTACTTAAATAAGCGGAAGATGTAACTTAAATACACACTCTCATGATATAACTTAATGAAATAATAAGTTGTCCAAACTGGCACATAAGTCTCAGAACAAGGAAATCCTAAATGCAGAAATGAGAGACTCAAAACAAACTATCTGACTATCTACGAAGCCTCTACAATACTATGATGGATTTTGGGGTATACCCCAAACATCCTATAAATTAAATACTAGAATTCGAATAAAAGTGTTCTTTAGAATGCAAGGAGGCTCACCACTTACTATGAATGCTCAACTCAATCAACGAAGCACTAGAGAATGTTGATCCTAGTTACATGCTTGTGCATCAGAAGACGATGCAGGTAAAGTGACATCAGTACATTGAATGTACGAGTATGCGAGTTAGAATGCTAAAGGACAACTTAAATTTTGAAAATAATAAGATGCTCTCACCTTGGATCTCCTCTACTCGTGAATACTTTACTCAATGTGTATATATAAGGCAATTAAAAAAGATGCAATATATATAAAGCTTTGTAAAAAGTAAAAAAAGCTTAGTTCATTGAAGAAAACGCAATAACCAACTCAACTTTATATATATATGAAAGTAATATAGTTATTTGGGAGATTCTCTAACTGACAACCATCAATATGAACCTCATTTATAGAATAAGTTCTTATCTCACATTGCAAAAGGGCTGTCCTATACCTTTCCGTCAGTATAGAGCCTTAACTACTAAGTGGATCCATTAGTCTATGTTAAAAAGAACTAAGGAATCATCTAAAAAGTATGACCCTTCATCTGTCCATGTTGGCTACAAGTTTTATGGGAGATTGAGTTAATATGAACTGTCGTCCCCATATCAGTGCTTGATACGCTCAAATTACATTTCCCTAAAGAAGTATAAGTGGTCGTAATAAAGTAGTGAACCCAACTAGTAGGTTGTGGTCATTCCCACGAGTAAAACGGTTTAGAGTTAACTTTAATGTATGATTATGGTTATTTAGACAAGGTTTTCCGGAAAAAAAGTAATTAAAAGGGAGGGGGGGGGGGAAGGTTGTGAAACAATTTTCTTTAAAACCTTTAACTTTAGAAGTAAGCAAAAGTAAAAATATAGTTTTATCAAGTTTTGAGACTTACTAGGGTATATGTGTTCCCCATAGGTTCATAATGTCGTATTCCTAGCAATAGCAATTCTTCCCTAGTATTTTGCATGTAAAGCGGCAAGTTATGTATCTCTAGATCCTTCGTCCGACATCTATGAAATTTCACATCGCACCTTGGTCCGGCAACATGTGTATAACTTACTAACCCTTACTGTTACTTTATATTAGACATCCTATTCGATGTATGAATTAGTTATTATTTCATACCAATCGACACTAGCCTATTAGATAGTATCCCACTAATTCTATGTTGATAATTCTTTTCTTATTACTACTTCCTTCGTGTGGAAAGGAGCAACAAGGTCATTTCTAACGCGTGCACTCATTAAATAGACTTCTAAACGAAAGAATTATCAATACATGCAAGAACCTATTTGAGAAATGCTTATTTGCTAGGTCTATTTTTTTACTTACTTGTGGTTCCCACAACCATAACTGTAGATTTAGTTAGCCATGCAAGCAACATCACAATTCATAGATTTTAACAAACAAATCATGAACTTACTTAAACAATATGAGTAAACCCAAAAAATCAACTTAAAAGATAAAGATAAAGCTTCAAACAAAATTCGGAAATTTGATTGATTGGTAAAGTTTGCAAAAACCAATCTCCAAACAAAAGTAGAATAATACTAATAATGTTCCACCCCAAAATACTGTCCTAAATTAAAAGGAACTGAAATAAAGAAAGTTTTTCCAAAAATATTACGTTGATCGACGATCCAATCGATGTCGTCGACTGCCTCCGTCAATCCAGACATAGAATTATTTTTCTTCATCAGCTCAGCATCTGTTCTAAATCAAACGACGGACCTGGAGTTAGGTCCGTCGAGTTATCTAGGGTCCGTCGATGCTCCTCCATCAATCATTTGAGTTTTTGGTTCAACACTTGGTCATAATTCCTTCATCATCTCCTTCATCCTGAATTACACATCGACGGTCACCACCTACGGACCGTCGATTGAACGACGGGCCATCGATGGACTTCGTAGGTCATTTTTCTACACTCTTTTCCAGCTTCCTTCTGCATTTTTAGTATGGACATATTTCTTGCAAAACAAACATAAAAACATGTTTAAACTAATGCAAAAGTCTCTAGACACACACAACTCTTAAGCTAAATTCATTGAAGGCACTGTGAAACCACGGTACATCAACACCCTCAATTTAAATTTGTTGTTTGTCTTCAAACGACGTATTATGACTCAAAACAACACTTATAGAAAGTATACTCTTTTAAGCTTTCACAATCAATCAGCTATCAATCCCGACTCTTTCTTTGTTTTAGTGCATGCTTACTCTCTCAGGTTCGACAAGCTAACTCATGTGTGTCACATTATGACACAAACTCACCATGCACTGACACTTCTATTGTTTTGCCTCTCACCAAGGTAAAAAATTTTAGACACTGCAACTAGTGCGCTAACATCAAAAGAAATCCTCATTTTTTGCACAGTGATTTTAAGTTTGGGTACAAGGATCTTTCTTCAATGCTCACACTCAAAAACAAGTTCAAATATATCTAGTACTATCTCCATAGGCTTGCCCTTTTTTTCTCTGCTTAGGTTCACCACACTAGACTCTAGGATAACGGTAGGACTTTCTTGGCTTGTAACGTAGTATCAGAGTCAAATGTTGTACATTTGGGTATAATTTTAGTGTCTTTTTTCGATCCTTGACATTTCCGCTAATCTTCCTACCTCTTTTCATTGCCTTTTACGCCCTAATTTCTTTGATTTTCATCTTCTCCTTTCTCCCCTTTTTTGGATATGACTCTTATTTATTTGTCAACTTTTTCTCTTCAAACTCTTTTCTTTCTTTTCGTTTGCTTTTCTCTTTCTTTTTCATTCAATGGATAATTTCACTGAGTAACATTTTTCACTCACTTTCTCTTTTATTTTCAACATTCAACTCTTTTCATACACATTTTCGGGTTCCTACTCATATTAGGCACCTCAACTCATGGATTTTCCATGAGTTGAGGTACACAATACCCGAGGTCAAGTCGGGGTCAAGACGAGGCCATTTTCTGCATTAGTCACCCTCAACTTAGTCTTTTGACCTAAATTGAGGTGCTCATGACCCAGGAGGGATCGTAGCCAAACATTAAACCTGGGAAAGTAAGTTGGTGATGAAAAAAACTAGGTCTATTACACGATCAATAGATTTTGATCAACAACGATAAAGCTTTCTTTTAATTAATATCATTTTAGGCTAGATGTTTGTTTATTCAAACAAGGGCCTATGATCATTTCCTAATCTTCTAACACAGATTTCCTTTGCAGGACTAACCGGGCAAGTTCTAGCTAGGTACCAAATGTTGAACACTCAAAACTCCTCACACTCTCTTGACACCTCATTATACTATTTGATTGTCAGATTTCCTAGTATAGGTGTTAGTTGAGGGTCATACATGGGTTCCTATTATGTCATGCTTAGAGCCAACACATTTTACTCATTTTCACCAAGTCATGCAAGCACTTTCTAGGACGGGATATCAATTAATTTCAGCCATAATGCTTTTATACATTTTTTTAAAAAAGAAATGCCAGTTCAACAGAAAATTAACCAGTCTCTTGGTGAAAAGGAACACAGGCAAGAAAACCCCAAGAGAGGATTGTGAGTTGGGCTACTCAGAATTCACTCTAACACTCACTTTCCATTTACCCACACCAACAAAAAGTGCATGCAATTTTCCCCAATGCACAAAAAAAAAACATAAGTGCAGGGTGGTAGGTGAAGCAAACCTGAGGCGCATAGGGACCACAATCTCTCAACAAGTGGGTGGGTCCAGTTTAAAAAAACCCGTAACATCAGTGCTTGGGTCACCCACAGTGGTGCCCACATTAATATTCGCACCATCTGTGGTTCTCCTCTCACCATTCACCGGTATGGAACTAGATGCCCCGGCAACCATCGCTCGTGCCCTAATATGGAGGGACTTCTCATCTAATAAAGAACCCCTCCTACCAGCCTCAAGGTCCGTCCTCTCTTTTTTCCTAACACGGGCATCACTTTTGCCTCAGTGGTGCGGCTAGAACGGTGCCTCTTGGCATTCTAACGTGGCTTAGGTTGCGGCTCAACAGAAGGCTCGAACAAAGCATCAACCATAGTGTCCTTTGCTGGCTCGATAGACACACAGTCTAGCTCAGTCCCCCTCATCTCTAGAATGGAGTCCATGTCCGTTTGTTAACTAGCCACCCATCCTGAAGAGTAGTGAGCTGTATGGTAAAGGCTGGACATGCTAGCACCCGCAACTCAAAGATGTCAAGGCGTGTGTGAACCCTCGAATTTTTTGCTCAGTCTGCTGGGCCACCCTCTTCTCCATTCGGTCCTCAACATCAAAAATGGTTTTCTCCATCCATGGTTGTATGTGGGGAACAAGGGTGGCCATCTGGGCATCTAATATCTAAACCTTTTCAAGGGGGATCAGTACTACTGAGTGGGGTATGGACCAAGATGAGCTGGGGGCTCGACAGGCGCATAGGCGGAATCAACGGGGTTTGTGTTGTTAGGCTCTGAAGTAGCAAGGCAATCCCTTTGGTCTAACTCTACAGTGTCCGCCAAGTACTCACTCAACGTATGCATCTCAACTTTGGTCCCTCTCCGTAGTGCCGCTACGTTGGCCTTATCCTTGATGATATCTATATCAACACTCCCCACCGTACTACAGAGTGTATCATAGTGCCAAATTGGCACTCCAGCATCCCTGCATAAGGGGAAGATGAGACAAGCAAGGGGTAAGTAGTAGAGTTCTTGAAATCCCTCTCGTGGATCACCATAATCAGAACCTTAGAAATGTCTATCTCCAACCCCGCCACTAAGGATGCTACCAACACCGCCCTAACCCATGTAACAATAGTATCAACATTTTTCGCGATAATTTGTGTCGAACCAACAACCAGAAGAACTTGGCGGCAAAGGTTAGGGTTTCCTTCTTAATCAACCCTCGAGGTCCTAACACCCAGTCGACCCTCTCACCATCAGTCACCAAATGTTGGGAAAGCCATTTCTTCATTGTCTTTCTCTACTCGGTAGTCCTCTGAAACACGCCACTTTTGACTGTCTCCCACCTTTAGCTGAATTTTGGACTCACGGGGGTCCATTTTTTTAGTGGTGGGTCCATATAGGAACCGACGAAGCGTGGCCTCCGAGATGTCAACCCGGCAGCCCCTCACTAGTATAGAGGTGAGTGGGTCTTTTTTGGCAGGTTTCGCCCGCCTGACAATAGAGATTTTGAAAGTAGCCACATAGGAAGCATATAAATCGTTGAATATCTCCTCAATGTAGGTACCCAGACTTCGCACCATCTTGTCTAACTTATGCCGGTTAAGCAATCTGTGCACCTCGAGGACCATATGCAAACTCCTCATAAGAACTCGACGTTCTACTATCACTAACCGGGACATCACCCCTTTCTCATTCAACATTTCAGTTTTTCTGTATACATGGTGCTTCACATTGATGCACCACCGGTTGGATTGTTTAGCAACGGGTGCAGACTCATCTGCTCGGGATGCAGGTGCAGTCTCTGAGCTATCAGCCTCATCAGACGAGGCTTGGTGGTTGTGACTCTCCGATCGAGTGGCTCTCTAGGAGGCATAACCTTAGGTAGTGGCCACATTTGACATTGAAGATTGGGCCAACGCTCATGCAAAACCAAATTAGGAGCCTGATGCTCTTTTAAAACTAGAGGCTTCCCCGGTTGGTGATCCAGTCAGTGTGTGCTCTTCATCAGACTGGGAGGCAGTGATTATACTGGGAACCACCTTCCAGGGGGTACCCCTAGTGACTCGTGTAGCTGGTATTGGGGTTGTGGTACTCGAGGAAACGTATTCTAGACCTTGCTCGTTGTCGGAGTTGGCAACCATCTGACAATATGGAGCCACTGATTTGGACATGCCCCTTGAGTAGACTATATCTTGCTTAGGAGCCATTTGTACGTGTAGAGCAGTTTGTAGTCTCACTTCAGCAATATTACATACTTGAATAACTTCGGGCTAAGACAATTTGAAAAATAAACAACACAGTTTAGTTCTACAGAGTTTGGTCGACGGGCACTATCGATGGTTCATCGATAGGGTACGTCGTCTAACACTTTGAATGATTCAAATTAATTAAAAATTTAGACCTCTCAGATCGAAACGCAGAACGGTCTGTCAATCAATCGATGAACTGTAGTCCACTTCCGTCGTCCAATACATAAAATATATCTTTAGAAATTAGTGAGAACAGGTTCTCTGAAGGAAATGATGGACGTGTAGAACTTCTGTCATTTTAGACGTCAACAATCTTAAGGAGGTCCAATCGACGGACCCCATCAACGGATCGTCGATCCATCAACGGCTCGTTGAGGGATTTTGATTTAGCAGTGAAATGGAATATGGGAGGATAATGGTCTGTAATAAATTAAATAAATAAAGGGAGAAAACCAGTTTTTGCATGGAATTTTAAAAGAATTTGAATCTGGGAACGCATATGAACCGTTATGTGCATTAATATTACCGGCCGTGTCGGGTCACTGGCAGTTAGTACGAATGAAACCCCGACGGTCCATCGACTGGGACTTTTATTTTCTTCTAGACTTAGAAAATTTAAGAGACATAACTGGGATCTACAGACACCATTGACGGTCCGTCGATTGAAATACGACCCATCAATGGAGTCTTTAGACCTATGCACTAGACCATTTTTTGCAGATATTTTTTTGTTTTGGTCCATTAAAATGTAACACCCATCAGACCATTCTTTTTGTGTTTTTCTAGAATCTTTTGAGACACGGACGTTACACTAAACTCTAGCCAACACTAGCACAAAAGAAAGAATGAAATAAGATAAAAAAAAATGAAACGAGAATGTAAGACTATTCCTACAAAGAAAATAAAACCCATTGTTGGCTAGATGATACAACTTGGGTTGCCTCCCAAGAAGCACTTGATTTAATGTCACCACACGGCGTAGACTCCTTGATTACTCAGACTTCATCAAGGTGATAGGTCTCAACCACTTCATGGACACTCTCCGCATTCCCTAGGTAGATCTTAATCCTTTGTTTATTTACTGTGAACTTTGCGCCCTCCTTATTCTCCAACTCAACCGCTCCATATGAGAATACATTAGTGATGAGGAATGGCCCTGCCCAATTTGACATGAGTTTGCCTGAAACAAAGCGTAGCCTAGAGTTGAATAGAAGTACCAAATCACAAACCATAAATTCTCTCTTTTCAATCCTTTGTTCGTGATACTTCTTTATTTTCTATTTGTAGATGGCTGAACTTTCATAGGCTTTAAGTTGAAAGTCATCAAGATCATTCAACCCATTTAGTCTTTGTCCCGCTGCTTCATTTGAGTCCATCTTCATTTTCTTCACTGCCCTCCTGGCTTTGTGCTTTAACTCTACCGGCAAGTTAAAAGACTTCAAATATACAAGTTGGTATGGAGAAATACCTATCAGAGTCTTCTATGCAGTCCGGTAGTCCCAAAGAGCATCACCAAACCTCCTTGACCAATCCGTTCTGTTAGCATTCAACATTTTTGCTAGAATTTGCTTGAAATCTCGATTGGACACCACAACTTTCCTATTAGTCTGTGGATGATAAGAAGTAACAATATTATGGAGAACACCATATTTATCCAATATCCCTTTGAACTACTTGTTTAGAAATGTGAGATCCACCATCACTAATAATAGCCCTAAATGTGCCAAATTTGGAGAAGATATTCTTTATCAAGAACGCAGTGACACTCTTTCGTTCATTGTTAGGAAGCACTATTACTTCCACCCATTATGACACATAGTCGACCGCCACAAGTATATACTTCATCCCATAAGAACTCACAAACGGTCCCATAAAATAAATGCCCGATACATCAAACAACTCAATCACCAGAATAGAATTTAAGGGGAGTTCATGTCTTCTCAAAATTCCTCCATGTCGTTGGCAGCAAGCATATGACTTTGCAAAGTCTTGAGTATATTGGTGGATGGTTGTCTAATAGTACCCACACTGTAAGATCTTATGCACAGTATGAATACCATTATGGTGCCCACCCACAGACGAGGAG
This sequence comes from Solanum pennellii, assembly GCF_001406875.1. Taxonomy (NCBI): domain Eukaryota; kingdom Viridiplantae; phylum Streptophyta; class Magnoliopsida; order Solanales; family Solanaceae; genus Solanum; species Solanum pennellii. Next base: position 50,057,125 of record NC_028646.1, on the reverse strand, counting down.
TGATATGCCTCCAAAAACTCAACATCTAAACCTCCAGTAGACTATGATTTATAATCCCATTGACAAAATTCCAGCATAAGTAAGGCTAATTACAAAAGAACTTTTTCATATAATACATGAAAATTTTCTTGTAGTGGAAGTATAAATCCGATGGAACTACATCACTTTCCAGGTAGTTCGCAAAGTATGCGAATCATGGGATCAAATCCTAAGAAGCGGCTAATACATGTTCATCTGGCAATGCATTATTACCCAATTCACACATAGCTTCATCCTCCAATTTGGACAAATGGTCGGCTACTTGATTCTCAGTCCTCTTTCTATCTTTCTCCTCGTATCAAACTCTTGCAGCAAAAATACCCATCTATTCAACCTTGGGTTTGCATCCTTCTTTGCTCTCAAGTACCACAAAGCGGAGTAGTGTGTGTGCACTATAACTTTTGTACCAAGAAAGTAGGAGCGAAATTTTTCAAATGCAAACACCGCCACAAGAAGATCTTGTTCAGTTATTGTGTAGTTCTTCTGAGCCTTATTTAGGGCCTTACCAAAATAGTAAATGGTGTGAAGGATTTTATCCCTTCTCTTACCCAATACCACACCATGTCCAAGCCCACTAGCATCACACATCACCTAAAATGGCTCAGTCCATTGGTGAAATAATTATGGCATGGACACCAACTTCTCCATCAACTCTCCAAATGCCTTCAGATAGGATTCATCGAAATAGAACTTACGTTCCTTCTCGAGTAGTTTGCACAAATGATGTACAATTTTTGAAATATCCTCAATAAACCTCCAGTAAAAACCAGCATGTCCAAGAAAATTTCTCACAACTTGTAAAGAGATGGGTGGAGGAAGTCTCTCTATCACCTCCACTTTAGCTCGATCAACCTCTATCCCCTTCTCCTAGATGAGATAACCCAACACTATGCCTTCTTTCACCATAAAGTGATATTTTCCCCAATTAAACACTAGATTACAATCCTCAAACCTTTTGAGCACCTCAGCCAAATTGCTCAAATACCGATCAAAGGAGTCTCCAACCACCGAAAAGTCATCCATGAACACATCAATAGTGTCATCTACCATATCGGACAATATCGATATCATACATCGGTGGAAAGTGGACAATGAATTATATAACCCAAACGACATCCTTTTGAATGCAAACGTCCCACAAGGGCAAGTGAAAGTGGTCTTTTCTTGATCCTCAAGGGCAATAGAGATTCAATTGTATTTCGAATAGCCATCGATAAAGAAATATCATCATTTATCTGTGAGTCTGTCTAACATCTAATTTATAAAGGGCATGGGGAAATGGTCCTTGTCAATCTAAGCATTCAACTTTTCTTAGTCCATAAAAACTCTCCATCAGGTCACTGTCCCCATTGGAACAAGCTCGTTCCTCTCATTAGGCAGCACTTCTATCCCACCCTTTTTAGGGAGGCATTGAACATAGCACACCCAAATACTGTTTGCAATAGGATAAATGACTTTGGCATCCAACCACTTGATGATCTCTTTTTTGACTACCTCTTGCATAAGTGGATTCAAGCTTTCTTGGTGTTCAATACTTGGTTTGTTATCAGGAATGAGTTGGATTTTGTGTGAATTAATACCGAGAGGACTCCCAATAATGTCCGCAATAGTCCAGCCAATGAATCTTTTGAGCCTCTTCAAAAGCTCCACTAAGAACTCCACCTTTTTCCCATTCAAATCCGCTGCAATTATCACCGGCAAAGTGTCATCTCTACCCAAGAATACATACCTCAGATGAGGTGGTAGAACCTTAATCTCTAATTTTGGAGCCTCCTCAATATATGGTTTCACAGATGGATACTCTCTTACTTCATATCTAAATCCAATTTCTTTGGTTTTTACGGATAATTATCTCGTTCAAGTGAAGCCACTAAAGATCCATAATCTTCAATACCATCACTCTCAAAATTCATGATCACTTAGGCTAGTTCCTTGATGCCTACTCGCTCTTCAATTTGTACTTCATATATACTCTCAACCATGTAGGTATAACAGATATAGTTTGGAGCTCATAACTCTACTTCATGGACCTACATATTTGATAGTTGCTTCTTCATTGTTCAACCTAATCTTTATCTGCCCTTTACCATATCAACCAATGCACAACTGGTGGGAAGGAATGGCCTCCCTAGAATAATGGGAACCTCAAAATCAACCTCAAAGTCAAGAATCACAAAATCGATCGGAAATATGAATGACTCCACTTGCACAATCACATCATGAAGTATACCAATGGGCCTTTTCACTGTTCGATCAGCCATTAGTAACCGTATCGTAGTAGGATTTGGTCCACCAAGCCTAACTTCTTAAAAATGGAAAGAGGCATGGGTTTTATGCTTGCACCAAGATCACATAGTTTTTTAGCAAAGTGTAGTAACTCGATTGTACCTGGAATGGTGAAAGCGCCCAGATCTTTCTTTTTCCTGCACAAGAGACCTTGTAGCAATAGCAGTATAGTGGTGCATTCTGTCATCATCCTTAAAACTCACCGATCTCTTATTTGAAACCTTATCCTTCATAAACTTAGCATAACCGGGCAGTTGTTCCAAAGATTCTATCAAAGGGACATTGATGGAAAACTATTTCAACATAGTCATAAATCGTCGATATTTACCATCCTCAGCCCTCTTCACTAAGCTCTGAGGATATGGTGATGGAGGTATAAAAATGGGGACCACTTTCTATGACACCTCTGCTTCTATCACCATGTTGTCCACCAACTCTCCACTAGTTTCTACAACCTCTTTGTCTTTTCTCATATCATCTTCCACCACATACGGCATAGGTGGATCAATGGTTTGCTTACCCACTCGAGTAGTGATCACCATGCAATGCCCATCATTTTAATGATTCTGCATGGTGTTGCTAGGAAGAGTGTCACGTTGGCGCGGATTCACGGTAGTAGACAATTGAACCATCTGTAGCTCAAGTTTCTTAATCAAAACCGCATGTGTATCCACCATTTTCAAAATGTTAACTAAATAACCTTTCATATCCTTGGAATGCTAATCACTAGTATATAATCTCGTCTTAATCTTTTGTAGAATATCCTCAACTCGCGCCATACTACCTCCACCATCCCTAGGAGCAACTTCCCGATTTTGTGGGGGAATATAGGTACCACTCTTATTATTCCTATTACCATAGTTACCCTGGTTCAAGTTGTTGTCGTGATTGTAATTTCCATCTCGAACATATTGACCCTCTCAATTTTAATTACCATAGTTCCGACCTTTGTTTCCTTGACCTTTACACCAATTCTTTTAACTGGAGCCTTAGGCATTTGGTAGGAAAAACCCTGTGTACACATTCACTGCATAGACATCTCTTCATAATAGTACTCATCTAACCTGCGGTGGTGGTTTAGTCAAGTATCTCACCGTATTTACCTTTTCTACACCTCCCCTCATATGTTTTGAAATGAAACCTAGATCAGTTCTCATCTGTGACAACTCTTCAAGCTTCTCATCTGATGTTGGGTTTTTTGTAACTTGCACTGCAAAGGTGTTTCTCCCAGTGTTTGACTTTCTAGTGCTCCAATTGTTATTGCGAGATATGTTCTCCAACTTTTCTGAGACTGTTGTATATGTACACTCTCCATAGGAATCCCCCATAATAATATTAAGTATTACTTTATTGTTATCATATTGACCCCGATAGAAGTACTCTTTCAATCACTCATCATCAATGCGGTGGTTTGGGAAGCCTCTCTAAAACGCAGTAAATCTGTCCTAAAAGCTACTGAACGACTCCCCTGGTAGTGCCAAAAAGTTGTTAACTTTATCTCTGTGGTTTAGATTCTTGGACACTGGGTAATACCTTGCAAGAACACATCTCTCAACTAATCCAAAGTATAAATGGAGTTGTAGGGTATCTCAGCAAACCATGTCGCGGCATCTCTTTTCAGTGGTAAAGGAAACACTCGCAGCTCGATAACATTCATATCCAAGTCTATCCTACCTACACAACTCTTGCACAAAGACCTTGTTTGGCTATGAGTGCATATGGATCCTCCGATGGCAGTCCTATAAACAAACCCCTCGCAGTGAGCATCTGCATGAAGCCACTCGTCACCATAAATGTGTTCCCTTGAGGTAGAGTAGGTAGGACAAGAAGTCCATCAGAGTCTGTGATGTTCACATTGCCTCTATAGTAATCATGAGGTCGTAGTGTTGGGGGCTGCATCCTCAAAACATTCTCCAATTGATTTTCAACCAGAAATTGATTGTGTGCCTCAACCGGTAATGGAGGTTGACGGATTTCCCCATAACCTAGATTGGCTGTTTTTTTTCCATCCTTCTCAATCTACGGTTAAATTCAGGATCGAATGGAATGAGTGATTCTCTTCAGCTCTATGTACTTGGCATACACTAGAGTTAGACATGAAAGAATAAAAATGAAACAAAAAGGTAAAATCAAGAAATTGTTTACTAAATTTCAATAATACATCTAAAGTTAATCTAAAAGCCAGATTCCGTTGCAGCGACGCTAAAATTTGATACGATTAAATTACACCTCCCTAAAGAAGTATAAGCGGTCATAATTAAGTAGAGAACCCAGCTAGTGGTTTGGGGTCGATTCCTTGAGGAAAATAGTTTAGACTTAATTCCAATGTACGATTATGTGTATTTAGCCAAGGTTTTTCCGAAAAGAAGTAATTAAAGGGGGGGGGGGTTTGTGAAACAAGTTTCTTTAACACTTCTAAGATAACAAGTAATTAAAAGTTAAAATTGAGTTTCTATCAAGTTGTGAGACTAAGTAGGGTATATTTGTTCCCCATAGGTTCATAACGCCGTGTTCCTAACAATAACAATTCTTCCCTAGTGATTTGCATGTAAAGTGGAAAGTTATATATCTCTAAATCCTTAGTCCGACATCTAGAGAATTTCACCCCGCACCTTGGTTCAGCTACGTGTGTATAATTTACTAACCCTTAACATTACCACATATTAGATATCATAATCGATGCATGACTTAGTTATTACTTCGTACCAATCAACACTAGCCTATTAGATAGTATTACACTAAATCTATGTTGATAAATCATTCCCTATTACTACCTCATTGGTCCGGCAAGAAGCAACAAGGCTAGTTCTAATGCGTGCACTCATTAAAAAGACTTCTAAACAAAAGAATTATCGATACATGCAAGAACCTATTCGAGACTTGCTTATTTGCTAGGTCTACTTTGTTAATTACCATGGTTCCCATAACCCTAGTTGTGGATTTAGTTACTCATTCAAGTAAGATCGCAATTCATACTTTTCAACAAGAAATCATGAAATTACTTCAACAATATGCGTAAACCCAGAAAATCAACTTGAAATTGCAAGATAAAACATCAAACCAAATTCAGAAATTAATTGATTGCTTATGTTTGCAAAAACCAATCTCCAAACAAAATTAGAATAATACTAATAATGTTTCATCCAAAAAATGAAGTTTTAATCCCCTATTTATAGAAAACATTGTTCTAAATTAAAAGGAATCAAAATAAGGAAAGTTCGTCATAAAATGCGGCATTCATCGACGACCCCTACTGACTGACTGTCCGTCGACTGCCTCCGTCAGTCCAGACTTGTAATTATTTTTCTTCATCAGCTCAACATCTTTTCTAAATCAAATAAGGGACCTAGAGTACAATCCGTCGACTCATATACGGCCCGTCGATGCTCCTCTATTGTTCCATACTTAGAATCTTGAGAAATCAGGTGGAAGAGCCTTTTCTGAAACAACCGACAGTTCACTAGTATGGTCTGTCGATTGATCAATGGACCTTCGTTTGAGTTCGTGATCCACACTTGGTCAAAATTCCCTGATCTTCTCCATCATCCTGAACTGTTAATCGACGGTCACGACCTACGGACCATCGATGGCCTTCGTAGGTCATTTTTCTACACTCTTTTCTAGCCACCTTCTGCATTTTTAATTTTTGGACATATTTCCTGCAAAACAATCATAAAAATATGTTATAACTACTACAAAAAGGCTATAGACACACACAAGTCTTAAGCTAAATAAATTGAAAGCACCCTTAAACCACGATACATCAGTGCTCAATACTACTCCCAATATACTTTGCTTATATGTTTTAAAAACAACTTCTCCTGTGGTTTGAGGTAATTTCTCAAACTTACGTTTTAAAAAATATGTTGGAAATCATAGTTTTCTCTTTACTAAAAACTAGCCAAAGTCTCTGTTGGAAGTCAAGATTCCTTTCTTGCTCAAAATGTAAAATACATATGTAAATCTAAGGGAATACTTAGTCCCTTTATAATTTTTTAGAAATGAACTCAATTCTTTACTATTTTCTCAACTTGAAACTTAACTCTTAGGGAATAATTAACTCCCCTATAACTTTTGAGAATTTTAAGTCAACTCACTACTATTTGCTCAACTTGTAGCTTGAGCCTTCAATCAAAGATAAAATGTTTTGTTTAAGACTCTTGAAAAGTTATAAGAACTTACTTTGACTTGGTTCTTAACTTTTAGACTTGACTCTTAACTTATTTGACTTTGATATTAGCTTTCTTTGAATTGGATTATGGCTTCAAGGCTCATGATATCATGTTTATGGATGACTTCATAACGTTTATATATACCTTAGAGTGTTGGAATCAAATAAGAAACGTGGGTATATCACTTAGGAACTCGTGCGATAAGATGGAGAAAGGATGGGGTCTCCGTGCGTCCTTAGCGCTTTCAGAGCCGTGGAGCACTAGAGCAGGACAGATAGAGGCTGTCCTGAGGGGCTATTACTGGCGCAGCGCACCAGGAACTGTCGGAAAAAGCCTGTCCCGTGGGGATATGGCAGGCGCGGTGCCCCAAGTCCTGTAAGACGGGAGTTTCAACTTTTCTTCTTCGTTTTAAAACTCTAAACTTTCTAAACTCACACGGATCTTTCCCCAAACACTTAGGATCACTAATAATCTAAATACCCAATAGATTAGACTCGAAAAACAATCTGGAAACAAAAATCAAATAAACTAAAGGCATGTAACAACTCAACCAATAAGGATTTAACAATATTATTGAAGAACTTCACTTTTCATCATTTAATCTACTAAAAATAAGCTGAATTAAAAAAGTTGGTGTAAAGGTGAACTAACCCAACGCATAAAGATCTCACATACCTTAAAAGGGATTACCCCCAAGGAATTCCACTTAAATATCTTTGCGTTCTGATGGATTCTTGATCTTTTCTCCTAATTTATTCTTCCATTTTCTCTTCTCCAAGCCCTAAGAGTAAATAACCTTTCTATTCTGAATCCCTTCTTATTTTAACCCCAAATAAATCCGTAAAAAACAAATTAGGAAATAGATGGGTGAAAAAACAAGTTTTCCCTTACTAAAATACGGAATTGGACTTTCCTCACTTAAATAACAAACTTCCAAAAGACATATCTCCCTCATACGATATTGAAATCGTGCAAACTATGTGTCGTTGGAAAGATCTTCCCAAGGGGATTTCAACCATATAAAGAACTTACTCTAACTCATCATGAGGTAGAACTTATGGCCATATGAAAATAACAAAAAACTCACTTCTTAAACATTAGGAAATTTTCCAAAATTTTTCCGTTCTTTTCAAAAGTGATAAGTTTTAGTTTCGTAGCTTATTCTTGGCTAATACAAGTTATGAAATATTACAGTAGACATCATAGTATACATCAGACTCTCGATAGCATTATAATATGAAACTTAGGACTTTTCTTCCTATTCTTTATTAATCTGGACACATTTCACAAACTTAAAGTTTAACCCATTGCCTACAGAAGTATCCATGAATTTGTAACTATTCATTCAAAAGTGTTCCAATATTTTTTAATATAAGTTTCTTGAGATGAACTCAAAATATTCATGGAACGGTCTCTTTAGATCTTAAAACCTAATATATCCTCCCATCTTTACACACACACACACACACACACACACACAAACATATATATATATATACACACACACACATATATATACATATATATATATATATATATACATACATATATATATATATATATATATATATATATATATATATATATATATATATATATATATATATATATATATATATATATATATATATATATATATATATATATATATATATATATATATATATATATATATATATATATATATATATATATATATATATATATATATATATATATATATATATATATATATATATATATATATATATATATATATATATATATATATATATATATATATATATATATATATATATATATATATATATATATATATATATATATATATATATATATATATATATATATATATATATATATATATATATATATATATATATATATATATATATATATATATATATATATATATATATATATATATATATATATATATATATATATATATATATATATATATATATATATATATATATATATATATATATATATATATATATATATATATATATATATATATATATATATATATATATATATATATATATATATATATATATATATATATATATATATATATATATATATATATATATATATATATATATATATATATATATATATATATATATATATATATATATATATATATATATATATATATATATATATATATATATATATATATATATATATATATATATATATATATATATATATATATATATATATATATATATATATATATATATATATATATATATATATATATATATATATATATATATATATATATATATATATATATATATATATATATATATATATATATATATATATATATATATATATATATATATATATATATATATATATATATATATATATATATATATATATATATATATATATATATATATATATATATATATATATATATATATATATATATATATATATATATATATATATATATATATATATATATATATATATATATATATATATATATATATATATATATATATATATATATATATATATATATATATATATATATATATATATATATATATATATATATATATATATATATATATATATATATATATATATATATATATATATATATATATATATATATATATATATATATATATATATATATATATATATATATATATATATATATATATATATATATATATATATATATATATATATATATATATATATATATATATATATATATATATATATATATATATATATATATATATATATATATATATATATATATATATATATATATATATATATATATATATATATATATATATATATATATATATATATATATATATATATATATATATATATATATATATATATATATATATATATATATATATATATATATATATATATATATATATATATATATATATATATATATATATATATATATATATATATATATATATATATATATATATATATATATATATATATATATATATATATATATATATATATATATATATATATATATATATATATATATATATATATATATATATATATATATATATATATATATATATATATATATATATATATATATATATATATATATATATATATATATATATATATATATATATATATATATATATATATATATATATATATATATATATATATATATATATATATATATATATATATATATATATATATATATATATATATATATATATATATATATATATATATATATATATATATATATATATATATATATATATATATATATATATATATATATATATATATATATATATATATATATATATATATATATATATATATATATATATATATATATATATATATATATATATATATATATATATATATATATATATATATATATATATATATATATATATATATATATATATATATATATATATATATATATATATATATATATATATATATATATATATATATATATATATATATATATATATATATATATATATATATATATATATATATATATATATATATATATATATATATATATATATATATATATATATATATATATATATATATATATATATATATATATATATATATATATATATATATATATATATATATATATATATATATATATATATATATATATATATATATATATATATATATATATATATATATATATATATATATATATATATATATATATATATATATATATATATATATATATATATATATATATATATATATATATATATATATATATATATATATATATATATATATATATATATATATATATATATATATATATATATATATATATATATATATATATATATATATATATATATATATATATATATATATATATATATATATATATATATATATATATATATATATATATATATATATATATATATATATATATATATATATATATATATATATATATATATATATATATATATATATATATATATATATATATATATATATATATATATATATATATATATATATATATATATATATATATATATATATATATATATATATATATATATATATATATATATATATATATATATATATATATATATATATATATATATATATATATATATATATATATATATATATATATATATATATATATATATATATATATATATATATACATACATATATATATATATATATAAATTCTTACTAGTAAACTCACCAACACCTCACGTGGAATTTAACATTACAGAGTTTATAAAATAATATATCAAAACTATTAGTTTTTAAAAACAAAACACTATATTATTGTACATAAAAGATTACGTAGTAACAAACATTAATAATGCAATGAAGACAACAAATATATAATCTTATCATTCATCTTTCAATCAGTCATCTTTATATTCATTTTATAATTTATCGTGCTACTTCCCGAAAGTGTTACATTTTAATTTTTTTGAGAAGTCAAATAAACGTCAATCGAAGATACTACATTGTCTAATCATTAAATAATCGTTGGTGAAGGGATAAATAAATCTTAAAAGGCTGAACAAGCGAACAAATATTTTAATTCTAACATGTAGAAAGTTTAATCCTAACTTACACTTTACATATACAATTTTAAAGTTCCCCATTAAAAAATGTCATAAGTAATAATTAAAATGAAAAATAAAGGGAGAATATATCATATTGGTAAACAATTCAACTTATTGTATATACTCTACAGGAAAAATATCACACAAAACTATTCAATTTCTTTGGTTCTTTTTTAAAAATCAAAATACTAGAGTGATGAAGTTCAATTTGAACCAACATTTCTATTCCAATCCCAGTGTAGAGAAACACATCTATTACTTCAAAAAAGTAGTTGTAGTATTTAAAACTTTCAGTAAACTTAAGAATATGTCCATAATGCATATTGAATATTAGCAATTGATGCATTGTGTAGTTTTCTATGTCTTGGAGGATGAAGGCTCCAATCTAGTCAAATTCCTCTATACGTCATCCGGCACATCGTTGAGTCCACGTCAAAAGTTTATTAATTTTTTCTTCTCTTCCTGCTTCACTTCACACTTCAAGGTCGTTGAGTCCACGTCAAAAGTTTATTATTATTTTTCTTTTTTTCCTGCTTCACTTCACTTCAAGGTGCGATAAAGTTTTTAAGTTCTTTATGTCATCACAATTACATATTAAATTTGAATTTTGTCTTAAAAAGATGGTAGTATAGATCTATCATGAATATTTTAACTATACCTCCAATAACTTCCGTAGATAAAACTTGTGTGAATGCTCAATTAATGTATGTGATTTAATTTGTACTAACAAACAGTTAGAACAATAACATTGCAGAAACATGAATAAAAAGTATAAAACATGTATTCAAAAACATCAATTAATAACATAAGCATAAAAGAATGACTGTAAATATAAATATCATGGTATGTAACAATAGAATGACATAGAAAGAAAAACACGAGCTCAGTGAATGCACATTGTCCCCTTATGAAAATTATTTTTCTCTAGTACCCGATGCTTTAAGGAATAGTTTCTATCAAGATAGAACGATTTTATTCATCTATGTATTGATACAAAAACTATGGTGTACTGAACCACTCAATAGAAGCAAATACACGAATATTTAATCGTACAGAAGAAGTACTTAAAAATCTTTGATGTTTTAAAATAAGAGGAAATCTATCTATTTATAGACAACAAAAGGTAGCGTACACAATTTTTTATAATGCCTTATCGAAAAGGTCACAACCTTTCATAAAGAACATACCTTTTCAGAAAAGTCACAATTTTACATAAAAGTCGAAAATCTTCAAAAAATTAACTACTTATCATAAAACTCGCAAAGTTTCTAAAAGTCACAATATTTCATGAAAGAGAATGCTAGATTTTGGAAAAAATGACTTAAAAGGAAATCATTGTTTGTGGTGTCACCAATATATATGTATATATATACATATATATATACATATATATATATACATATATATATATATACATATATATATATATATATATTAATATATATATATATATATATGTATATATATATAT
>NC_028646.1:50035136-50044429 GCF_001406875.1 Solanum pennellii | reverse complement strand
ATATATATATATATATATATATACATATATATATATATACACACATATATATATATTGTGAAGTATTGGGAGTACAACTTTAAAAAATATAAAATTATCTATCTGTGACCTATATATATATATATATCATAGATTTAAGCATGAAAGAAGTCGCTAATGCTTGCACTAGGGTAGACTATTTACATCAAACTTTTTGACGTTTGGAGTTTCTCGGAACCCAGCTAATTCGAAATGTCATTCTTTTATGTCTTTTCTTTTGGGGAGAAAAATAAAGACCACTACATTTGGGGGATGCACACGATATGTAATATTATAAAGTTCGAAGACATATTTGAGTCTTTTCTCTAATAAGTGACCTTCTTTAAAAATATTATAAAGTTCGATGACATATTTTGTCGAAAGGTGTATGAACCTTTCGACCAACAGTCTAAAGATCCCTTTTGAGCAAGCTGATAATCGTATGAGAAATGTACAACGAAGATCCAAAATTATGTAAGTTATTAAAAACATCAGACAATAGCCTATTATGTTCTTTCTAAGGTTGAGAAATATATTAGCAGACATTATATCATGGAGGAAAATTTTTCAAGAGTTATATTTTGGAAAAATTTCACATAAGGAAAAAAATCTAAAAGGTAGTATATTTGATTAATTAGACAAATAAAATAAGAAAAAAATTATATAAATAGATGTTTTATCAAAATAATGACCCACAAATACATACTAGCTTCGGTTTCATGCCATCAAACCCTGAAGAAGAAACCTGCAAAGTTAATAACACATAACAGGTAAAGACTCAATAGTTAATAAAGATAGGTCGTCCCCTAATATTCAATATGAATACCGCAAGACATATCATGGAAAATATTACCCAGTAAGAACTCAGTACTGTTGAAAATTTGCCAATTCTATTTTCTACGACGTTTATGTATATTCTTCCATACTATAATTTGAAGCTAGCAAGAAGTTTGGTGAATGGAAATGGGGTGTAAATTGACTTTTGATATATAACAGAGAAGAATGACATTAAGAAGTATGAAGATAAAAATTATACTTTGAGGAAGTTGAGTAATGATTCCTATTCTCTATATATCGAAAAATTGATCAAGGATTGCAGATTGGGTGTTGGTGATGAAATTGGCCTATATTGGTATCCTTATTTATTAAAGTTAATTTTCAAATTTTTTTCTAAGGATCGTGATTCACCAATTAGGCATGTATTTTCGTCAGGAGGACAAAAATATTTTCTCAAATTGTTTTCTGCTTTTATGTACATCTATTTACAAGAAAGGATTGGTTGACAATTGTGTAAATTATTCACGAATTTGGACAAAAAAGCTTGATATTTTCCCATTTAGTTAACAATTCTACATTGTCAATGAATATTAGTTACAGTCTTTTTTCTCAACACTTTAGGTAAGATAAAAATCTCAGAATTATTATGCAGAATTTAAATAACAAATGACATAATTATCCTATTTTATAACTCTTCTCTGAATGTCCCTTAAGAAACAAGTTTAAAATTTATAAATAGTAATTTTTAAAAAAAAATTCCCGCTCAAAATGAATTAGAAAACCTAATTATGTATTTATAAGGTGATGTGCCACTCTCTTTTAATCCTAACCTTCTTGAATGTCTGATCAGAGGACTTTGCTTAGCTTGAAAAAATATTTTTTTTACCATTTGTTTCCCTAAAATGTGGAAGAAGAAGCTTGTAAAGTCAACAACACTCCATATGAGGTGACTCGAGAATTGGTGAAGATACGAGACTTATACCCTACCCCAAGAATTGATCTGCAAAACCCATGGCAGATCAAGAAAAAGCTTACCCATGATGAAATCGTTGTAGGAATGCTGGTTATTCCCTTTTTTGAGATTTTTGAGTACATCCTTCGTTACTGGACATTGGACGTGGCCAAAAGTTTGGAGAATGCATGCAAGGTATGTATTGACATGTGAGATGTAACTGAGGAGAATATCCCTAAAAAGTATGAAGGTGGATGTTTTTGGTTCAAGAAGTTGTTCAATGATGATTTTTCTCTTTGGTCCATCGAATTGTTCAAGGGTCGCAGATTGGGCGAGGGTGATGAAATTGGGATTTATCGGGACCTTAGATCTGCGACTCTAGTGTCCAAATTGCTTTCTCAGGTTGGCTCTTAGTGGAAAGGTCCAAAATTTAGGACCAACAAATAAAATATATGCTATCATAGTCTTTGGTTTAGCATTAATCTTTCATATAATTGTAATAGCTGAAGACCTTGTTATGAATTTGGAATTCTTGAAGTTCCTAATTTTGTGTGAGCAATTACCTTTTTTGGCTTGTGTTTCATTCTCTATAATTATAGTGTTATTTTAAGTTGGGAAAATTACATGGGATGACAAACATCCTTAAGGAATTATATAATAAGGGTATAGTTTAATTTATTTACTTTATATAATTATATATTTTTTTTTTGCTATAATTAATGGGACCCACCACCTATATTTTAAACAACCATAAAAAACTTTATTTTGATATTGTATATAATTTTATACAAATCAATGTCATCTCTCCTATTCCTATTCCACCTCTTTATCCTATGATCACTTCTTCTATCTGATTTTAAAATTCAAATTTACAAAAATTTCACATTTCCATCCGGTGTTTATTTCTACTTTCACAAATAACTGCAAAAATCTAGCCGTGAATTCATTTTTCTATTTTTTTTCCTTCTTCAACAATTGTATATGTATTGTGCTTTTTAGTTATTTTATATTTTTTTGTTAAAATAATCGATCGCTCTTATCAGATTATAAGTTCTTCAAATCAGAATGGATGAATCATCTTCATCTATGAGGAATACCAGAGGTATGCCATTGCGTGTCAATTTTGTTGACAATTTACCCTTGTTTTCAATGGGTTTAACTCAAGATTTTGGGGTTAATGTAGGGTCTATGGTAAAATCCAAAAAGGTTCAAGATGAACAATTAATGGAAGTATTGAGATCCAAGAAAAAAAAAATGAACCAATGGCAGTTCAAAAAGTTATTGACAACGTCATAGCAAGCTGCATTAAAATTGTCGAATAAGGTACAAAGAGGAAAGCAATAACCAGTGATTCAGAGGATAGTGAATTTGAAATTCACGAAATCGAAGAACATCAGGATCGTGAGGTAGTGGCTTAAAATACAAATTTAGATAAAATATTTGTTACTTATGTGCCAATATAGTTAAAGTTGTATGTTTAAGTAATTTTTGTATGTTCACATAATTGTATATAGTATATTGCATGTTTAATACACGAAAGACATATGTATATTTCCTTAGTTCTATAAACGAAAGACATACAAAAGTACATTAGTAGATGTATAGTTTATCCCTAAATTATATTGTAATTGTTTATTGGGATATGTATATTCTGATTAGTTTATACAAATTATTTAAGTTATGTATATAATGACCTGTATACTAAGTTAATTGGTGTAGTGTTGAATTGTATATTAAAGGTTCCCAATTATATATGTTTTGTAATTATAGTTAGTATATATGTACAAAGGTCAAGTGTATTTAGTTATCTTTATGACTTATAATTGTTAACTATAATTTGTATATTTTAGTATTTATATACAATTAACTAAAGTTAAGTATATATTAAGTTTGTATACTAATGTAGTATATACGAAGTTTTTTAGACAGTTGTATATTGACATGTTTAAGTACCATATTCATCTACACATACTAATACACAAAAAAAATAGTTTGTACATATATACAAAAGAATTACAAATACAAATAAAATTACTGTGAGCCTTTTTAAGCATAACGTACACCCTGACACCCATGTCATTGTGTATAACCATTGGTTTATTGCTTTCTTTAACTTTATATTTAATCTTCAATATCTTATTATCATATCAACACCAATTGTAAAATACTCAAGAAATGTTGCTTGATCCTTAAACACTATACCCTCTATAGTCAATGTAACTATTTGTATCATCCCATCTTTTAAAATGCATAACAGAAATAGCCAATGAAGACATTATTTGTAGAATTTACAAACAAAATTTTATTTTATATACAATTGGCATAACATTTTAATACAACCAATTTAATCAGTAATAACAAAATTACATTACATTTACCTGGGTTTGCTCATATACAAATACTGCATCTAAAAAAACAAATCTCATCACTTGTACATAATTGTCTCATACGATTTTGTATATAATACATACATTTCAACATATACATTACTGCAATTTTTGTATATGAATAGTAGAAAACACAAAATGTATCTTATACAACTATATTACAGGCAATGAAACTAAACACAATACTCAAATTTCATAAATATATACAATTTTTTCACACGCCTTCGTATACACAAAATTGATATACATTTTGAATATTTAATTATTGTAGTAATTTGTATATAAATACTAGAATACATAAACTACCGTATACAATCGATATATTCAAATCATTTTTTTCAAGAAACAAACCAGAAAATCATATATATAATTACTCTACGAATATATAAAAATCTCAACCCACAAACGGCGACACATGCATTCAAATTTGTATATACAAGAGAAAATTGTATAATTAATGTCTTTCAATTGCTGTAGGATTCTTTTTTGAAAAAAATTTTAATTTTGAACGTTTACCTTAAATTGTGGCATTATCTAAATTTATTGTTACCCTGTTTAACGCTACAGTTACACTTCGCTTTAATTTTTTTTTATAAACTATTAACAAAAAAAAATATTATATACAAAATTAAAGATACCTAAAAACCTAAACTATACCCATGGAATGTAATTAGGTAAAATATACCCATGTAATGTTATTTCATCTAATAAGTTTGTCATATATGAAATTTTCCCTTTTAAGTTCATATAATTGTTTAGTACTTTTAATGTTCTTTGTCAACCTTTCTTATATATGCTCCTAGAAATAAATAGATGTACATACAGAGAATTCTTGGAAATACGGACCTAACATGACCTAATTAAAGACCCCTAAATCATCAAGTCTTAATCTTTATATTGATGGATATCGTACATGTAACATTCCGAAAAATTTTATTTCTAGTGATGAGCCCAATAGGTCTTTAAGAATGCGTATTTGGGATACATAGGCATTCCAATACCAATATTAAAAATATTGGGCATAGTATAGAAAAATGGCTAAGGGGTGTTATCCAATTTCTATATAATACCAAAATAAGCAAAATATTGGGCATATTAGAAAATATTGGCTTAGAGGGTGTTAGCCATATATCGACGTATTAATGAGATTGTTTAGGAATTGTACGTGCAATGAAGACCCTAAAGTAAAATGTTTTTTCCTTTAACTTACCAAAAGGTATGAGGCATCCAAGTGTCAAGCCTAGATACCATGTCATGTACATTAAGTAGTGCCCAAGGACATAGTGACGATCCTTGGGACAATAAGTAAACATTCACAAAGGAACCATAAATAATAGTTAATTAGGAAATTACAATCAACCCATGTGCAAGCACATGTGCATGACATGTGAAGAAGCTCCAAAGGAGGGGACCACCCTAACCGAATTCGGTTAGGGTAGTTAAGAGGGCAAAAATGTGCATAAGGGACCACTCCATGTGGCGATTAACTTCCTAAAAAATTTTAAACTCTAACCTACTGCCCAAAATAGCTAACTAACCTAGGAATAACCGAAATTTACCCACTAGTGCATCCAACAACCTAGGACGAAAACCGGGTTGACACTAACCTAGTACTAGTTAAAGAGAAAACCTAGTACATAACCTAGGATGGTCCAAAAGATTTGTTATGGTCCTATAAAATTAGGGGTAATTTATTAATTCTCCTAGGTTACCTAATTAATTAATTTAGTAAATTAATTAATAAATTTAAAAGGTCTAAAACCAAAACTACAAAGGAAATTTTCAGATTTTGGTTAAGACAAGAAAGGTGTCACCTAGTACCTAACCTAGGACCTTAAAGATACTTTAGTAAGTACCCTAGTCTACTTAATTAATTAATATAGAAGCTTAATTAATTAATTTAAAGGGTCAAAGCCGAAATCACAAAGAAGTTTCAAGATTTCAGTAGAGACAAGAAAAAGACAACCTAGTATTTAACCTAGGATGGTCCAAAGGATTAGTTATGGCTATAAAGACTTAAGGGTACTGTATTAATTATCTTAGGTCACTTAATTTATTAAATTATTCATTTAATAAATTAAATTGAAGCGATCAAACCGAAATTCTTATGGTAACGTAGTATAATTCAAGAAAAATCCTAGTATTTAACCTAGGATGGTCTTAAAGGGTTGATTACGGTTCCAATGACTTAGGGGTACTTTATTACTCACCCTATGTCCCTAAATTAATTAAATTAAGTTTTTAATTAATTAATATAAAGTCAAAATGTTGACCTAAACTAAAGTTAACACAAGAATTTCATATTTACATCAATTCAACATTCTCCTATGTTTAGTCAACTTAGGAGGTTTTTTTAAGTAATTAGTTAATTAATTTATTTAATTAACTTGTTAAACCCTAAGTTTAATAAGTTCAGTTCCTAAACCTAAAAACCAAGTTCAAACTAAAACAAACACACGACTAAAACCAGAAAACAAGCGTGAGAAAAATAGTGAACAAAACGCAAGAAAAAAACAAAATATTTCTTAGACAATTTTCATGTTTTCTTCAAGGTTAGTTCAAGGTGGTCTTCGTAGATTAAGTTCTACTTAAGGTATGAGTTTCGCTCCTGGAATTCTCTCTCCAAGAGCGTTTTCGTTCGAACGATTCACAAGATCTAGAAAACTAGGGTCGTTCTCGTCGAACTTCGCTTCTCTAGTATCCATTTCGATTTCAATGTTGAATAGGTTAGAGATCATGTTGTTGGTATGTGGTTCTGGCTGTTTTTAACATGTATTGTTCTTTAATGATGAGTATCGAATGAACTTATGAGCTTGTAATTGCGTAATGTTAATCTTATCAAGATAATTATTGATCTATAATATGCTTAGTTAAGTTCCTGATGTGTTAAGTGAAAATGTGTCTTTGGCTGAATGTTGACTTACTGTTGTTGTGATGTTATGAAGATGTTAAAGCCATCAAATGTTAATATAATTTTGTCCAATATGTTCTTAAAACGTTACAATAAAATCCATAAAGTAAGAATTGTCTCAAAGACATTTATGAAATCATAGCTTGAATAAATTGGCTATCTAGTTCCAATAAAATTGGCTAACTCTATTTGGTCAAAATGAATATATGCTAATGGCTAGGAACTTATGTAAATGATTAAAAGATTGTATAAGGTTCGTTACATATGGAAATTTAAATATGAACATACGTAAAAATAGGCTTATGCCAAAAAAGATGAATTTGCTAATCTAACATCCCAAATCATTAGTCAACAATATTAATCATATGCCAATTCCTGTGTAGTAAGAGTATCAAATATATATTAAGCACTTCTAAAGTAATATCAACGAATCCATAACCAAGGGCATGACATTCATTGGGACAACTCCTAACATGCTTCACAAGAATGAACTATGAACACATGAAACTCATTGAATGAATTGCTCATTGTCCATAAACGGTGATATGAAGATACTACACTAAAGTAAGTAATTAAAGTTAGTTATAACATAATGAAAGGGGTATAAATTAAGTATGTTACCAGAATGGGGTGTTAAAGGAAGTGAGACAAGTCTTACTGACACCAAAGCTAATTTGTTAAAAGAATACTCACGAATGAAGGTGTTAGAATGTGTGAAACTAGTCTCATTAACACCTATGAATTATATGTAAGGACAATTCACATTCATCAATGTAAATTAAGGATGATATGAAAGAATAATTCACATTTCATCAATGTAAAGTAAGGATGACCAATCATCAAAAGAGTAAGTAAATCTCAATCTAGAAGCAAGCCTCCATAATGCTCGAGTCAACACTAAAAGATGATGAAATGAACATTCACGTAATAAAGGATGAGTAACTAAGATGTATGTAATGAAATGATGAGACCCTAGAATGGTTAAGTAAGAGTGTGAAACACACTAAATGTCCAAGTGTATTGGCATATGATGAAAAGCAAATGTGCTAATGCTAATGCATGTGGTGACAATATGATAAGAGGCTAATATGAAAGATGAGAGAAATCTCAAATGAGCCTAAGTAAATGTTACCAACACGTACTCACCTATGAGAGTGTAAAGATAATGAAAAGACCAGTCTCTACGTACACTCTAATGAAAGTATTGAGACTGATGTATACTTAATGCTAATGATGAGATGAGAAATCATCTATTGATCTATGAGGTGCTCATAATATAAGCCAGCTTCCAGACATATTAGTTGAATGAAATGGAACTTTATACTGAGCACCGATAGGCTAGCTATGAGCGGTGATGCCTTCTTTCAAGAAGGGCGGAGGTTCACGGCACTCTCATGATAAGAGACTGTCTGGCATGCCGGGTATGGGTCTCCTTGTATCTCCTAGTCTTTGAACCTATACTGCCAATATAGGGATCGGGCGGGATTCAATTCCCATGTATGCTAGCATGTTTTGGATCACTTTGTCCTGTGATTCCACCTCTTTTTGGTGTGGGATAGACACTGGATTTCATGATGCTCACATGATCTATGTCGATTAAGGATTGAGTTCCTCAAAGTATGAAAGATGATGAAATGAATAATACCAAAGGTGTTTGTACAAGACAATCAGGAGGTGAATTTAGATTCACGTAATGACATTAGGTCATTCTTGGTCATTGCCTTTCACGTTCCTGATGAGAGTCTTAAAGTTCCTCCTAGGTATAACTGGTGTTTACATCAGCCTACGAATGAATGAAACAAATAATGTGAAGTACGAATAGACAAATGAAGACGACTCTGTATTTGCTAAAGATGGCCCTCCGATTGAGGTAACATATGTTGGGCCCTCACTTGAGATTTCTTGATGCTACATCTACGATTCCAAGATATAGTAACTATGAAATGTATAATATATAAAACATGTTCTTGGTTCACTATAGCCGTGAAACACTCCTTTCGGTGTGGAGTGAACACCTGAGATGTTGTCACGACCCAAAACCGAGCCGCGACTGGCACCCACATTTACCCTCCTATGTGAGCGAACCAACCAATCTAAACCTTAACATTTCAATTTAATATCAACATAAAGCAATGCGGAAGACTTAAACTCATTAATAAAAGACAATTCAATAACTTCTAAAATTCAACATCTATTATTTCCCCAAAATCTGGAAGTCATCACCACAAGAACATCTATGATCAAATTA
>NC_028646.1:50008586-50028008 GCF_001406875.1 Solanum pennellii | reverse complement strand
AAGTTCAGAGAGTCGATTTCAGTACCCAAATTTCAGAAGTCTAAGTGTTCTGGAACGAGACACCTGCGACGGTCCGTCGTGCCCACGACGGTTCGTCCTGCAGGTCCGTCGCCAAGTTCAGAGAGTCGATTTCAGTACCCAAATTTCAGAAGTCTAAGTGTTCTGGAACGAGACACCTGCGACGGTCCGTCGTGCCCACGACGGTTCGTCCTGCAGGTCCGTCGCCAAGTTCAGAGAGTCGATTTCAGTACCCAAATTTCAGAAGTCTAAGTCTTTTGGAACGAGACACCTGCGACGGTCCGTCGTGCCCACGACGGTTCGTCCTGCAGGTCCGTCGCCAAGTTCAGAGAGTCGATTTCAGTACCCAAATTTCAGAAGTCTAAGTCTTTTGGAACGAGACACCTGCGACGGTCCGTCGTGCTCATGACGGTTCGTCGTGGGTTCCGTCGACTCACACAGTTTTTCCAGAGATAAAATCTGCTGCTCAAAACGACTAAACAGGTCGTTACAGATGGATTCGCCATTGCTGGGAATTACCCCTTTTCGGTGTGGGGAAGACACTAGATTTCATGAAAATCTCACATGATCTAGAATTAATTTAATCGGTGAAGCACCTCTTTTCAGTGTGGGGAAGACTCTGGATTTTATGTTAGCTCGCATGATATTATTCCTAAGTATGTATCTATTAAAGTAAGAATGTATAATGATGGAACATATGTTCAAAGTGAGCTATGAAGAAGAGCTTAAGAATGTCAATTGCCAATATCACACTCATGAAGTTTCAGCAAATAATGGGCAAAGCCAAATAGGAATGGCTTATAATGACTTGTTTTATGATGCCAATAAAGAGGAGTAGAAACATAATAAGTAAAAACCTCATAACTTCCCTAATATGAAAGTAATGAAATAAATGGTATGATCAATAGAGAATGACTTATGAAATGTAATGAATATATAGTGCAAAGAATGACTCACTATATGGTAGGGAAATTATTCCTTAGTCCTTGGATTACTTACATCGATTCGTTGTGGGAATGGGACTACAATGAACCATTGCAATTGTATGTAAAACATAAGACCAAAGGAATTGATGAACTACACAACAATAAGAAGAAAAGAAAAGTGAAAAATAAACAAAGTGTTCAAAGGGGAGCTCTGGGCCTTAGAGAATCAAAATCTCAAATTTTCGCCCGAGTTGTCCTACAATTATGTTGATGATACTAATCTCTTGTATTCATACAGAAAATTATTTGTGTTTTTTGAATGCATTAAAATACATCATATTCATATAACAATTCACAAGTAGCGAATTGGGATAGTCTAATGACTATCAAGAAATGACATGTTGTTTAGGAAGAGCTTTCATTGGTCATGCATATCTTTATGTCTATGTGCGCATACACCCATACTTAGTCCAAGTGGTGTACTAATCCCTACTTTTTACTATTTTATAGATGCCGGTAAAAAGCACAGATTGACGACTCTTGCAATGGTTTGGACATCAGCGTTTTTCTAGACCATTTGGTAGGTCCTCTTGATTTCAAGGATGCTACAATTTTAGTCTAGCCTTAGTTTTATACATAATTAGTAGATATTGTCCCTAGTGTTTCTTTCGTACTTACATTTCTAAGCTTTTGTAATTAGAACGTGGTTGGCAAACGTATTTATGATATATTCTTATCCTATTTTGATTTGATTTTTATGATAGATTGTTGTTACATTAATGTTGAGCTTAGTATATGATGTAAATATGAAATAAGTATATGAAGTCTATGTATACTTCATACATATAAAAAGTTTTAAATTTTCCGCTAAAATTAACCATATAAATGTATTGACTGCATTACGACGCTTGTCCGCGACCTCTGAGAGGTCAACAACGACGGTCTCGATCCTGATTCCATAATTCGGGTTGTGACAGTACAATTGAGATAAGTATATAAGATATATATAGAAAATAAGATTACAGAGTATTAGGACATGTTTGAATAGAGGAGTGTGATTTCTAAATTGAATATAGAGGTATTAACTTAAGATACATAATTTTGTGAGTGAATTCATTAAAGTCTTCATTTCCTTTTTTCTGCATAATCGAAACATGAATTGTTTGCTGCTTAACTATTGGGAATGGACCTTAGAGAGATGCATAACCCTCTGAAAAGCTACATGCATTTAGCACAGAACTGTAACGCCCCGTAGCCAAAACAAACCAAAAATTAGTTTTTTTTTCAGAAAAATCAGCAGGTGCTACCGACGGTGGCATCGACGGACCATAGCCTGAACCATGGTCCGTCCTGCACAACCGTTGATGGTATCAGAAACTCCCAAAAATTACAGCCTATAAAAATTGGTTATGTCTTGGACGACGGACAGACTTACGGTCCGTAGGTCAAACGACGGTCCGTAGTCCGTGACAGTCGATCAAGACTCCCTTCAACCACTCACTCATAGGAGCTATGGATGACCTGTATGATTAGTAGGTGGAAAATTTGTAGCCAGTTAAGGTGAAATGTAGTTGGGTCAACTTAAAATGATCATAACTCTTAGAAAAAAAAGAATTAGGTCTTCTATAACCTACCCACACATATATAATTGAATTATCTTTCTATAGCTACCGACTTTGCTAAAATTAGACCTCCGAGTAAAAGGTTATGCCCATTTTAGTAAAGGTCTGCCGAACAAGCCCTCATGACGAACCCAATGACGGGGCGTCGGGCGCACGACGGACCGTTAGTCCTGGCCGTCGTGAGGCCTGACAAAAACCTTCCCAGGGGTCTTTTTAACCTTTGCCTTTTCGTTCAAACCCGAAGTTACGTCGTTTTGACCCTAAATCATTATATTTTAGTAAGTTTAAGCCTAGAAACATGATCAAAACATATCGCAGTCAAATAATTAAATCAAAACTTAGAAAATTAGAAGCAAGAGAGGAGAAAAAAAAAGGATCAAGAACCCCAGTTCAAGAATGCCACAAGCGCCCCAAAACTTAAGTATTTTTCCGTGGATTTCATCACCATGTATGTGGAATTTGACTAGTGGGTTCCTTTCACCCATTGGGTCCTTAGTTTCAGTCAGTTCTTGATTCTCTTATCATGATTAAACCTAGGGTTTCTAGAACTTTGATATAACTTCATTAATTTATTAAATATATGTTCAAAATCATATTATCATGTTATTACTCAAATTATCGCATGAATTTCAAAACCCTAGCTTTGTATTTCTTTAGTTCTTAAATTACACATGCGAGGTCATATATTTAAGACACTTTAGCTATACATGCCTCAGTTATAAATGCATAATTACCAGATTAATTGTTGCATTCTCAGTTTGCATGTTCAGTTTCGAGCTATCTAGTATTAACAGAAATTAAGATATAATCAGTCAATTTACAGAATTCATTGGGAGTAGCATAATACCGAGTTGGACTAGGGTTTAGCGTACCCAATAGTCCCAGAACTACTATCCATGTAGGTTGTAAGTCCCCTCTGTGAGCAATCAGTGTAGTGATCACGCCAACATGAATTTATACCTTTGGCAGGGTATATTGAGTCCTCTCGATGGGGTGTATACATCAGACTCAACATTTATCTCATGTGGTTTTATTATCAGTTATTAGTAGCTCCCACATTTCAGTCAGACTCTCTGCATTGACATTTATCAGTATATTTAGTATTCAGTTTCAGCATGTTATGAATTGGCCATTGTATCCAGTTAGCTCAGAAATCAGCACATCACGTTCAAATTGTTATACTTGTTTAGTTATTTTTTTTTCCAGCTTTACTCTATCCTACATGCTCAATATCTTTCAAGTACTGATGCATACGTGCGCTGCATCTTCTCGTGATGTAGGTTAAGGTTCTCTGTATCCAGATCACGCATAGATCGATTTCCCGATCTCCAGTTCAGCAGATTCAGTGGTGAGTCCTCATTCTACGAGGACAACAGTCATGAGTTTCATTTCATTCTTTAGTCATTTAGTTTTAGTTTTTCCTAGATTTAGCTTGGGCTTGTCCCAGTATTTCTAGTCTAGCTTAGAGGCTATTTTAAGACATAGTTAGATTTAGCTTAGTTTTGAGTTAATATTTCTTCTGTATTAAACTCATTGTTTTCAAATATCTTAGTTATAGAATAAGGGTATTCCCCATCTTTTAATTATAAGTATGATTTAGCTTCTGCAACAGTTTATTATCTTTAGTATGCTCATGATCATGCCAGTAGGGTTAGCTTGGGATCACTTGTGGACCTAGGTTCCGTGTCCGCGTCTCAGGGGTACCTCGAGGCGTGACAAGAACGCTCTTCTTATGACATTTATGCTTCCCTTCTAAGTTTTATTGAGGGGAAGTGTCAGCTTGCACTTTTTGTCGGCATTTTTTATCAACATAAGTTAAACTAACAACAGTAATCATGTCACTCATATCCTAAATATTTGTATATAAATGAACATAAACAATCTTCATCGTTGAAGGAAACAATTGAAGAAAAGTATTGTGGTTTCCTCCCACTCTTTGTTAGTATTAACAAATATAGAAGGTTTTGTGATAACTCAAGTTGTTCGGTTAGAGTTCTCTAAAATATCTTGTAGTTCGTTCTTGAAACGTATTAAAGCAAGAACATTCTTTCTTAGTTTGGATATTTCTTTTGATAGAACCTTTTCTGCATTTTTACTTGAATTTGTTGATATCATTGATCGTCTTCACGTAATATCAAAAAGAGGGTGTCCATTTTGCTGTTTTATAGTATAGTTACTATAATAAATGCAGCAAGTATGTTCTATGTAGATTGTGAGTAAATGTAAAGATGTTACAAATGGAAAATTTTTTATGGTCATTCTACCAAACTTCATATACTCGCAACAAATTTCTAGAAATAAGGACCTAACACGACTTAAATAGGGATCCCATTTCACGCAAGCTTGTCTTCTCCTATCATATCTGCAACATATTCCTTAATCAAGACTGAATCTTTAGGTTGATGTAGAGGAGACGTGGAAGAAAAGGCTTCGGATGGAATTTTGAGTCTTCGTGTAAGCTGTAAGCAGTGAGAGTCGCTTTCCGTATAGACTAATAATTTAATGAATCAATATTGTTTGAGATTTCCATAGTATTTCTAATTCCTCGTGCATGGGAATTTTTAAGCTGATGGATTACGTAGAATAGAATGAAATATATAAGCTATCTTTAGCAAATAATATTAGAAGGTACTGGGGCATGTTTGAGTAGAGGAATATGATTTCTAAATTGAACAATGATGTACTAACCTAAGTCAAAACTACAATATAGGGTCAAAACTATTTCAATCAGTCTAACCAAAAGCTTATATATTATCACAAGAATAAGGCTAGCTTTTCTAGTCTGCAGTTTTACGCAGCATAAGTTAAACTGACAACAATAGTCATATGAATCATATCTTTATGTAGAAATGAATACAAAACATCTTCATCGTTGAAGGAAACAATTTAAGAAACAAATCTGTCTTCCTCCCATCTTTTGTTAGTATTTAACAAATATATAAGGTTCTTGTGATAACTCGAGCTGTTTGATCACAGTTTTTCCAAAACATCTTGTACGATTTTTCTTGAAAGGCCTGAGAGCAAGCACATTCTTTCTCAGTTTATATATTTCTTTTGATACAACCTCTTTTGCATTTTGTGTGTGAATTTGCTGATATCATCAATCATCTTCACACCTCAATTTTGCAAACCTGAATTTGTTTTGTACTTAAATTTTAGCTACCAGGTGTTCGAATTATATGTAGTCATTGTAGTTCTCTATGGTTCACCTAAAGAATATACACAGTAACATCAAAAAGACGGTGTCCATCTTACAGTTTAACGGGCTAGTGACTGCAGTAAACGAAGCAAGAAGATTCTATGGAGATTTTGAGTATATGTAAAGATTTCACAAAAGGAAAGTTTTAATGATTATTCTCCCGAAGTTGATACACGCACAACAAATCTTGGAAATAAGGATCCCATTTCACGCAGAAACTCACTTGTAGACGCTTACCCAAAGATTGTGTTCTCCCATCATATCAGTATCATATTACTTAATCTCCAGTGCTAAATCTTTAAATTGATGGCTTCTGTAAAGTGTGATTGACTTTAATGAAGAAATACAGTTTGGGATCTCTGTAATGTTTCTAATTCCTTATGCATAGGAAATGATTCCTTTGTTCCTTACAAACTGAAAAGGTTGACCTGTTATACTCAAATTCTCTGTCTTTGTGTGCACGTATAACATCTTTAATTGAAAGATAAAATAATCATAAGTTCTCATATGTCGTAGCTTTGCCAGTCACAAAATATCAGGTTCTAGTATATTGTCTGATATGTTACTCACTACCTTAGCTTTTCAACAAGTTTAGTTCTACAAAGTTTGTTTCGCTAGTTTTCTCCACTAATTTATTTCTCTTCTAAATTGCAAACAAGAATGGATAACTCCTTATTTAGTACGTACTTCAACACTTTCCAAAAGAAGGAACAAGTTGTCATGATGAATATAACACCCCTGAAAATTTTTTGAGCTAAGACTTGAACTATCCTTCGTAGTGAGTGACATTTTGGCAAGGAAAATAAAATTCTTGAATGGTAAGGTCATTAGAGTTAACACCTTATGTTCCAAAGAGAACAAAAGAGAAAAGCATTCAAGTCATTCCTAAGTTTTATTATATTTTTGGTAAACTTCAAATGACCATAACTTTTAGTAAATAAATATTTAGTATCCCCACAAGTTATTATATTAAATTCTTTTGAGTACTATTTCCAACGCCGCTGACTTTTCTCAATTCCAATCTATGAGTAAAAAAGTTACGAGTGATTTACTAACGACGCGCAAACCTGGTAGAAGCTCCGCGATGGCTCGGCTTCCAGCTCATTTTATTTAATTCATTAGGAGTATTGTAGTCCTAAACACTTTTAGAATGTAATCTAAACTTCCCCTAAACTTGTTAAAAATCAGTTTTTAGAAATCAAACCCTCTCATTCACTCTACAGATTCTATGCTCACGAAGATTAAGAAACTCTAAGGCTAAGTTCATATTTCAACATTTTCCTTCAAGCTCTTCAAGAAAATGATTCCATAGTGTATGTAAGAATCCATAGTTTGGTTTGTTCACTCACACGCCAATCATGTCATATTTCAGCTTTAAATTATTTCTGAAAGTTGAAGCATTGATGTTCTTGTTATATATTCATGAATTTGGTTTCATTCCTGAATTCGGCTGAGATAGATGAGTTTCTTATGGAAGTTGAATTGATTCTATTATTGTGTTTTATTAGATCCTTGAGAAGATGTATTGGGTATGTAAATCTAAAGAGAAATTGAGCAAAAAAAAAATAGAATCTAGGCCAATTGGTGTTAGAAAACGAGGAAGAAAAAGTAAGACAAGGAACATGTAGCAGGTCCGCGTCGCGGACCTGTTCCTGCCGTGTGTAAATTTTCTCCCTGTGAAGCGAACACCACTGTTTCAAAAATTATTTCGAGCAAACATTTTAAACTATCTTCGCGTTGCGCACTAACTCCCAAACGGTGGTTTTGAACTGTTTCTCATGCTTAACTATCTAAAACCACTCCTAAACATCAAGATATATTTGCTACCACAAATCATAACCTTGATTTCATAATTCACATTCAATGTAGAGCGAAGAGTTGAGTTTTAAGAGTTCATTCGAACATTTTGGAAAGTTAATTCGAATCATTCGGTGAGTCTTCTCAAATTTCTAGTAAATAGGTAATTTTATCGCGCTTTGCATGGTTATAAATAATAATTGTATTGACTTTGCAATTAATTTTAAACAATAATTGCATTGACATTGCAATTAATTTTTCACTAATATCCATAAATTAAAAATAATGGAAAATAGTTTTTTTTTTTTAAAATATTAGCAATATTTTGAACATGAATTTGATTATTTGTCATTATCACATAAATCAAGAACCTCTAATGAATGAATTATTCACAAAATAATCAATCCGTGATTTTTTAATAAGAATTAAATGAAAAATAAAGAAGAAAATAAGAATATATATACAAAGACTTTTTGTAATATAAAAAACCATTTAAGTTGCATAGATTAAAAATGAGAATTCTTGGAACTGAGTACAATAATTGTTTTCTGCACAATAAATGTACATACTATATGCGTATATGTTCAATATAACCGGAGACAATAAATTTGAAGAAACATAAAAAATTAGTTTAAAACATATATTCAAAAGCAACAATTACTATCCTAAGCTTAAATTAATGAGTGTCAAAAAACATACAGGGATATGTAAAAATAGAATGATGTAGAAAGGAAAAAAATGAATTCACTAAATGCACAATGTCCCCATAAAAAATGACTTCCCTCACCAGAGGTTTGAAAAATTACATCCTCTCGAGATTTAAAGATTTTATTCATCAACTTATAGATAAAAAAATAATGGTGTCATTAAGTCTCTCCACAGGAGCAAAGCACACAAATATTTAATTTTTCAGAAGTAGAAGAAGAAAACCAGAATTTAGTTATATAGTTCACTAGAAATTCATAATAGATTTGGTTCTCGTTTCTAGTTTTGGTACATTTACTTTCAGATTCTAGGTTTATCTTCCGCATTGTTAATTAGTTATTAGATTTTTAATTAGTATTGGAACTTAGCATACTTATTTAACTTGCTTCTTAACTTAAATGTCTTAGTTTTTTGATTTATTGCTTTGGTTGGTTTCTAGTTGTGTTCTCACACAAGGTTTTAGTATGGCTGCCAATCTTGATGGTCAAGGTCGTGAAAAAGTTGGTACCTAGGTTCGTTGATCTCGATGTACTGAAAATAATCTAATAAAATCTAATAAATAATATGATTTTTGCTTATTTTTAAGTATGTGCATGTTTTGGTAAAGGTTTATGTCAAAAAAGGAGTTTTCATGAAAAATGATCTCATGTTAACATGCACTTATATGAAATATGTGTAATTTCCTTCTTGAGATTTTAATGTTTTGATGTTTTCTTGAGAAGAAGAATAGCACGTTAACTCTTTGATATTCATGTTAAGCTCATATTGATGTTGAGAAAGTGGTTCCTCATTATATGTTATGAAATGTTGAGCTCTTATGTGTTGTGAATTATGTATTTAGCTTTTATGTTTAATGTCATATTTATGTGATGAATGGAGTTGTGAAGTAATCCTATAAGTTGTGACTCATTATGATTTTTTGTTGTTATTGGTTGGGCTGCTAGTGTTGAGTCTATCCTTTCCAAGAAAAAGTTTTAGGTGTCTTTGGGGACAAATTTTCCTAAGGTGGTGGGGGTGGGGGGATAATATAACACTCCAGAAGTTCCATGAATTATCTAGAGCCTTAATATATGAAACAAGACCTAAAATAGTGTTTCTAATACTCAAATACGGTATTCAAACTATTTAGGAAGTATTAAATCAGAATGTCAAGAAACGACCAAGACGTGCGGAGACTAGCGAAAATGGAACTATTGTGCCTTAGTATGTTTCAAAGGATTTTAAGAGTCAAAATTAAAAAAACCTTGGTAAAAAGTTGTTAAACACGTAGCGGACGGTGTTTAGGGTTGAAACGTCTGGGTATGACTCCCCAAGGACCACCCTATGTGTCCTTGAGGAGGACCCTTGCATTTGACCCTAAAAGTTTTCTTTGGACAGTGGCAGTCGACGAACAAAATGACAATCCGCCGATGGGTCAACGACCCGTCGATGGTGGTCGTTGGTGAAGACTTAGCCTTTTAAAAAAATAGACAAAAAGGGGACTCTCTTACCATAACCACAGTTTGCCAGTACGGAGTCGTGGTTCGGTCTATGGGCCATAGATGGGGTTCCGTCGTTTGGAACCCCACTTCACTGTCCAAAAGTTGATTAAATCAGGGTGGTTAGGAATTTTATTAATTAATTAATTAGGCATCTAGGTCGGTTATAATTAGTTAAATAAGGACATTATATGTACCCTAAGTAATTAACTAACCTAGAACCCCATCAATTCCCCAAACCCACTTAGCTCCAAATTCTCTCTACTTTCTCTCTCCACAAACTCAGACCTCCATTTACGGAACACTAGAGCTCCAAGAGAAGGACGAATTCAACAAGGAATCCATCTCAAATTCGTGGAAAAATCATCCTCAAGATATGCTTTCTTTCACTATGGGACCCTTTTCCCCAAAAGACTCCTTCAACTATGGTTTTCTAACATTCCCAAAACTAGGGTTTCAATCTATACATGGGTTCACTTTTCAAAAAGAATTTGTTATTCAATTGTGATGAATTATGATCTTTTATGGTTAATTAACTACCTTATTGTTAATAATAATATGAGATATTCCCTTGAGCCCTTTTTCTTCCCTAAACTCATAATATCTTGAAATTTCTATGTTTATTGTGAAAGATGATGAGTAAATAGATTATGAAGAATGATAATTTCCATGTAATACTTCTTGAATTTACCTTGTTTATGCAATCATTATATATTCTTGGTAATGGAAGTATGAAGGTTAATGAAATGGTCAAGGAGGGATGTTGATTGATTCTTCTAGAATTCAATTATGAAATATGAGTTACTTAGATAATAATGCTCCTATGTCTAATGTGTGGTTGTGAAGTTGATGATAACTATTCCTCATCTTTAACCTTATATACATGAATTAACTATGAAGTATGTATGCATGATATAGTATGATTATATGAGTGAAAGTGGTTTTTCATGATTATAATAAAGTGTTAAGTGAAAGGTTTATTCACTTGTTATTGGTTTCTAAAGTGAAAATATTTTTCTGACTTATGATGACCTATGAGCTATATGATAACATATTTACATAGGGGTCTAGAACAGACTATGTGAACTTGTATGAAGAAATGAGATGATTACAAAAGGGAATAAATTCTTAGCACCGAAAGGGAATGTAAATGAGATGGAGGTCTCACGTGTAGTAAGTTCGGCCTCCCACATAGGTTTCTTCACGTTTAGCAAGTTCGTATTCCTAATATATGTGTTGTCTCATATGATGGAAACCTCCACGTCTAGAAAGTCAAGGTTTCTAGAAGCAATCTCCTTGACCCTTAACTATGTGCCCAGATAGGACTCTATCTTAGTTGGTCTACCTACATTGCTATGTATGAATAAATACAACTTAGGAAAGTATTAACCCTCTCTTTTCGGTGTGAGAGTAGAACATTGGATTCCATGTATCTCAAATGGTCTAATATCGATTATTGCGCTCCCTAATGTAAAGGTAAATGAACAAGCTAAGTGTATGAAATGTTGTTAGTGTTTTATTGAAGGTTTCCACATAGAATTAGGGAGGGTATGGGACTTCACTTACATATTACACATGTTGGGATCCTAAGGGATGGTCTTAGTAGTGTTATGGTATCATTATGTTAGTTATATATTATGCATGTCAAGATATATGATCTTATGAATAAAGCATTTTATAGTGAAAGATGAATTTATGTTGTATGTATGAAGTAGGTGACTTTATGTGATACTTAGCTTTGGAAAGGGTTATGGGATTCTATTATTCTCATTCAACAAGTATTATTTGCGTTACTTATATGGTGGGTCAATATCATGTTGACTTGACTTATGATGTTCCATATGTGTGCATGTTAGGTTATTTGATACTAAGCATGGTTTTGACTAAATTGTGCCTTTTCTCACGCATTGATTTTATGCATAGAACTCATGCTTAGCACATGTGGTTTGTACAGGTTAGGGCCATTGAAATATAGGGGGCCATTTTGAAGGAAGACATGGAACTTTCCCATGTTATTGGTGAGTCCTCAAGTTTGGAGATGTTGCCATTCTTTTTTGCTAGCCATGATGTTTCTTATGTTTAAAGACACTGATTCTTTCCTTTACTATTTGAGACTATTGTTATCTATATGTGGCATATTGTACATGTTAGGTGTACGCCCAAATGTTGTAATTCTCTTTAGATTGTTTAATGTGAGACTATTATTAGACTATCTTACGGATTATTGCATAATCGAAAAGTCTATGCAAACTTCATAAGCAAGGAGTCTATGTAATAATACTTCCTTCCGTCCTCTGTTGGATTCTGTGATGAGCGATAATGAGCATGATATGTTGACAATGTTTTTGAAGCTCAAGACCCCCTTATTTTTTTGTTCTGAAACAAAGGATACTAATGTGTTCATATTGGATTGTTATGAGAGGTTGTATAAGTTGGGTATCCGGTCGACCTACATTCGCGACCAAGAAAATTAAGTCTGCCATGCCCGCCTCTACATGTAACTATTCGGGGACTCCATCTAATAATTTTTTAGCTTATCAGAGTGTTTGGCACATGGCGGGTAGCAGACCATCAGGCGGCTCGCAGTTGCTTTAGTTGTGTGGTTCTTGGACACATGACTAGGAAATTCTCACAACCGCGTTCACTTGATTCCGAACAAAAACCTTCTCAGGCAATTGTGCCCGCTGGAAATTGTAATAATTGTACAGGACGTCCACAAGTAGGAAGAGGAGGAAATCAGAGAGACCATGGAGGTAAAGGAAATTATAACAGAGGTAGATGTAATTCACAACCAGGTAGAAAGGCTCCTTTTAATGATAGAGGGGCAAGAACAAGGTAGAGGCATCTGATGCACTGATCACATGCAATATCCTTGTCTATGATGGAATGGGTAATGTACTATTTTATTCGGGTTCCACCTACTCTTATGTGTATGTGATATTTCCCTCTGATTTTGAGATGTTATGTGATATTCATGATGACCCTCTACATGTTTCTACCCTGGTTGGTGAGTCAATCATAGTCACCCATGTGTATAGAGTTTGCCTATTTCTTTTATGTGATTTTACACTAGTACTGATTTGTTGATTTTTGATATGGAGAACTTCGACATAATCATAGGCATGACATGGTTGTTTCCCAATTATATTGTTTTTAATTGTAATACTAAGTCTGTGACTGTAAAAATTTCGCGAAGGGAAAAATTAGAGTGAGAAGGGGTGTATAAGCATAAGGAAGCTAAGATTATATCCTCCATCTGGTCTAGTAAACTAGTAGAGCATGACTGTTTAGCTTAAATGGCTCATATTATGGATGTTGAGTGTGTCCGAATTTGATGAAGTTTTTCCAAATGAATTTCTCCGCATGCCTCTTGATAGAGACATAGATTTTTTTATTGGCTTAGAGCTTGATAGGCACCTCATATCTATCCCTCCATATCGCATGGTCTGGCGAGTTGAGAGAGGTGAAGGCTCGAATCAAAGAGCTTCTTGATAAGGATTTTATTTGTCCTAGTGCTTCCCATTGGGTGCCTCGGTTTTCTTTGTTAAGAAGAAGAATAGTAGCACGAAGATGTGCATTGATTACCGTCAATTAAATAAGGCCAATATTCGGAAATTGTACCCCTTTCCTAGGATAGATGATAGTTTTGACAAATTACAAGGTGCAATGATCTTCTCTAAGATTTATTAAATATCAGGGTATCATAATTGAATATTCAGTGTAAAGATATACTCGAGAGGGCGTTTAGGACTCGTTATGCGCACTATAAATATTTATGTTATGTCGTTTGAGTTAACTAATGCGTCTGGCACTTTCATAAGCTTGATGAATAGAGTATTCAATCCCTTTCTTGACTCTTTTGTGATTCTCTTTATTGATGACATTTTGCTGTATTCGAAAATTAAGAAGATCATGCTAACTATATTCGTACTGTTTTGGGTATTCCTAGAAAACAAAAGTTATATGCAAAATTTTCTAAGTTTGAATTTGGTTGAAGTTGGTTGCATTTTTGGGGCATCTGGCGTCAAAATAAGGGGTAAGGGTAAATCACAAGATTGAAACAGTTGAAAATTGGATACGAGCTAGTTCGGTGACAGAAGTTAGGAGTTCTGTGGGAGTTGCTAGTTACTATTCTCATTTTTTAAAGAATTTTTCTTCAATTTCTACTCACTTGACCAATCTAACCAAAAAGGAGGTACATTTTAAATGGACTAAAAATATGAGGACAACTTCCAAAAGCTTAAGACGCTTTTCACCACCGCCCCATTCTAGCATTACCAGTTAAAGGTAAGGACTTTATTGTTTATCGCGATGCTTCACATTCTGGATTAGGTGTTATGCGATGTAGGATACGAATTTCATAGCTTATGCCTCGCGTCAGTTAAAGATGCACGAGAGAACTTATCCCACTAATGATTTTGAGTTGGCTGCAGCGGTATTTGCCTTAAAATATGGCGACATTAATTGTATGGAGATAAGTGTGAGGTACTTATTGATTATTGTAGTTTGCAACATGCATTAACCCAAAAGGATTCGAATTTGATAAAGAGAAGATTGATGTAATTAATCAAGGATTATGATGTGACTATTCAATACTACTCGGGTAAGGCAAATATTCTGGCAGGCGCTTTAAGTCGAAAGTTATAAGTATGCGTAGTTTAGCTCTTTCGAGTGGAACCAAGCGACGTTTTAACAAAGAAATTCTAACCTTAAAGTCTAAGTTCGTGTAATTGGGAATTTCTAAAAGAGGTGGGTTGTTAGCTAGCACTAAAGCTAAGTCCATGTTCATAGAGGAAATCAAGGCAACGTAATTTGAAGATTGAGATTTACATTAGCTTAGAACAATGATTAGTAGGTAATTCTTACGAAACTACTATAGATGCGAATGGTGTGCTCAACTATAAGTGTAAATGTGTGTTCCAAGAGTTGATGATTTGATCCTAAGGCTATTGGCGAAGGCTCATGGATTGTGCTCTTCTATTCATCCAAGTGTGATAAAGATATAGATAGATCTTAAGTGTGTTTATTATTGGTCGGGTATGAGACAAGACATCGAGAAGTTTGTGGAGAAGTGTCAAAATTGTCAACAAGTGAAGTATGAAATCAAAGGGTTGGGGGGCTACTTCAAAAGATTCCAATTCGGGAATGGAATTGGGAAATGATGGCATAGATTTTGTGGTTGATCTTCCCAAAACATTGGAGAAATTTAATTCTATTTGGGTTGTAGATGATAGGTTGACTAAGTCAGCCCATTTAATTCCGGTAAGATTGGGTTACAACACTGAGTAATTGGCTAGAATTTAAAGGAGATAGTGAGTTTGAATGGTATACCCGTTTCCATCATCTCAGATCGTGATACCTCTTGAACTTCCAAAGTTTTGGAGGAAGTTGCATGATGAATTGGGCACACAAGTCACTTCTAAGACAACTTTCTATCCCCAGACGGGTGGAAAATCAGATCGGACTAAACAAGTCTTGAAAGACATGTTGAGATCTTGTATAATTTACTTTAGAGGGCATTGGGATAAGTTCCTACTCCGAAGTGAGTTATCCAATAATAATAGTTCTCACTCGAGGATTGATATTGCACTATTTGAGGCGTTATATGGCAAAGGATGTAGATCGCCCATAGATTGGTTTGTATCCGGAGAAGTAAAACCTTTGGTGGTTGACTTAGTAAAGGCTCTCAAAATAAGGTGAGGAGCATTCAATCCAAACTTCTAGCCGCATAGAGTAGACAAAAGAAGTATGTGGATCAGAAAGTGATGAGATTTGGTAAAAGGGGTAAGTTCAGTCCTCGCTATATTGGTCCCTGTGAGATTATTGAGCATGTAGACCAGATGGCGTATAGATTGGTGCTACCTCCTCATTTATCTTTTGTACATCCCGTTTTTCATTTGTATATGTTGAAGAGATATCACGGTGATGTCGAATATATCATTAAGAGAGACTCAATAGTGAGGAGGAACCAAATGCTATTATTAATATTGATGTTTGGAAGTTCAGCACCAAAGAGATTAAGTTTGTGAAAGTTCAAAGGAAGCATTGTCAAGTTCATGAAGCTACTTGAGAGACCGAGAAGGATATACGAGACAAGTATCCGCAATTGTTAGTTGAATAGGGTACTACCTTGTTCCTCTTATAGCCTGCTTGTCCTTAGTTGATAACTCGGGGACAAGTGACTGATATTTGTATCTACTGTAATGAATGGTTTTCGTTATTATTGAAAAGCCAATGGGGAAACTTCGGGGCCCAAAAAACATATTCGTAGTACTAGGATTTTCCTAACCTTGTCAAGATTTGGAGAAGATTGGAGTCATCTAGATGTAGGGAAATCTAGTAGCAATTGATTGGAGTTACTATAAATTTTATTACATAATGGGTTAGATAACTCATTAAGGAATCCGTACGACCTAACAGAATTGAATTTGATAAACAGACATCCGGAATTTACCGTAGCGTTAAGGGTACTTTGTCGACCTAGAGGGATAAGAGTATGTTATGAAAGATGGAAACTGAAAATCCCTTAGGAGCTCACTTCCTCTCTTTGTGCTGCTGCAATGGGATTTTTTACGCTGCAACGACGCGGCTACAGTAGGAGGGTACTACTGTAGCGGACGAGACGGAGATTGAATTATACTTTTTTCTTAGATTTTTTAAGATGGAGCTTTGTGGTTCAAAAAGTGTTACTTCATAGAGATTGGTGTTATTGCAACAACACTGCTACAACTGGATGGGTGTTGTTGTAGCAGGATGACGGGTTTTAAGTCATTAATAAAACCCTTACACTACCTTATTTTGTATTTTTCAATTTTTTGGGTCAAAAGACAACCGCTAGGCTATTCTTACTCATTTCCACCATTCCTGAAGCAAGAGGTAATCTTTTCACTCTGAGAATTCTTTTTTCGATCTGTAGAACATTTTAGGATAGGTTAATATTTATGGGGAAGAATTTCTTAAAGAAACCTATGTTGGAATTGACCCTAAATTGACTAGTTGGGGTCATGGGTTTGAACTAGGGTTCACAACTTGTTAGTATTTTGGGAATTTAGTATTTCTTTATTGATTCCCGTACATAAATTATTGTTTGTAGATCACGAACCAGTTAAAGAATTCCACAAAGGGAAGGATCAAGTTGTCTAGGGTTTCAATATTATTTCGAGGTAGGTGATGGTTGTTATTCTATGAATGTGTGATATACACTTTCTTTGCTTTGTTATGATACCTGTATGTGTATGAATGTTGCAATATTGATAATAGATATTGAAATGAGATATATGAATATAGATACCATGAAATCATGACTTGAATGCGTGATCTTGATGTGTTATTATGATGTATGATTGGGATCGGCTGCCACATTCCGGCACACTAACTTGGATCGGATCGCAACGTTCAGGAATGCTAACTGGGATCGGTCGCCATGCTCTGGCATGAATATTGGATCGAATTACCATGTTCCGACATGCTAACAGTTTGACTTTGGGTTCCATGGGAGGACAAACTATGTGATGTAGCATGTGAATTGTTTTAGTTAGTTAGATAATTCACTAAAAATTCTTGTTAGATTTTGTTCTTGTTTCTAGTTTTTGAACATTGACTTTGAGATTCTATGTTTATCCTCTGCATTATTATTTAGTTATTAGATCTTTAATTAGTTATGGAACTTAACCTTGTTATTTTTCTTTCTTTTTTGAAATAAATTTCTTTGTTTTTAGATTTATTTTTTCTGTTTGTTGCCCTTAATGGTTCTCCCACAGAGTTGCAGTGTATGGGTGCCAATCACGACGGTCTGGGTCATGATAAACCATATACGCTATCATCATTGCATATTTACCCTTTTGCTTGACACAAGAGACAACCCACACACAAACAAGATCATCATGCTCCTCATATCACCTACCATCTCTTGAGCATATTGGGACAATTGAGTAAACTTGAGACTATATCCATGCACACTTATGGATTCCTATTTCAAGTTAAGGATTTCTTTTACCTTTGTCTCCCTCACCTAGCAAGGAAATAAAACCCCAAGAAGGCCACTTCGAACACAACCCAACTCACAATTGGTGTACCCTCAACTCTACTCTTTTTTCATTGTTCGTACCAGACTCTATCAACAGCATTCAATTGGTATGCAGCTAGTTCCACACATTCAGTATTTGCAACATCATCACCTCAAACTATTTTTGCAACTTTTCCACATAGTTTTTCGAAGCCTTAATGATACTTGAACCGTTTAAAACTGGAAGGTTCTTTCTCAAGAACTCGTGGATCCTAGATGTATTAGCCTTATACTTTTGATTCTCTCTTTTTTTCCAGCTCGGTTAGTCAAGACTTGATTCAACATCCGGATAGCATCCTAGAACTAAGAATTAGTGACCTCTCCATAGGGTTGCATTTCTTGTTTCTTGGAGACCCCTTGATCCTTAGGATTAACATTCTTCCTATCAGTATGACCTCATATAGTTTTTCTTGGAGCTTTGATCTGAAAAGATACACGCAAGTACGAATTACAAAGACACTTTTATGAAGTTGAACTCTATCACATGACAAAAGTATGAAATAAGTGAGATAGTTCCTAAATGTCGCAACCTCGTAATTATTGATGTGTTGTGCTTCACACTGATAACTAAAATCTACATGCACGACTTCATAGACACCTAGAACTCCTGAACTTTGTGCTTTGATACCAAGTTTGTCACGCCCCGAGCCTACACACTGCACATGACTAGCCCTTATGAACCATTGTTGGTTCCCAGGGGAACCCTTGACCAGGATCAATACTCAGCAGAAGATAAACTCATAAATATAAAAACCCAAAAGTAACTAAACTCATAACAAAACAACTTTTTATGCTAGAGACCACACACCATAAATTCAGATTCCATTGTTTAAAGAGTTGTTAAAGTTGTTTTCTTACATTTTCATGAAATAGCACAACCATTAAGTAAAGAAATCATAAGAAGGGGTTGATTTTCTATAACACCGGTCACCAGTCCAATAAGCATATGTATAACCTTTTATGGATAAATTAGATCCACTATAACTTAGTGACTGATATTCAATTTCCAGTAGACATAATACTATTCTCTTTGTTACTTTCCAATGATCTCTCTCAGACTTGGTTTGATGATTTCTAACCAGACTTACAACATAGCAAATATTTGGGTGAGTAGACATCATAGTATACATCAAACTCTCGATAACATTATAATGTGAAACTTGGTACATGTCTTCCTTTTCTTTATCACTTTTTAGACACATTTTGTAGACTTAAAGTTTCACCCCTTGCCTACAAAAGTATCCATGAATTTGTAACTATTCATTCGAAAGTGTTCCATATTTTCTACATATAAGTTTTGTGAGATTTACTCAAAATATTCTTGGAACGGTCTCCTTGGATCTTAATACCTAATATATAGTCTTCTTAACCCATATCTTTCATATTAAATGATTTTGAGATGACGTTATAGGTTTCAGACAACGCTCAAATTACTCTTCAAAACCAATTAAAATAGAGAGTGATCGTATTCCATGATAACCCAATGAAGACTCTGGGTAAGATACAATAGGGAATGGTATATAAAGCATTTTCATCGTAGAAGAAATCAATTTAAGAAACAAATCTGGTATCCACCCATCTTTATATATATATGTATGTATATATATATATA
>NC_028646.1:49993356-50007981 GCF_001406875.1 Solanum pennellii | reverse complement strand
TATATATATATATATATATATATATATATATTTCTTACTAGTAAAATAGCCAACACCTCATGTGGAATTTAATATTATAAAATAACTAGCTCTTAAATGGAAAGCTTTGAAAGATCTTTTGTCTCCTCAGTGATTGTAACAATGTACTCATATTTTTCTGTTACACTAATAGAATCTTTTCCACAACTTGTTGGTCGGAAATTGTATCACCATGATTAATCATTTCATTAATAATATTCATTACTCTTGTGAAATATTCATTTTTTTCTGATTCTATCATCTTCAAAATTTTAAATTCTTTTCTTAGAGTTTGAAGATTTATACTGTCGTCAACATACACCTCAGATTCCAGAGAATCCTAAACTTCTTTTGCTGTAACAAAAGTAGCAATTTTTTTTGCAAAATATGCTCTTGAATCTCCCATTTGAATTTTCACAAGGCTTCTGCATATTGACGATACTTAGTCTCAAGATTTTTCACCTCTGCTGATTTATGTTCACCATCATTGTCTGGCTCTTCAAAGCCATTTGAACAATAGTCCAAAACTTTCAAATGTGTTCATTCTTATCTTCGAGTCTTAAAAATCAGTTCCATAAAAAAGGAGTAGAACAATTGAAGAATAAACACTTGCATTTGTTTTTGGATACCATATTTATTCTTTACCTAACCCCAGCTTAAGAAGGAAACTTGCTCTGATACCAATTTGTCGAAAATATTGAAGAAGAATACATCTTTAGAGAATGGTCAAGTTTTATATAGGCTACTTAAGTCCACTTGAGATGATTCCAATCATCAACTATATCTCTATTTATACTACTCAAAATAGAAAACAAAGAGTTTTGCAAAATTACCTAGATGCATGTATCACAAATTACTAGATACATGTATTAGAGAATCCTACAAGACTTCTTGAGAAACTAAGTGATAATGTTGAAATTCTTAACATCAAGGTGTGAATGCATTAATTCCAAACTAGTCATTGTAATTTTTCATGGTTCACCTAGTATAATATGAATATTAACATCGAAAAGACGGTGTCCATTTTACTATTTTATGGGCTAGTGACTGCAGAAAAATGTAGCAAGAAGATTCTATGGAGATTTTGAGTAACTATAAAGATGTCACAAAATGCAAGGTTTTAATGGTTATTCTTGCTAAATGGATATACTCACAACAAATGCTTGGAAATAAGGACTAACATGACCTAAAAAAGGACCCCATTCCACGCAAAACTTCACTTGTACTGCTTACCCCAAGCTTGTCGACTCCCATCATATCTGCATCATATTACTTAATCACTTGGGCTAAATCTTTAAGTTAATGGCTTCTGTAAAGTGTGATTGACTTTAATGAAGCAATACTATTTTGGGATCTCCATAATGTTTCTAACTCCTCGTGAATGGGAAAAGATTCCTTCGTGTCTTCCAAACAAAAAATGTTGAGATGATATAGTACGCTCAATTTATCTAACTTTGTATCCACTTATAACACATTTAATTCAAATATAAAATCATCATCAATCATCATATGTCATAGCTTTTCTAGTTACAAGATACTAGGTTACAGTAAAATTTTTAATACTTATTCACCACTTGTTTTTTCAGCAAGTCTAGTTCTACAAAGTTTATTTCGCTAGTTTTCTCTACTAATTAATTTCTCTTGTAATTTGCAAATAATAATGAATAACTCCTTGGTAAGTCCTAGAATACTTGCCAAAAGAGGGAACGATTTGTCGTGATGAATGTAACATCCTAGGAAAAGAATTTTTAGCCAACACTCAAACCGTCCTTTGTAGTGAGAGTTTGGTAATAATTTAAAATTTCTAGAGTGGTAAGGTCATTAGAGATAACACCTTAATTTCCAAGGAGAGAAAAAGAGAAAAGCATTCAAGTCATTCCTAAGTTTTCTTAAATTTTTGGTCAACATGAAATGACCATAACTTTTAGTATAGAAAGATTTAGGAGCCCATAAGATATTTTAATAAAGACATTTTTAATCTTCTTTCCAACGCCACCAAGTTTGTTCAATTCCGCGCTCTCATTAAAATGTTATGAGTGATTTACTAACGGCGCGCAAACCTGAAACCAGCTCCGTGATGGCTCGGCTCACAGTTCGTTTTAATTAATTTTTTAGGGGTATTTTAGTCCTAAAAACCCTTAGAAGGTCAACAAAGTTTCCCTGCACGTATAGAAAGTCAGTTTTTAGAAATCAAACCCTCTCAGTCAATCCAAAGATTCTATGCTCACTAAAATCAAGAAAAGCTAAGGCTCAGTTCATCTCTAAGGATCCTTGTTGAATTTCTTCACGAAGATTATTACTTCTGGTATGTAAGCTTCCATATTGTTGCGTTTGTTCTCTTCCATGTGTAAATTTTCTCTCCGCGTCGCGGATTTGACTTTTTAAAAAATTATTTCAAGCAAACATTTTAAATCATCTCCATGTCCCACGCTTACTCCCCATACGATATTTTTCAACCATTTGTCATGCTTAATTATCTTAAAAACACTCCTAAATATCAAGATATTTTTTCTACCACTGATCGTAACCTTGAATTCATAATTCACATTCAAGGTAGAGCTAAGAGTTAGGTCATAAGAATCTCTTCGAACATATTGGGAAAGTCCATTTGAATCATTTGAGGAATCTTTCAACTTGAATTTTATTATTTGTCATTACCGCATAAATCAAGAGCCTCTAATGAATTAATTATTCAGAAGATAATAAATCGTTGATTCTTTAATAAACATTAAATGAAAAATAAATAAGAAAATAATAATATATATATACAAAGACTTTTTGTAATATAAAGAAACATTTAAGGTGCACAGATTATAAGTGAGATTTATTGGAACTGAGTAAAATAATTTATTTCCGCTTAATGAATATACATGTATATATTCAATATAACCGGAGACAATATCACTCCAGAAACATAAAAAACAGAGTTTAAAACATGTATTCAAAAGGAACAATTAATATCATAAACATAAATTAATGAGTGTAAAAAATATACCAGAATATGTAAAATAGAATGAAATAGAAAGAAAAATATGAGCCCACTGAATGCACAATATCCCCCTAAAAAATGATTTCCATCAACAGAGGTTTAAAGAATTACATCCACTCAGGATGAAACAATTTTATTCATCAACTTATAAAACAATGATGTAAGTAAGTCACTCAACAAGAGCATAGTACACGAATATTTAATTTTTCCGTAGTAGAAGAAGAAAATCATAATTTTTGTAGTTTTAAAATAAGAGGAAATCCCTCTATTTATAGACAACAAACGGTAGTTTGAATAACTGTTTATTGTGCCTTATCAGAAAGGTTATAACTATTTGGTAAAGTGGCAACCTTTTATAAAATCGTAACTCTTCATTAAAGTCACAACTCTTCATTAAAGCCGTAACTTTTTATAAAAGTCAAAATTTTTCTTAAAAGCCACAACTCTTTATTAATGTCACAACTTTTCATAAATGTCACAACTTCATATAAAAGACGCAACTCTTTATCAAAGTCA
Organism: Solanum pennellii; assembly: GCF_001406875.1. Lineage (NCBI taxonomy): Eukaryota > Viridiplantae > Streptophyta > Magnoliopsida > Solanales > Solanaceae > Solanum > Solanum pennellii. The sequence goes on along the minus strand of NC_028646.1, from coordinate 50,004,458 downwards.
CAACTTTTCATAAAGTCACATCTTTCCATGAAAGAGGAAGGCTAGTTTTGCAAATAAATAAATTTAAAAGGAAATTCATTCCTGTGGTGGCGACATGTTCTTCCATTTTAGAATTTGAAGCTAGGAAGAAGTTTGGTAAATTTAAATGGGGTTTCTCTTGAATTTTGGGATATAAAAGAGAAAATGATATTAAGAAGTATGAAGATAAAAATTCTACTTTTTTGGAAGTTGAGTAATGATTATTATTCTCTATCAATCGAAAAATTGATCAAGGATTGTGGATTTTGTGTTTGTGATGAAATTGGGCTATATTGGTATAGTAATTTTGAAATTATTATTTATTGTTTGTGATTCACAAATTAGGCTTGTATTTTTGTCAAGAGGTCAAAATTATTTTCTCAAATATTTGTCTGATTTTATGTACTTCTATTTGCAAGGAATGATTGATTGAGAATTGTGTAAATTATTCAAGAATTTGGACCAAAAAGTTGGATATTATCCCATCTAGTTTCTATACCGTGTAAGAATTTCTACACTGTCAATGAATACTAGTTAAACTCTTATTTTTTTCCACACTTTAGGTAAAATAACAATCTCGGAATTATTACCCTAATTTAAATTCAAATGACATATGTATCCTATATTACAACTCTTCTCTGAAAGTCCCTTAAGAAATAAGTTTAAAATTTTAAAATAGAATACATTTTTTATGATTCCCGCTCAAAATGGATTAGAAAACCTAATTATGTCTTTATAAGGTGTTGTGCCTCTCTCTTTTCATCCCCACCTTCTTCAATGTTTGATAAGAGGCCTTTGCTTAGCATGAAAAAAATGCTTTTTTTTTTTTACAATTTCTTTCCCTCAAAAGCTGAATAATAAACTTGTAAAATTAATAACAATCCATATTAGGTGGCTAGTGAATTGTTGGAGATAAGGGACTTATACCCTGCCCCAAGAATCGATCTGCAAAACCCATGGCAGATCAAGAAAAAGCTTACTCATGATGAGATCATTGTAGGAATGCTGATGATTCCCTTTTTTGATATGTTTGAGTATATCCTTCGTTACTAGACTTTGCACGCGGCCAAAAGTTTGAAGAATGGCCGCAAGGTTTGTATTTACATATGGGATGTAATTGAGGAAAATATCCCTAAAAAGTAAGAAGGTGGAAGTATTTGGTTCAGAAAGTTGTTCAATGAGGATTTGTCTTTAGTTCATCGAATTGTTTAAGGGTCGCAGATTGAGGGAGGGTGACGAAGGGCTTTATGGGTATCCTAGATCTGCGACTCTAGTGTTCAAATTGCTTTCTCAGGTTGGCTTTTAGTGGAATGGTCCAATAATTTAGGACCAAAAATAAAACATATACTATCATAGTCTTTGGTATTGTATTACTCTTTCGTATTATTGTAATAGCTGAAGACCTTATTATGAAATTGGAATTCTTGAAGTTCCCAATTTAGTCTGCGCAATTACCTTTTTGTACTTGTGTTTCATTCCCTATAATTATATAATTATTTTAAGTTCATCTATTTGTTTAATAGTTTTGATGTTCTTTGTCAACCTTTCTTATATATGCTCCTCATTACAAAGGTGATTAGTGTGAGAAATAAATTCATGCACTTACAGAAAATGCTTGGAAATAAGAACCTAACATTACCTAATTAAGGACACCCTTAATCATGAGGTATGAATATTTATGTTGAGGGATTCGGTACAATGGAGTTAAGTATGTAAGATATCTATAGAAAACAATAACACAAAGTATTAGGGCATGTTTGAATAGAGGAGTTTGATTTCTAAATTGAATAGAGATGTATTAAGATAAGACAACCAATTTTATAAGAGTGAATTCGTTTCAAGTCTTTGTTTCCTTTTTTCTGCATAATCGAAACATGAGTTGTTGGCTGCTTAACTGTTCGGAATGGCCTTTAAAGAGAAATGCATAACCCTCTGAACAACTACCTGCATTTAGCATAGAAAGCTCTTCGTGAGCCATTTATGCATCCCTTTTATGTTTGGTCGAGGGAAACTCTCAACCTGCGCTTTTTGTCTTCCCTTTTTCGCAACATAAGTTAAACTAACAAAAGTAATCATATCAGTCATATCTTAGATATTTGTGTAGAAATAAACATAAACCATCTTCATCGTTGAAGGAAACAATTGAAGAAGAAAATTTTGGTTTCCTCCCATCTATTGTTAGTAATAACAAATATAGAAGTTGCTTGTGATAACTCATGTTGTTCGGTAAGAGTTCTCTAAAATAGCTTGTAGTATCATTCTTGAAAGGTCTTAAATCAAGCACATTCTTTCTTAGTTTGGATATTTCTTTTGATAGAACCTTTTTTGCATTTGTACTTTAATTTGCTGATGTGATTGATCATCTTCATGTAACATCAAAGAAACGGGGTCCATTTTGTTGTTTTATAGGCTATTGACTATAATAAATGCAGCAACTAGATTCTATGGAGATTGTGAGTAAATGTAAAGATGTTACAAATGGCAAAGTTTTTATGGTCATTCTACCAAAATTCATATAATCACAGAAACTTCCTAGAAATAAGGACCTAACATGACCTAAATAAGAATCTCATTTCATGCACAAACTCACTTGTGGATAATTACCCCAAGCTTGCCATCTCCCATCATATCTGCAACATATTCCTCAATCAAGGCTAATTTTTAATTTGATGTAGAGGAGAGGTGGAAGAAAAGGATTGGGATGGATTTTTGAGTTTTCGTGCGAGCTGTATGTGGTGAGAGTCGCTTTCCATATAGATTAAATTAAATGAATCAATATTGTTTGGGATCTACGTAATACTTCTAGTTTCTCGTACATGGGAATTTTTAAGATGATTTATTTTGTAGAATAGCGTGCAATATATAAGATATATATAGCAAATAACAGTACAAAGTACCGGGGCAGGTTTGAGTAGAGGAATATTATTTCTAAATTGAACAGTGATGTATTAACTTAAGTCAAAACTGAATTTATAACAATATAATATAAGTTCTAAACTCTTTCAATCAGTCTGACCGAAAGCTTTTTCATTTGCAAAAGAATAAGGTTACATACATTCACGTCTTTTATTTTGGCATAACCGAAAGGAACTCTAAGCTAGCTTTTTTAGTCTGCAGTTTTTCGCAGCATAAGTTGAACTAACAACAGTAGTCCTATGAATCATATCTTAGATCTTTTTGTAGAAATGAACACAAACCATCTTCATCGTTGAAGGAAACAATTAAAGAAACAAATCTGGCGTCCTCCCATCTTTTGTTCGTATTTAACAAATATAGAAGGTTCTTGTGATAACTCTAGCTGTCTGATCACAGTTTCTCCAAAATATCTTGTACGATTGTTCATGAAAGGTCAGAGAGCAAGCACATTCTTTCTCAGTTTGTATATTTCTTTTGATACAACCATTTCTGCAATTTATTATGTGAATTTGGTGATATCATCGATCATCTTCAAACCTCGATTTGCAATACATAATTTGTTTTGTACATAATTTCTAGTAACCATGTGTATACATTAGATCTAGTCATTGTATTTCTCCATGGTTTACCTGACAGAATATACACAGTAACATCAAAATGATGGTGTCCATTTTACTATTTTATTAGCTAGTGACTGTAGTAAATGTAGTAGGAAGATTCTATGGAGATTTTGAGTAAATGTAAAGATGTCACAAAAGGGGAGTTTTTATGGTTATTCTCCTGAAGTTGATATACTCACAACAAATGCTTGGAAATAAGGACCTAACATGACCTATATAAGGACCCTATTTCACGCGCAAACTCACTTGTAGACGCTTACCCAAAGCTTGTCTTCTCCCATCATATCTGCAACATATTACTTAATCACCAGGGCCAAATCATTAAGTTGATGGCTTGTGTAAAGTGTGATTAACTTTAATGAAGTAAAATATTGATTGGGATCTCCGTAATGTTTCAAATTACTCATGCATGGGAAAAGATTCATCTATATCTTCCAAAAAGAAAAGGTTGACTTTATATTTTACACTCAATTTCTTTAACTTTGTGTCCACATATAACAAATTTAATTCGAGAACAAAATAATCATCAATTTTCATATGTCGTAGTATTGTATGTCACCAAATACAAGGTTATAGTAAATTGTTTGATATGTTATTCACCTCCTGAGTTTTTCAGCAAGTCTAGTGTGTTTTTTTTATTTTATCAACTAATTGATTTCTCTTATAAGTTACAAACAAGAATGGATAACTCCTTGATAAGTGCTCAACACTTGCTAAAAAAAGGAACTATTTCTCATGATGAATGTCACACCCCGGGATTATTTTTAGAGCTAAGACTCTGACTGTCTTTCGTAATGAGTGAGATTTTTGCAAGGAATTTAAAATTTCTTGAGTGGTAAGGTCATTAGAGATAACACTTGAAGTTCCAAGGGGATCAAATGAGAAAAACATTCAAGTCATTCCTAAGTTTTCTTAAATTTTGGGTCAACATCAAATAACCATAATTGTTAGTACAGAAAGATTTAGGAGCCCCATAAGATATTATGTTCATGAAATTTGAGTCCTCTTTCCAACGCCGCCGAGTTCGCTCAATTCCGAGCTATGAGTAAAAAGTGATGAGTTATTTAATAACGACACGCAAACCTTGCAACAGCTCCACGATGGCTCGGCTCCCAACTCATTTTAATTAAAACTTTAGGGATATATATGTCCTAATAACCCTTATAATGTCATATAAATTGCCCTGAACGTGTGGAAAATCAGTTTTTACAAATTAAATCCTCTCATTCACTCAAAAGATCCTATACGCACGAAAATCAAGAAACGCTAAGGCTAAATTCATCTTTAAAGATTTTTCTTAAATTCTTCAAGAAGATGATTACTTCATATATGTATGTTTCCATAGTGTAGGGTTTTTTCAGCTACGAGACAATCATGTAAACTTTCATCTTTAAATTCATTCTAAAAGTTTAATCATTGATGTTCTTGTTTTATATTCATGAATTTGTTTTCATTCTTAAATTGGGATGAGATTAATGGCTTTTTTGAGTAAATCGAGTCAATTCTAGAGTTGTGTTTTATTATATCCGTGAGAACATGTATTGGGTATCTATATCTAAAGAGAAATTGAGCAAATGAATCGAATTTAGGCGAATTGAAGTTAGTAAACGAGGAAGAAAGAGCATGACAAGGAACATGTAGCAAGTCCACGTCGCGGACCTATTCCTCCCGTATATAAATTTTCTCTTCATTTCACGGACTCTGTTGTTTCAAAAATCATTTTGAGCAATCATTTTAAACCATCTCCGGCGTCGCGGACTTACTCCTCAGACAATATTTTTGAACCATTTCTCGTGCCTAACTATTTAAAAACACTCTTAAACATAAAGATATATTTTCTACCACAATCATAACTTTGATTTCATAATTCACATTCAAGGTATAGCTAAGAGTTAACTCTTAATAGTTCTTTCGAATATTTTGGGAAAGTCCATTTGAATCATTTGAGGAGTCTTCTACACATTTCTAGTAACTAGGTAAGTTAACTGCGCTTCGCGCGGTTATAAATTATAATTGCATTGATTTTCCAACATGAATTTTATTATTTGTCATTATCACATAACTCAAGAAGCTCTAATGAATGAATTATTTACAACATAAAAATTTTGGTTCTTTAATAAAAATTAAATAAAAAATAAAGAAGAAAATAAGAATATATATACAAATACTTTATGTAAGATATAGAAACATTTAAGTGGTATAGATTCTAAGTGAGAATTGTTGGAACAAAGTACAATAATTTTTTTCTGCACAATGAATATACACATACTATATGTGTATATCCTCAATATAACCGGAGACAATAACTTTGCTGAAACATAAAATAAGAGTTTAAAACATGTATTCAAAAGAAACAATCAATTTCATAACCATAAATTAGTGAGTGTAGAAAAACATACCAGGATATGTAAAAATAGAATGTAATAAAAAGGAAAGAATGAGTCCACTGAATGCACAATGTTCCCTTAAAAAATTATTCCCCTCACTAGAGGTTTAAAGAATTACATCCACTAAGGATGAAATGATTTTATCCACCAACTTATATATATAAAACAATGGTGTCAGTAGGTTATTTAACAGGAGTAAAGTACACGATATTCAATTTCGCGGAAGTATAAGAAGATCATAATTTAGTTAGATTGTTCACTAGAATTCTTATTAGATTTGGTTCTCTGTTCTAGTATTGGTACATTGACTTTTAGATTCTAGGTTTATCTTCCGCATTATTAGTTAGTTATTAGATTGTCAATTAGTAATGGTACTTAGCTTAGTTATTTAACTTGCTTGCTATCTTAAATGCCTTAGTTTTTAGATTTATTACTTTGGTTGGTTTCTAGTAGTGGGTCTCCCACTGAATTTTAGTGTGGGTGTCAATTACAATGGTCTGGGCCGTGAAAATTTTTGTATGAGATCCTCGGTTCATTGATCTCGATGTATGAAAATGAGTCTAATTGAGTCTCCCAAAATGTTACCGGGATGCCTTAACTTGTCATCGAGAGGCTATAAGACTTTAGGAAACCTCCATTTTCTCGTCTCCTTCGTTCTATGACTTGATTCCAATTGGTATCTAACTTCATTTACTCTTATATCCGTAGATAGTTAATACTAGGTATAACAACGTTAGGCCCGTAGCTCTTGCTAATTCTCCAAATGAAGAACCCATAGAGAGGTTTCTGTCAAGGTATAATTAGAGGAAGATCTAGGGAATACGTCGTGGGAGAGTGGCGCCTATTCTGATTGAGGTGCCAAACGACTATATTCTGGTGAATGAGAACCCTTTGGTATATAATGAAGAGATAGAAAAGGAAATTGAGTTTGAGAATATTGAGGAGGTTGAAAATGAGGAAGGAGTTTAGGTTGAAGCTACAAGAATCTCTCCCATGGATCCGGTGTCAACTCAATAGATCATGTCACTTTTGAAACGGTTGGATGGTTTGGGGATGATTCCACCTGCTCAAGTTCCCGCAAATCCTTATGTTGCTAACACTATGCCTAAGAATGTTAAGGAGGTAGGTAATGATTCTTTCTTCCGTCCTTTATAGGGTTCTATGATGATCGGTAATGAGCATGCTATGTTGACAATGTTTTTGAAGGTCAAGCCCCCGGTATTTCTTTATTCTGAAGTAGAGGATGCTTATGAATTCATATTTAATTGTTATGAGAGGTTACATAAGTTGGGTATTGTTCACAAACATGGGGTTGAGTTAGTATTGTTTCAACCTCAAGGGGAGCCCAAGCAAGTGAGAGATTATATGGAATGTGGAGCATCTACATTACCTCCACTTACTTTTACCAAATTTCATGCCTTGTTTTTAGAGAAGTATGTGCCTAGGACTTTGAAAGATCGCAAAAAGGATGAGTAAATGACATTAGAACAGTTTAGTATGTATGTGGTTTCTTATGAAGCCAAGTTCCATGCTTTATCTATATATGATACACAATTGGTTACCACTGAAGAGGAGAGCATCATTTTGTTTATCAAAGGATTGGATTCTAAGCTACAATTGTTATATGTTCTCATTACTTCTGCAATAAGGAGCTTCTATGAAGTGACTAGTTATGTCAAGAAGGTGGATAGGGTGAATCAAGATGGTCAAACTATGGCGTTGGCTAAGAGGGCCATGAATTTTGGAAATTTTCAGGGCTCCTATGCTAGAGGATTTGTCCACCTAAACTCGCAGCCAAGAAAATTCAGAAAGTTATGCACGCCTCTACCGGTAACTATTCGGGGACTCCTTATAGTAATTTTTCAATTGATCAGAGTGTTGGTAATATGGAAGCCAGCGGATCATCTGGCTGCCCGCACTTGTTTAGTTGTGGGGAGCTTGTACATATGATGAGGAACTGCCCACAACCGCTTGAGTCTGTAAGACAACCTTCTCGAGCAATTGTACTCGCGAGAAATGATAATAATGGTAGGGGACGTCCACATGTATGATAAGGAGGATATCAGAGATTCCATGGAGGGAGACCAAATAGTCACAGGCGTAGAGGTAATGCACAACCAGGAGGAAACGGTAGATCCCCAAGTTATGCCTTTTCGGGCAAGAACAATGTAGAGGTGTCTGATGCATTGAACACAGGTGCGTGACAGAATGGCTAATGTATTATTTGGTCCGTGTTACACGTATTATTATGTGTATGTGAGATTTACCCTGATTTTGAGATGTTATGAGATATTCTTGATGAACATATACGTGTTTCTACCCCGGTAGGCGAGTCAGTCAAAGTCACACATGGGTATCGTTCTTGCCCTATTTTGTTTATGGGATTTCACACTTGGGATGATTTTGTGATTTTTGATATGTCGAACTTCAACATAATCTTAGGAACGACTTGGTTGTCTCCCCATTATGCCATTGTTAATTGTAATACTAAGTTTGTGACTGTAGAAATTCCGGGAAGGGAAATATTAGACTGGGAAGGGATGTACAACCTAAGCAAGCTAAGATAATATCCTCCATCTGGGCTAGCAAATTAGTAGAGTAAGGTTGTTTAGCTTATTTTGATCATGTTAGGGATGTTGAGATTTATGTTCCATCCATAGGCTATATTTCGGTGGTGTTCGAATTTAATGATTTTTTTCCAAATCATTTTCTCGGTTTGCCTCCAGATAGAGACATAGATTTTTGAATTGACTTAGCGACTGGTACGCGCCACATTTTTATCCTCCATATCGCATGGCTCTGGCGGAGTTAAGCGTGCCTAAGGCTCAAATCAAAGATCTTCTTTATAAGGGTTTTATTTGTCCTAGTGCTTCATCAACGGGTTCCCTTGGTTTTATTTGTTACAAAGAAGAATGGTAGCATGACGATGCGCATAGATTACATCCAATGGAATAAGGTCACTATTCAAAATAGCTACCCCTTACCTAGGATAGATGATCTTTTCGACCAATTAGAAGGTTTCAACAGTCTTCTCTAATATTGATAAATATCTAAATATCATAAATCGAAGATTAGGCTTGAAGATGTATTTAAGGTGTCGTTTAAGACTCGTTATAGGAACTATTAATTTTTGGTTATGTCGTTTGGATTGACTAATGCGCCCGCAACTTTCATGAGTTTGATGAATGGACTATTCTGGCTCTTTATTGACTCTTTTTTCATATCCTTTATCATTACATTATGGTGTATTCGAAAAGTGAAGAAGAGCATGCTAACCATCTTCATACTTTTTTGGGTATCCTTGGACAGCAAAAGTTATATGCAAAATTTTCCTAGTGTGAATTTTATTGAAGTCGATTGTATTTTTGGGGAATTTGGTGTAAAAATAAGGGGGTAAGGGTAGATCCCCAAAAGGTTGAAGCCGTTGAGAATTGTGTACGACCTAGTTCGTTGGCAGAAGTTAGGAGTTTTGTGGGACTTTGTAGTTATTATCGTCGTTTTGTTAAAAACTTTTCTACGTTGCTACTCACTTGACTAATCTAACCAAATAGGAGGTACTGTTTGGATGTACTGCAAAATGTTAGGTGAGCTTACAAAAGCTTAAGACTCTTTTGACCACCCGCCCATTCTAGCATTACCGGTTTTGGATAAAGACTTCACTATTTATTGAAATCATCCACATGCTAGATACGGGGTTGTGCTAATGCAGGATAAGAATTTCATAGCTTATGCCTCACGTTATTTAAAGGTGCACAAGAGAAAATTATCCTACTCATGATTTGGCGTTGGTTGCGGTTGTATTTTCCCATAAGGTCTGCCAACAGGTATTTATTGATCATTGTAGTTTGCATAATGTACTCACCCAAAAGGATATCAATTTGGGAAAGCGAAGATGGATGGAATTAATCAAATATTATGATTTGACAATTCGTGCAGTTGGGCTTTTCTGAAAGAGTTGGGTAAGAAAATAATGTGGCAGACGCTTTATGTAAAAAGTGTGGGTAGTTTATCTCACTTGAGTGGAACCAAGAAACTTTTGGTCAGAGAAAGTCAGACCTTAGAGTCTAAGTTCGTGCAGTTGGGCATTTCCTAAAGAGGTGGGTTGTTAGCTAGAATTGAAGCTAAGTCCATGTTCATGGAGGAAATCAAGGACAAGCAATCTGAAGATTAAGATTTAGATTAGCTTAGAACAAAGATTGAAATAGGTAAGTCTCAAGAAACCACTCTAGATGCAGATGGTGTGGTCTACTATAAGGGTAGAATGTGTGTTCGAAGAGTTGATGATTTTATCCCAAGGCTTTTGGTGAAGGCTCATGGCTCGCGCTATTCTGTTCATCTAGGTGTGAACAAGATATATAGAGATATTAAAAGAGTTTATTGATGGTCGGGTATGATAAAAAAACATCGAGAAGTTTGTGGAATAGTTTAACAATTGTCAACAAATGAAATATGAACATAAAAGGCCTGTGAGGCTACTTCAAAAGATGTCAATTCCGGAATGGAAGTGGGAAAGGATAACCATGGATTTTGTTGTTGGTCTTCCCAAAACATCCGGTAAATATGATTCTATTTGGGTTGTAGTTGATAGGTTGACTAACTCATCCCATTTCATTCTAATATGAGTGGATTACAACGCTGAACAATTGGCTATAATTTATGTAAAGGAGATAGTGAGGATGCATAGCGTACCCCTTTCCATCATCTCTGATCATGGTACAATTTTCACTTCTATGTTTTGGAGGAAGTTGCATGATAAATTGCACACACAACTCACTTTTAGTCAACCTTCCATCCCCAAACATATGGGCAATCAGAAAGGACAATGCAAGTGTTGGAAGACATGTTGAGATATTTTGTAATTGACTTTATAGGGCACTGGGATAAGTTCCTACCCAAAGTGAGTTCATCTATAATAGTAGTTATCACTCCAGCATTTATAAAGCACCATTTGAGGCGTTATATGGGAGAGGATTTAGATCGAAGATAGGTTGGTTTGAATCAGGAGATGTAAAACCTTTGGGGTTGTCTTAGTAAAGGACGTTGAAGATAAGGTGAGAAACATTCAATCCAAATATCTAGCCACGTAGAGTAGACAAAATAAGTATGTGGATCACAATATATATATATATATATATATATATATATATATATATGCATGTGA
>NC_028646.1:49950357-49990357 GCF_001406875.1 Solanum pennellii | reverse complement strand
TCTCTTCGGTGTCATGCCATCAAACCCTTAAGAAGGAGCTTGCAAAGTTAAAAACACATCACGGGTAAAGAGTCAATAGATAATAGAGATAGGACCTCCCCTAATATTCAATTTGTATATCGCGGGACATATCATGAAAAATATTACCTAATAAGAAATTTGTACTTTTTAAAAATTTTCGATTCCATTTTCTACGACGTTTGTGTACAATCTTCCATACTAGAATTTGAAGGTAGCAAGAAGTTTGGTGAATGGGAATGAGATGCCGATTGACTTGTGGGATAAAACAGAGAAGAATGATATTAATAAGTATGAAGATAAAAATTATACTTTTAGGCAGTTGAATATAGATTACTATCCACTATCCATCGAAAAATTGATCAAGGATTGCGAATTGGGTCTTGGTGATGAAATTGGGCTACGCAACACCCCGTATCCAAAACAGGAAAAAAACCAACTTTACAAAAAAATCTGCAAGTGCAACCGATGGTGGCATCGACGGACAGTATCCTGACCCACGGTCCGTCTTGCACATCCTTCAATGGGGTCAAAAACTTTTAAAAATCTCAGCCCTGGAAAATTGGTTAAGTCTTGGTCGACGAACGGACCTACGGTCCATAGTTCTGACTACGACCATACTCTATGACCGTCTATTGAGACCCCATTCACCCACTCTCTGACAAGAGCCACCGATGACCATCATGGTCCGTAGGTCTGACTGTAGGTTGGAATTAGCAAGTATTTAAGGGGGAAGTGTAGTTGGGTAAAGTTCAAATGGTCATAACTCGTATCACAAAATTAATTAGGTGTCCCGTGACCTATCCACAGATAGATAATGGAATTATCTTTCCAAAGCCACTGAGCTTGCTAAAATCTTACTTCTCAGTAAAAGGTTATAAATGTTTTAGTAAAGGTCTGTCGAACAGACCCAACTTGCGGACCGTCGATGGAACGACGTACCGTCTATCCAGGTCGTTGTTTGGTCCAACAACAACTTACCCAGGGGTTTTTAGGCCTTTACCACTCGTTGAAACCCTAAGATACATCCTTTTGATCCTAAATCATCATATTTTAGTCAGTTTAAGACTAGAAACATAACTAAAACTTACCTTAAGTTAAATCATTAATCAAACTTAGAAAATTAGAAGCAAGAAATGAGAAAAAGGTCAAGAACACTTGTTCACGAATGTAGCAAGGATCCAGCACTTCCAGCCCCGAAATCTAAGTGTTTCTCCGTGAATTTCATCACCAGGTATGTGGGATTTCACTAGTGGGTTCCTTTCACCCATTGGGTCTCTAGTTTTAAGTCAGATTCTTGATTATCATATCATGATAAGACCTAGGGTTTCTAGATCTTCAACAGAAGTTAATGAACTTACTAGTTATATGTTCCAAATAAGATTATTATGTTATTATTCAGTTTATTGCATGAATTTCAAAACCCTAGCTATCTATTTCTTTAGTTCTTTCACTACACATCGTAGGTCAGATATTTTAGTTAATTCATATATATATGCCTCAATTATAAATGCATAATTACCTGATTAATTGTTATATTTTCAGTTTGCATGTTCAGTTTTGACCTATCCAGTACTTACAGAAACTCAGTCATTATCAGTTAATTAAAAATTCATGGGAGTCGCATAATACCGAGGTGGACTAGGGTTTTGGCGTACCCAATTAGTCCTGCAACTACTAGCCAAGTAGGTTGTAAGTCCCCTCTGTGGGCAATCATTTTAGTGATCACGCCAAGATGCTTTATTCCTCTGGCAGGGTATATTGAGTCCTCGATGTGGCGTATATATTGGACTCCACATTTAGCTCATGTGGTTTTATTATCTGTTATTTGTAGCTACTATAGTTTGATCAGACTCTTTTGCATTGTATTTTTATCAATATACTCAGTATTTTGTTTCAACATGTGTTCATTGCATTCAGTTATCTCAGCATTCATAATCTATATCATTTTCATATTTTTATACTTTCTTTTGTGCTTGTTCAGTTATATTTTATTTCAGCTTTAGTTTATCCTACATGCTCAGTTCCTTTCAAGTACTAATGCATATGTGCGCTACATTTTCTCATGATGTAGGTTCTAGTTCTCAGCATCCAGATCACGCATAAATCGATTTTCCGATCTTCAGTTCAGCAGATTCCGTGGTGAGTCCACATTCTCCGAGGACAACATTCATGAGTTTCTTTTCAGTATTTAGTCTTTTAGTTTTAGTTTTTGGTAGACTTAGCTGGGGCTTGTCCTTGTATTTCTAGTCCAGTTTAGGGGCTACTTTCACACATATTTAGATTCAACTTAGTATTAAGTTAATATTTTTCTGTATTAAACTCATTGTTTTCAAATATGTCAGTTGTAGAATTTGGGTATTCCCCATATTTTCAGTTCAAATTATGATTTAGATTCCACATCATCTTATTATCTTTAGTATGCTCATGATTATGCCAGCAGGGTTAGCTTGGGATGACTTGTGCTCCTAGGTTCCGTATTTGCGTCTCAAAGGTAGCTCGGGGCGTGACAAAACATGGTATCATAGCGCTAGGTTTATGTGTCCTAGGATATCTAACAAGCCACACTAAGTAGAGTCCTTTTCATGTGTGTGAAGTGCAGCACATCTATTAAGAGGGAGGATATGAAGTGTTTTAGGAAAACTTCACTTTCTTGTCACTCTTATCATGCGTAAGGTATGATATTATTCTAATAAAACTTGACGTTCTACGTTTCATATCATGACTCTTCTTAGAGTTTATGCATGGACTTCTCATGCACGCAATGCTAACATAGTTAATCTAGTACCAGATAAGAAAGTTCTAATGTAGAGTTTCAGAACGCCAGTTCAGCTTTTGGCTAAAATTATGACAAACTGGAACAATCAGAAGGTTCGAGTTCCAACTAATAACAATGGTGGATCAGTGGCAGCAAGTATTCGACATTTGTTTAGAAAGATTCACCTGAGTTTCAGGGTCCCAAGTTGGGTGAGGACCCACTGAAGTTCATTGATGAGGTCAATAAAATATTTGGAGTTATGCAAGTAACTGGTAGGGATAGGATGAAATTATAATCCAATAAGCTTAAGGATCTGACTCTCATATGGTTCACTCACTAGGAAGACAATAGAGATGACTTTGTATTTTGTAACTAAGTATAGCTGTCCAATTCAGTGTTAGTCCAGAAACTGTCTCAGAACCTTTCTCATTCTAGGCATGGATTGGTTACACTCATGTTATGCCTCAGTTGATTGTATAAGTAGTATTGTTCGTTTTCAGTTTCCAGACGAACCAATCTTAGAGTGGAAAGGTAGTAGCTTAGAGCCTATGGGTAAATTTACTTCTTACCTTAAGGTCAGAAAGATGATTTCTAAGGGTTATCTCTATCATCTAGCTCGGGTTAAGGATTCTAGACTTGAAAACCTAACTCTTGATTGAGTCAGTTCCAATAGTCTGTGAATTTCCAGAAGTATTTCCACAAGATCTGTCACGCCCCGAGCAACCCCCGAGACGCGGACATGAAACCTAGGACCACAAGTGATCCCAAACTAACCCTGCTGGCATGATCATGAGCATACTAAAGAAAATAAACTTTTGCGGAAGCTAATTCATACTAAAAATGAAAAGATGGGGAATACCCCTATTCTATAACTGAGATATTTGAAAACAATGAGTTTAATACAAAAGAAATATTAACTCAATACTAAGCTGAATCTAACTATGTCTTAAAATAGCCTCTAAACTAGACTAGAAATACTGGGACAAGCCCCAACTAAATCTAACAAAAGCTGAAACTAAATGTCTAAAGACTGAAATAAAACTCATGACTGTTGTCCACGGAGAATGAGGACTCACCACTGAATCTGCTGAACTGGAGATCAGGAAATCGATCTATGCATGATCTGGATGCTGAGAACCTGAACCTACATCACGAGAAGATGTAGCGCACGTATGCGTCAGTATTTGAAAGGTACTGAGCATGTAGGATAGAGTAAAGCTGAAATAAAACATAACTGAACAAGCACAAAAACAAGTATAATAATATGAACGTGATGTGCTGATTACTGAGCTTATTGGATGCAATGACCAATTTATAATATGCTGAAACTGAATACTGAATATACTGATAAATGGTCACTGCAGAGAGTCTGACAGAACTATGGTAGCTTCTAATAACCGATAATAAAACCACATGAGCTAAATGTGGAGTCCAATGTATACGCCTCATCGAGAGGACCCAAGATACCCTGCAAAAGGTATAAAGGCATGCTGGCGTGATCACTAATCTGATTGCCCACAAAGGGGACTTACAACCTACATGGCTAGTAGTTCTGGGACTATTGTGTATGCTAAACCCTAGTCCAACTCGGTATTATATTACTCCCAATGAATTTTATAAATTAACTTATATTATCTGAATTTCTGTAAATATTGGATAGCTCAAAACTGAACATGCAAACTGAAAAATGGAACAATTAATCTGGTAATTATGCATTTATAACTTAGTCATGTATATCTGAAGTGTCTGAAATATATGACCTAGCATGTGTAATTCAAGAACTAAATAAAATACAAGTTAGGGTTCTGAAATTCATGCGATAATCTGAATAATAACATGATAATCTTATTTGGATCATATATTTAATATATTCATGAAGTTATATCGAAGTTCTATAAACCCTAGGTTTAATCATGATAAAAGAATCAAGAACTAACTAAAACGAAGGACCCAATGGGTTAAAGGAACTCACTAGTGAAATCCCACATACCTTGTGATGAAATCCACGGAACAATACTTATGTTTAGGGGCTGGAACTGCTGGAGCTTGAGGCGTTCTTGAACTAGGGTTCTTGAGCTTTTTTCTCCCCTCTTGCTTCTAATTTTCTAATTTTTGATTTAATGATTTGACTTTGATATGTTTTAATTATGTTTCTAGGCTTAAATTGACTAAAATCTGATGAATTAGGGTAAAAACGACGTAACTTGGGGTTTAAAAAGAGTGGGAAAGGTCAAAAAGACCGCTGGGAAGGTTGCTATCGGGCCTCACGGCGGCCAGGACTGACGGTCCGTCGTGCGCCGGACGCTCCGTCGTGAGGGCCTGTTCGACAGGCCTTTACTAAAATGGGCATAACTTTTTACTCGAAGGTTTGATTTTAGCAAGGTTGGTGGATATGGAAAGATAATTCAATTATCTATGTGTGGGTAGGTCATGGGAGACCTAATTCATTTTGTTCTAATATTAATGATCATTTTAAGTTGACCCAACTGCATTTCCCCTTAACTGGATGCTAATTTTTTTATTTACGGACCATCGGTCCACCTAGGAACCATGCTGGTCATCCATAGCTCTTGTCAGAGAGTGGTTGAAGCGAGTCTTGATCGACGGTCACGGAATATGGACCGTCGTTTCACCTACAGACTGTAAGTCCGTCCGTCATCCAAGACGTAACCAATTTTTTAGGCTGAAATTTTTGGGAGTTTCTGATGTCCATTGACGATTGTGCAGGACGGACCGTGGTTCAGGCAACGATCTATCGATGCCATCGTTGGTAGCACCTGTAGATTTTTCTGAAAAACTAAGTTTTGGTCTATTTTGGCTACAGGGTGTTAAATTATCTCCCCCTTGGGAACAGTCATCCTCAAATGAAGATTAAACTAGCTAAAATAGAGGGAGAGAGATACAAACCCCACTACTAAACACTGAGAATTGAGTTCTGACTACATGCAATTACACTAAAAATGAAAGTACAAACTGAGGGAACATGATTCTAAAACTTAATTTACGCATGAATGATTGTAAAACTGAAGAGGAACTATTACCTCAAGCTGGAGTGGAATCGGAAGGAAAAAGGTAAGGATACTTGGCTTTCATGGCTGCTTTTGCGTTCCAATTAGCTCCCTCTATGGACTGACTCCTCCACAAAACCTTGACTAAAGCGACTTCTTTGTTTCTCAACCTTCTAACCTGATGGTCCAGAATCTCAACTGGTACATACTCATAAGAAAAACTATCTTTCACCGCCACTCTCTCTAATGGCACTATATAGGCTGGGTCACCCACGTACTTCTTCAAGATTGAGAGGTGGAAGACCGGATGCACTGCTGCTAATTTTGCTGGCAACTCTTACTAATATGCCACCTTGCCAATACTTTTCAAGATTTTGTAAGGGCCTACATATCAAGGACTGATCTTCCCTTTCTTTCCATATCTCATCACCCCTTTCATAGGTAAGACTTCCAGAAAAACCAATCATCAAATTGGAACTCTAGTTCCCTTCTCGTTACATCTGCATAAGATTTCTGACGACTTTGGGTTATCTTAAGTCTATCTCTAATGAGTTGCACTTGCTCCATAGCATAAAGGACTTAATCTGGTCCTATCAAAGCTGCTTCACCTACTTCAAACCAACCAACATGAGATCTACATCTATTTCCATATAAAGCCTCACAAGGGATCATCTGAATGCTGGAATGGTAGCTATTATTGTAGGCAAACTCAATAAGAGGAAGGTGATCATCCCAACTACCTTTGAAATCGATCACACAAGCTCTCAACAAATCTTCTAAGTGCTAAATGGTACGCTCTGCTTGCCCATCCGTCTGTGGATGAAATGTTGTACTAAGGTTAACTTGAGTACCAAGACTTTTTTGAAATGACTTTCAGAAATAAGAGGTAAACTGAGGACCTCTATCTGAGATGATAGACAAAGGAACCCCTTGCAACCTCACAATTTCAGTAAGGTAAAGCTTGGCATAGTCCTCTACCGAATATGTAGTCATGACCGCCAAAAAGTGAGAAGACTTAGTATTCCGATCAACTATCACCCACATTGAGTAATGCTGTCTACGAGTACGAGGTAACCCTGTGATGAAATACGTATTGATCACATCCCACTTCCAAGAAGGAATATCGATCTCTTAAGTCATACCTCCTTGTTTCTGATGTTCTACCTTGACTTTCTGGCAATTGGGGCACTTACTCACAAAGTCTGCTATATCCCTCTTTATGCCATTCCACCAATAGACTACCCGCAGATTGCGGTACTTCTCAGTGGCTACTCGATGAATAGAATCCCTGGAGTTATAAGATTCTGCAAGAATATGCTTCCTCAACTCTCCCACATCAGGAACACACAATCTAGCTTGGTAGAGAAGTACACCAACTCCCTCTTGGGAGAAAACCTCCACTCTATGATTGTTGACTGCACCCTTTAGTTCAAGAATGATCAGATCACTCTCTTGGTTTTCCTTAACCTCCACTACCAAAGACGATTCTGCCCCATTCTAAATTGTTACACCGCTGTCTGATATGCTCATAAGGTGAACTCCCAAGCGAGCAAGCCTGTAAACATCCTTCACTAGCTCCTTTCTTTTTTCCTCAACATGGGCTACACTACCCATAAATAATCTACTAAGAGCATGGGCCTCTTCATTAGCCTTTTCAGGATGATAATTCACACTCATATCATAATCCTTAAGGAACTCAAGTCATCTCCTCTAGTGAAGATTCAACTCTTTCTGGGTGAACACATACTGAAGTCTCTTATGATCGGTGAACACATCTACATGAACACCATACAAGTAGTGTCTCCATTTCTTGAGTGAAAACACCACTGCTGCAAGCTCGAGGTCATGAGTAGGATAGTTCTTCTCATGCACCTTAAGATTTCTAGAGGCATAAGATATAACATTATATCTTTGCATCAACACACAACCAAGTCCAACTCTAGATGCATCGCAATAGACAAGATAACCATCTAAACACTCTGGTAAAGTGAAGACAAGAGTTGTAGTCTATCTAGTTTTCAATTCTGCGAAGCTTTTCTCACAATCATCTGACCATTGGAACTTGACCATCTTTTGAGTCAACCTAGTCAATCGTAAGGCTATGGATGAAAATACTTCCACGAACCTTCTGTTATAACCTGCTACACCTAAGAAACTTCTGATATCTGTAGCAGAGGTAGGTCTAGGACATTGTTTCACTACTTCTATCTTTTGTGAATCTACGTTGATCACTTCGCTAGATACAATGTGACCAAGGAAAGCAACGGATTGCAACCAAAACTCACATTTACTAAACTTAGCGAATAACTGGCGATCTTTGAGAGTCTGCAGAACAACTCTCAAATGACTTGCATGTTCTTCCTCACTCCTAGAGTAATGAGGATATCATCAATGAAGACGATAACGAACAAGCCTAAGTACTGTTTGAACACTCTGTTCATCAAATCCATGAAAGATGCAAGAGCATTGGTTAGTCCAAATCACAAAACTACAAATTCATAATGACCATACCAAGTTCTGAAGGCTGCTTTCGGAATGTCACTATCTCTGACTCTAAGCTGATGATAACCCGATCTGAGGTCTATCTTTGAGAATTTACTAGCACCCTGAAGTTGGTCAAACAAGTCATCAATCCTGGGGATGGGATACTTATTATTGATTGTGACCTTGTTCAATTGTCTATAGTCAATGCACATTCTTAGAGAACCATCTTTCTTCTTTACGAACAATACTGTTGCCCCCCATCGTGAAATACTAGGTCTGATGAAATTCTTATCTAGAAGGTCTTTCAACTGCTCTTTTAATTCCTTAAGCTATGTTGGAGCCATTCTGTAAGAAGGAATAGAAATAGGCTGGTATCTGGAAGGAGATCAATTCCAAAGTCTATTTCCCTTTCGGGAGGAACCCCTGGAAGATCTTTTGGAAATACTTCTGGAAATTCACAAACTACTGGAACTGACTCAAGAGATGGGGTTTCAAGTCTAGAATCCTTTCTCCAATCTAGATGATACAGATAACCTTTAGATATCATCTTTCTAGCCTTAAGGTAACAAATAAATTGACCCATAGGCACTACGCTACTACTGTTCGATTCTAAGATTGGTTCGTATGGAAACTAAAACACGAACAATGCTAGTTCTACAATCGACGTAGGCATAACATGAGTTTAACCAATCCATGCCTAGAATGAAATCGAAGTCTACCATTTCTAACTCTACTAGATTGATGAGGTGGCTTTCTAAGAGACTATGACAGGGCAATTTCTGTATACCCGTCTAGCTATAACTGGGTCACCGACTGGAGTAGAGACCAAGAAGGGTTTTGAGAGAGTTTCTGGACTAATATTGATTTGGACTGCTATACGGAGTTACAAAAGACAAAGTCATGTCTGTTGTGTTTCCACTGAGTGAACCATATGTAAGTCACATCCTTGAGTTTGTAAGATGCCACTCTCAAATATTACTACAAGTACTGACATCACACGAAATATTTTCTTTACCTCATCAATGAATTTATGTGAGTCCTTACAAACTTACGATCCTAAAAACTTAGGCGGATTCATCCTAACGAAATCACAAACTCTGGCTGCCACTAATCAGTCATTTCTTTTAGTAGGAACTAGAACCTGCTGATTGTTCTAGTTGGTGATACTCTAAGCCAAAAGCTAAATTGGCGTTTTGAAACTCTGCATTTGAACTTCCTTATCTGTTACTAGAGGAACTACGTTAGCATTGCATGCATTAGAACTCCATGCCTAATCTCTACAAGAAGGAATGATCTTAAGCGCACAACGTCAAGTTAGAATGAAATAAGATCATATCTTACGCACAATAAGAGTAACAAGAAAGTGAAGTTTTTTTCCTAAAACACCTTATAGCATCCTTAACATTAGATGTGGTGCACTTCACACCCATGAAAAAGACTCTACTTAGTGCAGCTTTTTCAGACATCCTAGGACTCTTGAACCTAGTGCTCTGATACCATGTTTTGTCACGCCCTGAGCTACCCCCGGGATGCAGACACGGAACCTAGGACCACAAGTGATCCCAAGCTAACCCTGTTTGCATGATCATGAGCATACAAAAGATAATAAACTATTGCGGAAACTAAATCATACTTAAATGAAAACATGGGGAATACCCATATTCTATAACTGAGATATTTGAAAACAATGAGTTTAATACAAAAGAAATATTAACTCAATACTAAGCTGAATCTAACTATGTCTGAAAATAGCCTATAAAATAGACTAGAAATACTGGGACAAGCCCCAGCTAAATCTAGCAAAAACTGAAACTAAATGACTAAAGACTAAAATGAAACTCATGACTGTTGTCCTCGGAGAATGAGGACTCACCACTGAATCTGCTGAACTGGAGATCGGGAAATCGATCTATGCGTGATCTGGATGCTGAGAACGTGAACCTACATCACGAGAAGATGTAGCGCACGTATGCGTCAGTACTTGAAAGGTACTGAGCATGTAGATAGAGTAAAGCTGAAATAAAACATAACTGAACAAGCACAAAAACAAGTATAATAATATGAACGTGATGTGCTGATTTCTAAGCTAATTGGATGCAATGACCAATTTATAATATGCTGAAACTGAATACGGAATATACTGATAAATGGTCAGTGCAGAGAGTCTGACAGAACTATGGGAGCTACTAATAACCGATAATAAAACCACATGAGCTAAATATGGAGTCCAATGTATACGCCTCATAGAGAGGACCCAAGATACCCTGCAAAAGGTATAAAGGCATACTGGCGTGATCACTAAACTGATTGCCCACAGAGGGTACTTACAACCTACATGGGTAGTATTTCTGGGACAATAGGGTACGCTAAACCCTAGTCCAACTCGGTATTATGCTACTCTCAATGAATTCTGTAAATTAACTAATTATATCTGAATTTTTGTAAATACTGTATAGCTCGAAACAGAACATGCAAACTTAGAATGGAACAATTAATTTGGTAATTATGCATTTATAACTGAGGCATGTATATCTGAAGTGTCTGAAATAAATGACCTAGCATGTGTAATTCAAGAACTAAAGAAATACAAAGCTAGGGTTCTTTAATTCATGCGATAATCTGAGTAATAGCATGATTATCTTATTTGGAACATAAATTTAATAAATTCATGAAGTTATTTCAACGTTATAGAAATCATGATAAAGGAATCAAGAACTGACTGAAACTAAGGACCCAATGGCTTAAAGGAACTCGCTAGTGAAATCCCACATGCCTGGTGATGAAATCAATGGAAAAATACTTTAGTTTCGGGGCTGGAACTGCTGGAGCTTGAGGCGTTCTTAGGGTTCTTGAGCTTTTTCTCCTCTCTTGCTTGTAATTTTCTATGTTTTGACTTAATGATTTGACTTGGATATGTTTTAATTATGTTTCTATGCTTAAACTGACTAAAATTTGATGATTTAGGGTCAAAACGGCATAACTTAGGGTTTAAACATAGTGGGAAAGGTCAAAAAGACCCCTGGGAAGGTTTTTGTTGGGCCTCACGACGACCAGGACTGACGGTCCGTCGTGCGCCCGACGCTCCGTCGTTGGGTGCGTCGTGAGGGCCTGTTCTACAGGCCTTTACAAAATGGGCATAACATTTTACTTGAAGGTCTTATTTTAGGAAGGTCGGTGGCTATGGAAAGATAATTCAATTATCTATCTGTGTGTAGGTCATGGGAGACCTAATTCATTTTATGATAAGATTTATGATCATATTAAGTTGACCCAACTGCATTTCCCCTTAACTGGTTGCATATTTTCCACCTACGGACCGTAGGTCCACCTACGAACCATGTTGGTCATCCATAGCTCTTGTCAGAGAGTGGTTGAATGGAGTCTTGATCGGCGGTCACGGACTACGGATCGTCGTTTGACCTACGTTCCGTAAGTCCGTCCATCGTCCAAGACTTGACCAATTTTTCTAGGCTGAATTTTTTGGGAGTTTCTGATCCCATCGACGGTTGTGCAGGACGGACCGTGGTTCAGGCTACGGTCTGTCGATGCCACCGTTGGTAGCACCTGCAGATTTTTCTGAAAAACTAATTTTTGGTCTGTTTTGGCTACGGGGTGTTACAAGATCTTCCCGTAGTCCCTCACGAAAGGGAAATTGACTTAGGAATTGATCTCCTTCCAGATACCCAGCCTATTTCTTTTCCTCCTTACAGAATGGCTCCGGCTGAAAGACCTTCTAGATAAGGGCTTCATCAGACCTAGTATTTAACCATAGGGTCCACCTGTGTTGTTCATAAGGAAGAGAGATGGTTCTCTCAGAATGTGCATTGACGATGGATAGTTGAACAAGTTCATAATCAAGAATAAGTATCACATCCACAGGATTGCTGACTTGTTTGACCAACTTCAGGGTTCTAGTCACTCTCTCAAAGATAGACCTCCGATCGGGTTCTAATAATCTTAGAGTCAGAGATAGTGACATTCCGAAAACAGCCTTCAAAACTCTGTATGATAATTATGAATTTGTACTTATGTCATTTAGACTAACCAATGCTCCTGCAGCTTTCATGGATTTGATGAACGGAGTGTTCAAACAGTAGTTGGACTTGATCGTTATCGTCTTCATTGATGATATCCATATTTACTCTCATAATGAGGAAGTACATGAGAGTCATTTGAGAATTGTTTTATAGTCTCTTAAGGATCGCCAGTTATTCGCTAAGTTTAACAAATGTTAGTTCTGGTTGCAATCCGTTGCTTTCCTTCGTCACATTATATCTAGTGAAGGGATTCGAGTGGATTCACAGAAGATAGAAGTAGTGAAATAATGGCCCAGACCTACCTCTGTTGCAAATATCAGAAGTTTCTTAGGTCTAGCGGGTTATTATAGAAAGTTCGTGGAAGGATTCTCCTCCATAGACTCACTATTAACTAGGTTGACTCAGAAGATGGTCAAGTTTCAATGGAGAGATTATTGTGAGAAAAGCTTTATAGAATTGAACACTATATTGACTATAGCTCCTGTCTCTCTTCTACCAGAGGGTTCAGATTGTTATGTGATCTATTTGCATCCACAGTTGGCCTAGGTTCTGTGTTGATATAGCGAGGTAAGGTGATAGCTTATTCCTCTAGACAACTTAAGGTTCATGAGAAGAACTATCCAAAAATGTCTCGAGCTTGCATCAGTGGTGTTTGCACTCAAGATCTGGAGACACTACTTGTATAGCGTTCACGTATATGTGTTCACTGACCATAAGATCCTTCAATATGTGTTCACCAAGAAAGAGTTGAAACTTAGATAGAGGAGATGGATTGATTTCCTAAGGATTATGATATGAGTGTGCATTATCATCCCGATAAGGAGAATGTAGTAGCAGATGCCCTTAGAAGATTATCTATGGGTAGTGTAGCCATGTTGAGGAAGAAATGAAGGAGCTAGTGAAGGATGTTCACAAGATTGCTCTCTTAGGAGTTCGCTTTATGAGCATATCAGACAATGGTGTAACAGTTCAGAATGGGGCAGAATCTTCTTTAGTAGTGGAGGATAAGGAAAAGCATGATAGTGATCCAATTTTGCTTGAACATAAGAATGCAATCCACAATCAGAGAGTGGAGGTTTTCTCCCAAGAGGGAGATGGTGTACTGCGTTAACAGGGTAGATTGTGTATTCCTAATGTGGGCGAGGTAAGACAACATATTCTTGCAGAAGCCCATAACTCTAGCTATTCTATTCATCCAGGTGCCACTAAGATGTACTGTGATCAGTAGGAAGTCTATTGGTTGAATGACATTAAGAGGGATATAGCAGACTTTGTGAGTAAGTGACCCAATTGCCAGCAAGTCCAGGTAGAACATCAGAAACAAGGAGGTATGACTCAAGAGATCGATATTCCTACTTGGAAGTGTGAAGTGATCAATATGGATTTCATCACATAGTTACCATGTACTCGCAGACAACATGAATCCATTTGGGTGATAGTTCATAGGATGGCTAAGTCTTCTCTCTTTTTGGCGGTCAAGACTACACATTCGACAGAGGACTATGCCAAGCTTTACATTAATGAAATTGTGAGACTATGCTAAATCATCATATTTTAGTAAGTTTAAGCCTACAAACATAACTAAAACATATCATAAGTAAAATCATTAATCAAAACATATAAAATTAGAAGCAAGAAAGGAGAAAAACTTTAGTATTTTTCTGTGGATTTCATCACCAGGTATGTGGAATTTCACTAGTGGGTTCCTTGCACCCATTGTGTCCTTAGTTTCTGTCAGTTCTTGATTCTCTTATCATGAATAAACCTAGGGTTTCTAGAACTTTGATATAACTTCATGAATTTATTAAACATATGTTCCAAATTAGATTATCATATTACTACTCAAATTATCTCATTAATTTCAGAACCCTAGCTTCGTATTTCTTTAGTTCTTTAATTACACATGCTAGGTCATATATTTCAGATACTTCAGCTATACATGCCTCAGTTATAAATGCATAATTACCAGATTAATTGTTGCATTCTAAGTTTGCATGTTCAGTTTTGAGATATCCAGTATTTACAGAAACTGAGTCATAATCTGTTAATTACAAAATTTATGGGATTAGCATAATACTGTGTTGGACTAGGGTTTAGCGTACCCAATTAGTCCAGGACTACAAGCCAAGTAGGTTGTAAGTCCCCTCTGTGGGCAATCAGTTTAGTGATCACACCAGAATGCCTTTATACCTTTGGAAGGGTATATTGGGTCCTCTCGATGGGGACTATACATCGGACTCCACATTTAGCTCATGTGGTTTTATTTTCGGTTATTAGTACCTCCCACAGTTCGGTCAGACTCTTTTGCATTGATCATTTATCAGTATACTCAGTATTTAGTTTCAGCATGTTATAAATTGGTCATTGTATTCAGTTATCTCAGCATTCATAATTTATATCATGTTCATATTTTTATACTTGATTTTGTGCTTGTTCAGTTATGTTTTATTTCAGCTTTATTCTATCCTACCTAATCAGTACCTATCAAGTATTGACACATACATCCGCTACATTTTCTTGTGATGCGGGTTAAGGTTCACAGCATCCGGATCACGCATAGATCGATTTTCCGATATTCAGTTCAGCAGATTCAGTGGTGAGTCCTCATTCTCCAAGGACAATAGTCATGAATTTTTTTTCAATATTTAGTCTTTAATTTTCAGTTTTTGCTAGACTTAGCTGGGGATTGTACCAGTATTTCTGGTCTAGTTTAGAGGTTATTTTTAAACATAGTTAGATTCAGCTTACTATTGAGTTAATATTTCTTTTGTATTAAACTCATTATTTTCAAATATCTCCATTATAGAATGTGTGTATTCCCCATCTTTTCAGTTTAAATTATGATTTAGCTTCCGCATCACTTTATTATCTTTAGTATGCTTATGATCATGCCAGCAGGGTTAGCTTGGGATCACTTGTGGTCCTAGGTTCCGTGTCCGCATCTCGGGGGTAGCTCGGGGCATGACAGGATATATTGGTATCCATATTTATCAAAGTGAATTTTCTAATTGTTTTCTAAGGTTCATGATTCACAAATTAGGCATGTATTTTGGTCAAGAGGTGAAAATTATTTTCTCAATTTTTTGTCTGTGTTTATGAAATTCTATTTGTAGAAAGGATTGGTTGACATATGTGTAAATTATTCAAGAATTTCGACCAAAAAGTTGAATATTTTCCTATTTATTTAGAGCCCGATTGGATGGGCATAAAAAATGGCTTTCAAAAAGTGCATTTGGAAGTGCTGGAGCTTATTTTTAGAATAAGTAGTTATCTGTTTCAATAAAAGTTTTTCAGTTGAAAAAAACTTGTTTATGTGTTTGGAAAATAAGTGTTGGTAAATATTTTTTAATCAAAATGTCTGAAATACCCTTGAAACTTTTAACATGATAAAAATTTAATTAATTTAAGGTTTTTATACTTAAAAAGATAAAACACGATAAATTTATATTTTACATTCATAAGTAATAATATTTCCTATCATTCACATATTTCGTTATCATCACAATTTTTATAATAATAATAATAATAATAATAATTATAATAATAATAATAATAATAATAATAATAATAATAATAAGAAGAAGAAGAAGAAGAAGAATAAAACTAATAATAATAATAATAATAATAATAATTATTATTATTATTATTATTATTATTATAAAATAATAATATTAAGAATACTAGTAAATAACAATAATAATAATAACAATAACAATAATAATAAAATAATAATTGTAATTATATTAATAATAATAATAATAAATATAATAATAATAATAATAGAATAATAATAATAATAATGATAAAATAATAATAGGAATAAAAGAATTAAGGGCAAAAAAAGTAATATACTTGGTCAACACAAAATGTAGGGCGGTTTGGTAAATTCCACTCTTGGACATTTAAGTGTAGAGTCTGTTTAATTTTGTTGTTTTTGTTTTATAAATTGACTTTAACACATTAAACAATTCTTCACACTTTAAAATCCCAAAACCCCAAAACCCCAAAGACTCACTTCTCTCTAGATTTTTCTCTATCAACTCAAGACCCCCGTTGAAGAATAAGATCAAGTTTTCGCTCGGCCTTCAAGAACAAGGCTTTCCTTCAAAAATATGTAAGGATTTATAAGGTATGAATGCTTTTAAATCTTGGGACTCCTTTCCCAATAGGTTCTTTAAAATTGGATTTCAATGTTCTTCAAAAATCGAGGTTTCTCCAATTTGGTGGTTCACCTTCCAAACATGAGAATTTTGTCTTGATTTGATTAATAGTGATAGATTATAAATTTTTATGAGTACATTTATCTATTACCTTAGGCTTTTACCTAATTCCTAAAAGACCCATGAATGTCGCTCTTCTCTTAACCCTAACTTTTGAATTTGGTTGATTAATGATTAGAGGTGATATAATTGAATGTGTTCTTGCATAATCTACTATTCTTGCATAATTTATTATTATATTATGATGATAATTAAATTGTGGGATAAATATTATGGATTTGGGGGTGAATTCTTGAATGGGTTTATTGGAGGCCATTGGTAAGGCCTGCAAGGTCATGAACACTTTATTGTAATAATGTTGGTCTAATCTTGGTAATGTTGCACAATTGAAGTATGAATGATGAAGCTATGAATGTATGATTATGCTATGAACATGATGGTTGTGAGATGATGATAGGTGTATTATTATGAGGGATTGGAGGTGAATTCCCATGTGAATCTTATTACTATGTTATGAGGTAATGTTCTCACATGATATTAGGTTGTGATGAAACGACTTTCGCATCCTATAACCTGGAATCTATGAACATAATATATGAGGGGTTAAACTCCTAAGACCTATGTTGTAAATTAATTCTAAGTAAGACTCAAAGATACTTCAAAAAGGGAATTTAGCTTAGCGCCAAGTGAACTTGACGATGAGATGTTTCCTTCCTTAAAGGAGGGTAGGTTCACCAAATGTTCTCATGAGGTGGAAGCTACTATGCCTATTAGCAAAAAGAATGTTTCTAGTACCAATCTCCTAGTTCCTTAACTATTTCTCCCATAGGAAACCTAGCTAGTGGATACACCCATATGTTATTATAATGTATATGTTCTACCTTGGAAAGTAGGATTCCCTCCTTTTGGTGTAAGGCGTTTACACCTAATTCCATGTTTAGCTCACATGGTCTAATGTCTGTTATTGCAACGTTTCCCAAAAGTAAAATGAATGAATGAAAGTAAGAATATGAACACTAACTAGGATTACTTAATATGTGTTACTTAGTGTAGGTAAGGGTATGGGACGTTATCTATATATTGAACTACTGGACCTTGAAGGGAGTTCTAGGGTGGGCTCTTTATGTATACATGAAATGTATGATCTTGTCTTATATAATGTTTGTTCCACTTGATGTTGGTCTAAATTTTTATGCATGATGTTGACTACATTTGTTACAATGATATATGTGGTAAAGGTTATACTTATGGTCTCTTTGTTAATTTACTTTGTTTATGTGGAGTTATGGGGTTTCACATACACATTGCACTACTGAACTTGGATTGGGGTTTTGATTATGGTCTTGTGATGTATTGATGAAATGGATTCTAAACATCAAATGTTGACTATGGATTTATTATGATGTTACTCTTGAACATGAATATGAATTTGCATCACTGTTGTTGTGTTATGGACTAGTATATACTCTTGGAATGTGCATGAAGGTTTATAAAGTTAACTCGGCATGCATTTAAACAATATGTCCCTTTTTGCATGTTTTCAAATGGTTTACTTGCATATATTTTCCATACTTAGTACATGTGGTTTGTACTAACCTATATCTCTTCTATTTTCTAAAAAAATAAGGTTCGGGCCATTGAGGTGCTTCAAGGCCATTATCAAAGAAGCTTGGATTATTCCCATGTTTGTGAATACTCAAGTCCGATGACGAAGCCTATGAATCTAGATTTTATCATTTTACTACGTTTAAAGACATTGTTCTATTTCTGCCATTTCAAAGACTATGTGTTATTCTCTTATAAGACGTATTGTAATGATGGAAGGATTAATTCCCATTTCTCTTACTCTTATGTTTAGATGGTCATGTGAGATGATTATAGATTCTATTTTGATATGTGTGAAATGAGGTTGAACTTCAAAGAAAATTACGAATTTTCCACTTTTTATTTTACATATGATGCAATGATTTATGCTAAGGGCTTGTCTAAGGCCTCTTCGAGGACGAAGATGCCGGTTATATCTAGGGGGTACTCTTTGGTCATGAAAAACTTGGTATCATGGCATGAGGTTGAATAATCTTAGGAATAATGTCTCAAAACCACGTCTATGTAGAGTCTTGTTCATGATTGTGAAGCGCGCCACTCTTATGAATGAGAGTCTCTGTGATGCATAGAAAATTCTCACTTCTTTGGTATTCTTAAGTCGTGCCTCAAGTGTCCTAACTCTATGTGTCCTTTTATTGTAATCATATCCTTTTGGTTATAGGCTATGACTACTAGAATTGAAGCCGCCAATAAGTGTTGAAGAGGAGATTGCTAATGCGGAAGTTCCTACCCAAGACAACGAAGCTTCTCCTCAAGAACAAGTTCCTCTAGGTGGCCAAGCTCCGGTCAATCCTAAGATGATGACGGATCGGGAGATAAGGGCTGATTTTCTAAGCTTGATTCAAATCATGAATACTCAAGCTCAAGCTATGAGGGCTCAAGAAAACCAAGAAGTTTCACCCCGTGTGAATCAAAATGCAAGTATCATGGCTTCTCGCTTCAGGGACTTGAAAAGGATGAACCCTCCCATGGTCTTTCGGTCAAAGGTGAAGGATGATCTCCAAGACTTCCTAGATGAGGTTTATAAGATCTTGTATACTATGGTGTGAGTTCAAATGAGAAGGTCGAGCTAGCCTCTTATCAACTCAAGAATCTGGCCCAAACATGGAACACTCAATAGCTGGACAATAGGGCTTTGAGAGTGGGTCCCATAAGTTGGGAAGTCTTTATGAGGGAATTCCTTGATATGTTCTTTCCCTGGGAGAAGAGAGGCAAAAGTTCAAGAGTTCATCAACCTTCATTAAGGAAGTATGATTGTTCAAGAATACTCTTTGAAATTCACTAAGTTGTCTAAATATGCCTATTCTTTCATGACGAAGCCAAGGGATGAAATGAGACATTATGTTACAGGTGTGTATGATGATCTTGTGGAAGAGTGTCTTGCGGCAATGTATCACAATGACATGGATTTTTCTTGTTTGATGGTTCAAGCTCAACAAGTTAAGGAAAGTATACATAAGAGGAAGAACAGGGAGGTCAAGAGGGAAAGACCCTATGATGGAGGTATTTCTAAGGTTATGTTTAAAATTAAAGACACACCCAAGATTAAGAAAAGATTCTCCAACCAAGCTACTCCAAAAGTGTCAATGGCTCGTAAAGATAGGGTGTCAAACTGTAACACCCGTACTCAAAACAAACCAAAAATCATATTTTTGGAAAAAAAAATTACAAGTACAATCGACGGTTACCATCGATGGACTGTAGTCTGATCTACGGTACGTACTACATGTCCGTAGATTGTCACTGCAGCCCTCCAAAAATTCAACTCAGCAAAATCGACTAAGTCTGAACCTACGGACAGACCGACGGTTCGTAGATAAGACTATGGTCCATTGATGGTGTCCATGGATTGACACTCTTACTACGCAGCCTTCAACACAAACAACAGATGACAAGTACGGACCATAGTTTGATCAACGGTCCGAAGGTCTGACCGTAGGTGAAAGTTAGCAGTCAGTTAGGGGGAAAATGTTTTTAGGTCAACTTTAAATGGATATAACTCTAATAATTAAATGAATTAGGAGTTCTATAACCTATCAAAAGATAGATAATTGAATTATTTTTCCATAGCCAAAGAGTTTGTAAAAATTCAACCCCCGCGTAAAGAATTATGCCCGTTTTAGTAAAGGTCTGTCGAGAAGACCCAAATGATGAACCATCGACTGAATGAAGGTTCGTAAGTCCAGGTCGTCATTTGGTTCGACACAATTAAATAAGGGGTCTTTTGGTCTTTTCCAACTTCGTTTAGCCCCTAAGATATGTCATTTTGACCCTAAATTATCATGTTTTAATTAGATTAAGCCTAGAAACATAACGAGAACTTACCTATGTCAAAATCATAAATCAAAACTTAGAAAACTAGAAGCAAGAAAGAAGAAAAGGTGAAGAATCCTAGTTCAAGAATGCAACAAGGTTTCAGCAATTCCAGCCTAAAAATCTAAATATTTTTCTGTGGATTTTATCACCAGGTATGTGAGATTTCACTAGTGGGTTCCTTTCACCCATTCGATCCCTAGTTTGTAGTCAAGTCTTGATTATTTTATCATAGTTAAAAATAGGGTTCATAGAATTACAGCAGATCATCAAGCATTAGTAAGATATATGTTTCAGATCAGATTGTAAAGTTATTATTCAGTTTATCGCATGAATTTTATAACCCTAGCTATGTATTTCTTTCGTTCTTAAATTACACATGTTAGGTTAGAAACTTCAGTTACTTCAGATATACATGCTTTAGTTATTAGTACATAATTATAAGATTAATTATTACACTGTCAGTTTGCATGTTCAGTTTTGAGCTATCCAGTATTTACAGAAATTCAGTCATGATGTCTTAGTCGCTTATTTAATTGGGGGTAGCATAATACCGAGTTGGACAAGACTTCAGTATACCCAAATAGTCCCAGAACTACTAGTCAAGTAGGTTGTAAGTCCCCTTTGTGGGCATCGGTTTAGTGATCACGCTAATGTGCCTTTATACCTCTGGGATGGTATATTGGGTCCTCTCGATGGGGCGTATACATCAGACTCCACATTTAGCTCATATGGTTTTATTGTTGGTTATTACTAGCTCCTACATTTTAGTAAGACTCTATTGCATTGACCATTTATCAGTATATTCAGTATTCAGTTTCAGCATGTTATAAATTGGTCATTGCATTAAGTTATCTTAGCATTCAGTATATCATGTTCAGTACATGTTTACTTTCTTTCCTGCTTGTACATTAATGTTTTAGTTCAGCTTTATTCTATCCTGCATGCTCTATACCTTTAAAGTACAAATGTATACGTGCCCTACATCTTCTCGTGATGTAGGTTCAGGTTCACAACATCCAGATCACGCTTAGATCGACTTCCAAATTTCCAGTTTAGAAGAATCAGCGGTGAGTCCTCATTCTCAAAGGACAGCAGCCATGAGTTTCATTTTAGTATTTAGTCTTTAGTTTCAATTTTTTCCAAACATAGTTGGGGCTTGTTCCAGCATTTCTAGTCTTTTTAGAGACTATTTTAAGACATAGTTAGTTTCAATCTTAGCATTGAGTTAATATTTTATTTGTATTAAACTCATCAGTGTTCAAATATTTCAGCTATAGTATATGGGTATTCTCGATCTTTTCATTTAAAGTACGATTTAGCTTTCACATCAGTTTATATTCTTGAGTATGCTCATGATCATGCCAGCAGTGTTAGCTTGGGATAACTTGTAGTCCTAGGTCCCGTGTTCGCGTCTCAACGGTAGCTCGGGTCGTGACACTAATCATAGGATCCAAAGGGGAAACCATGTACCAAATGTGACAAAAAGTTTGTGGATAAATATCTAATCGGAACGGATAAATCTTTTCGTTGTGGAAAGAGTGATCATATATTTTAAAATTGCCCCATGGACAAGAATTAAGGAAGGGAGAGTAATAAAGAACAAGAAAATTGTCTTAATTCTGATTCTCCTAAGAAGAACCGCTTCTACGCTCTCAACTCTAGGGTGATCAAGAAGATTCTCCCGATGTTGTTACCGGTATGTTGCAAGTATTTTTTATTAAAGTTTATGCATTGCTAGATCCCGGTGCCACTCTTTCTTTCCTAACTGCTTTAGTGGCTATGAAGTTTGATATGCTACCCGATGTCTTAGTTGAACCTTTTTCAATTTCTACCACGGTGGATGACTCTGTTGTTGATAAAAGAATATAGGAGTTGTCCCATATTATTATCCAATAGAGTTACATTGGTTGATTTGGTAAAACTTGATATGTTGGACTTTGATGTCATATTTTGAATGAATTGGTTACATGCTTGTTTTGCTTCAATTTATTGTAGAACAAGGGTAGTTAAATTCCATTTTCCTAATAAACCCGTTTTAGAATTGAAGGGGGGGACCTCAATTCTTAGAGGTTAAATCCTTTCATGTCTAAAAGCTTGTAAGATGATTACTAAGGGATGTATCTATCACATTGTGAGGGTCAAGGGCCTTGAGTCCAAGGCCCCTCCTTTAGAGTCGGCCCCGTAGTAAAACACTTTCCGAAAGTCTTCCTCAATGATTTACCCAGAATTCCTCCCGAATGGGCAATAGATTTTTGCATACATTTGGTGTCGGATACTAAACCCATATCAATTCCTCCATTCTGGATGGGTCCAACTCAGTTGAAAAAAATTAAAGGCTCAACTCAAGGACTTTCTAGACAAGGTTTTTGTACAACAAAACATATCTCCATGGGGCTCTTCGGTTTTATTTGTGAAAAATAAAGATGGGTCTCTTAGAATGTTTATTGACTATCGACAATTGAACAAGGTCACTATAAAGAACAAATATCCTCTCCCAATAATTTATGATTTTTTTATCGACTCCAAGGTGCGAATTAGTTTTCAAAAATTGATTTGAGGTCGGGGTATCACCAAATTAGATTTAGAAGAGTTGACATTCCTTAATATCCTTCCGAACAAGGTTATTCATTATGAGTTCCTAGTCATGTCTTTTGATCTAACTAATGCCCTGGAATATTTCATGGAGCTTATGAATAGGGTATTATGGAATTATCTTGATTCATTTGTAATTGTCTTCATTGAAGATATATTTGTTTATTCAAAGAGTGAGGATGAACACAGGTCATTTAAGGATATTATTGCAAGTCCTCACGTAATATCAACTGTTTGCTAAGTATAGTAAGTGCGAATTCTAGTTAGAGTGGGTAGATCTTCTTGGTCACATTGTTTAAGGTGAGGGTAAAGAGGTCCATCCGAAGAAAACGGATGCGGCTAAGAATTGTTCTAGACCTTTGAATACCACCGGTTGTGAAATTAGGTGACTCGAGAATTGGGGGATATAGGGGACTTATACCCTGCCCTAAGAATCAATCGGCAAAACTCATGGAAGATCAAGAAAAAGCTTACCCATGATAAGACAATTGTACAAATGCCGATGATTCCATTTTTGAGATGTTTGAGTGCATCCTTCATTACTGGACTTTGGACGTGGCCAACTGTTTAAAGAATGGCTACAAGGTGTCTGTTGACATGTGGGATGTAATTGAATAGAATGTACCTAAAAAGTATGAAGGTGGAAGTGTTTGGTTCAGGAAGTTGTTCAATGATGACTTTTATCTTTGGTCCATTGAATTGTTCAAGGTTCACAGATTGGGCGAGGGTGATGAAATTGGGATTTATTGGGAACCTAGATCTGCGACTCTAGTGTTCAAATTGCTTTCTCGGCCGGATCTTAGTGGAAAGTTCTCATAATTTAGGCAAAAATAAAATATATTCTATCATAGTCTTTGGTTTAGTATCACTCTTTCAGATAATTGTAATAGCTGAAGACCTTATTATGAAATTTGAATTCTTGAAGTTCCCAATTTAGTGTGCGCAATTACCTATTTGTACTTGTGTTATATTCCCTATAATTGTAGTGTAATTTTAATTTCATGCAATTTTTTAGTAGTTTTGATGTTCTTTGTAAACCTTTCTTATGTATCATCCTAATTACAAAGGAGCTTTATATGAGAAATAAATTGACTGTACTTACAAAGAATGCCTTGAAATAAGAACCTAACATGACCTAACTAAGGACCCCTTTAATGATTAGGGCTGAATCTTTATGTTAAAGGATTTCGTAAAATAGAGTTAAGTATATAAGATATCTACAGAAAAATAAGGTTACAAAGTATTAGGGCATGATTAAATAGAAGAGTTTTATTTCTAAATCTAACAGAGATGTATTAACTTAAGGCATCTAATTTTGTAAAAATGAATTCATTCAATTCTTTGTTTCCTTTTTTCTGCCTAATCTAAACATGAGTTGTTGGATTCTTAACTGTTGGGAGTGGCCCTAAGAGAGAGATGCATAACCCTCTGAACAACTACATCCAATGACCAGAGAACTCTCTTCTTGAGCCATTTATGCTTCCCATCTAAGTTTGGTCATCGGGAACTCTCAGTTTGCGCTCTTTGTCTACAGTTTTTCGCAACATAAGTTAAACTAACAACAATAGTCATATCACTCATATCTTAGATATTTGTGTTGAAATGAACCTAAAGCATATGCATCTTTGAAGGAAACAACTGAAGAAAATCTTTTTTGTTTGCTCCCATCTTTTGTTAGTATTAACAAATATAGAAGGTTTGTATGATAACTGAAGTTTTTCAGTCACAGTTCCCTAAAATATATTGTAGTATCGTTGTTGAAATGTCTTAAAGCAAGCACATGCTTTCTTAGTGTGGGTATTTCTTTTGATAGAACCTTTTTTGCATTCTTACTAGAATGTGCTGATATCATTGATCATCTACACATAACATAAAAGTGATGGTTTCCATTTTGTTGTTTTATATACTAGTGATTACAATAATTGTAGCAAATAGATTCTATGGAGATTGTGAGTAAATGTAAAGATGATTAAAAAAGGCAATGTTTTTATGGTCATTGTTCTAAAATTCATATACTCGCAACAAATTCCTTGAAATAAGGACCTAACATAACCTAAATAATGATCCCATTTCATGCCTAAACTCACTTGTGGAAGATTACCCAAAGCTTTTCTTCTCCCATCATATCTGCAACATATTCCTTAATCAAGGCTGAATCTTTAAGTTTATGTAGAGGAGATGTCGAAGAAAAGGCTCAGGATGGATTTTTGAGTCTTCGTGTGAGCTGCATGCAGTGAGAGTCACTTTCCTTATAGGTAACTTTAATGAATCAATATTGTTAGGGATCTCCATAGTATTTCTAATTCGTCGTGGATGGGAATTGTTAAGTGGATGGATTACATAGAACAGAGTGCATTATATAAGATATCTTAGCAAATATGCGGACAAAATACCGAGGCATGTTTGAGTAGAGGAATATGATTTCTAAATTGAAAATAGATGTATTAACTTAAGACAAAACTGTATTCGTAACAATATAATACAGGGTCTAAACCCTTTCAATCAGTATGTCTGAAAGCTTTTTCATTAGCACAAGAATAAGGCTACAATATTGATGTCATTGTTTTTCATATTTTTCTGCATTATCAAAAGGAATTCTCAGCTAGCTTTTTGAGTCTGTAGTTTTTCGCAGCATAAGTTAAACTAATAAAAGTAGTCATATGTCTCATATCTTAAATCAATGTGTAGAAATGAACACAAACAAAATTCATCATTGAAGGAAACAATTTAAGAAACAAACCTTGTGTTCTACCATCTTTTGTTAGTATTAACAACTGTAGAAGGTTCTTGTAATAACTCGAGTTGTTTGATCAAAATTTTTCCACAACATCCAGTACTATTGTTCTTGAAAAGCCTGAGAGCAAGCACATTCTTTCTCAGTTTGTATATTTCTTTTGATGAAACCTTTTTCTATATTTTTTATGTGACTTTGTTGATATCATCGATCATCCTCACACCTCGAATTAGCAAAACTGAATTTGGTTTGTACTTAAATTGTAGTAACCAGATGTTGCATTAGACCTAGTGGTAGGAAATATTGAATGAGAATACTATATTTAGAGAATGCACATGTTTTATATAGGCTACTTAAGGTCACTTGAGATGATTACAATCATCAACTACATCACTATTTATACTATTAAAAATAGAAAATAAAAAGTCTTGCACAATTAATTAGATAAATGTATCACAAATTACTAGATACATATATTCCAGAGTCCTAAAAGACTTGTTGAGAAACTAAGATACAATATTGAAATACTA
The DNA here is from genome assembly GCF_001406875.1 of Solanum pennellii. Taxonomy (NCBI): domain Eukaryota; kingdom Viridiplantae; phylum Streptophyta; class Magnoliopsida; order Solanales; family Solanaceae; genus Solanum; species Solanum pennellii. The sequence goes on along the minus strand of NC_028646.1, from coordinate 49,964,055 downwards.
ATAATGAAGGTGTGAATGCATTAATTCCAACACTCCTCCTTAATGCATTTTCTTGAAAACTCTTATGCCTTCTCGAAGATGAAAAAACTTTTCACTTGAAAGTGTTGTGATGAAGATGTCAGCAAGTTGTTCTCCTATCTTGCAATAACTGCAACTGAATTTTATCTTACTCTTGTGTTTTTTAATATCTCCTTTTTGATTGAGTTTGGTTTTACAATTCCACTTGAGACTTACAACTTCTCTCTCTTTGGGTCTACTCACACACTCTCAGGTAATATTTTTCTTAATCTTCCAAAATTTTCCTGCCAAGGCTTTCTTCCAAACATCATGCTTTATTGCCTCCTTATAGTCTTCTTTCTTAACACCGAAAAAGTTGCATCTTTGATAAATGTCACTCAACATTTTTGTTCATATTGGAGGCGGTTCTTCATCATCTAGATCTGTGATTTCTCCGCCTTGAGGGACATCTTCCTCTTTCTCATCCTCTTCTTGATTTAAAGATATGATAACAATATTCTATATCTTTTTGTCCTTCCGATTCCATGTTTTTTTAGCAAAAATTACATCTCTACTAACAACAACTTTGTTAGTTTTGACATTGAGAAGCCTATATCCTTTTGTCACATCAATATAACTAAGAAATATATATTTTGACTTTTTTCATCCAATTTTGTTCTTTTCTTAGCAGTTACATGAGCATAACAAATACACCCAAAAATTTTAAATGTCTTACACAAGATTTCAATTCACTCCAAACTTGAAATGGTGTATTGTCCTTTAGTGCCTTTGTCTGGCACCTGTTAAGGATGTACCCTGTTGTATGCACTGCATCTGCCCAAAAATATTTTGACAGCCCCATCATTCATCATAGTTCTAGCCATTCAACAATTTTTTATTTCTTCTTTCAAATACACCATTTTGTTGAGGAGTTTACCCTGCTGTAAGTTTCTTCTGAATGCCTTCATTTTTGCAATGTTGTTCAAATTTTTGACTTGTATTCACCTCCTTTATCACTCCAAATGGTTTTGATGCCGTAACCTTTTTATTTCTCAACAAGAGCTTTAAATTTCATGAATGTAGAAAATGCTTCTGTCTTTTCTTTCAAGAAATTAACCCAAGTCATTCTTGAGAAATCATCAATAAAGATTAGAAAAAACCTTTTACTTCCAACAAATGGAGTCTTCATTGGTCCACAAATGTCGGTATGGATTAGTTCCAAAAATACACTTGCTCTCCAATACACCTTTTTGGAAAAATTTTCTATGTTGCTTTCCCTTTATACAATTTTCACATAGATCCACCTAAGTATGTACCTCAGGAAGGCCTTGCACCATGTTTTTTTTCTTGAGAAGCTTCAAACCATGAAAATTCAGGTGACAAAATCTTTTGTGTCAAAGTCATACATTATCTACAATTTCATTTTGAATGTTTGTAATAAAAATTTCAAATGCAAGTTTATTTTTATCATCTTTACTTCAACAACGACTTTATTTGACTCAATTTTATCATAAATGTTGCAATAATTATCTGTAAACACAAGAGAAAAACCATTTTCCATGAATTGACCAACAGTAAGAAAAGTTTTTTCAAATTCACGAACATAACGCACATCATAAATTTACTTACCGCTCCCTTTTATGTTGATTGAAATGGTACCTTTACCTTTTGCATCAACTAAAGCTCCATTACCCATTCTCATATTAGTAGTGATGATACCATTAATTAAGAGGAATGTTTTTTCATCTCCAGTCATGTGATTGCTATTACCACTATCAATATACCATTCATTACTTTTTGATGAAAGGTCACATGAAGAAGCAAAGAAACGATTTTCTTCCATTTCTTCCTCCTTTTCGTTACAAAAATTTGTTTGCTCCTGTTACTTGTGCTAATAATGATTCTCAATGTGGCCAAATGGTTTACAAAAGTTACATTAAGTCTTGCCTTTGTGCCACCATTTTTCTGCATTGTGATTAGCTCTTTTGCTAAATTTTACAACAAAGACTAGAGTTTTTCTCACCATTTTCTTCAACCTTCTTGGAAGATTCATCATCATCCGGCTTCTTTTTTTGGATTGTAATTCTTCTTTTGTTGATCTTTTGAGAACGTTTCAGAATTCTCAATTGTTCTAGACCTGATGTTGTCTCTTCGGTTTATCTTGACGAAAATATCTTACTTTCTCGTGTGCACGAGAAAATCGAACTAGCTCTTTAATAGAAAACTTTAAAATATCTTTTGTCTCCTTAGTGATAGACACAATGTACTAATATTTTTCCGTAACACTAACAGAATCGTTTCCACAACTTGTTGGTCGGAAATTGTCTCACCATGATTTATCATTTCATTAATAATATTCATGACTCCTATGCAATATTCATTTTTTTTTCAGATTCTATCATCTTCAATCTTTGAAACTCTATTCTAAGACTTTGAAGATTTATAGTGTGTACCTTTTCCTCACCATACACCTAAGATTCCATGTTATCCCAACTTCTTTTGCAGTCTCACAAGTAGCAATTTTTCGCAATATATGATCTTGAATCTCCCATTTCAATATTGCACAAGGCTTTAGCTTGTTGACGATACTTAGTCTCAAGATTTTTCATCTCTGCTGCTGTATGTCACCATCACTGTCTGTCTCTTCAAAGCCATTTGCAACAAAAGTCCAGAAACCTTCAGCTTTCAAATGTGTGCATTCTTATCTTCCAGTATTAAAAATCAATTCATTCAAAAAAGTGTGATTGACTTTAATGAAGCTATACTTTTTGGGATCTCCGTAATGTTTCTAATTCCTCGTGCATGGGAAAATATTACTCTGTGTCTTTCAAATAGAAATAGTTGAGCTGATATACTATAATAAATTTCACTAACTTTGTTTTCACTTATAATACATTTAATTCAAAGACAAAATAATCACCAATTCTCACATGTCGTAGCTTTTCTAGTCACCAGATACTAGGTTATAATAAACTTTTTTATATGTATTCACCAGATACTAGGTTATAATAAAAACCTCGCATTCACTCCAATGATTCTATGCTCACGAAAATCAATAAACGCTAAGGCTAAGTTAATCTTTCAGGATTTTCCTTCAAGTTCTTCAAGAAGATGATTCCTTCAGGTATGTAAGCTTCCATAGTGTTGGCTTTGTTCCCTTCCATGTGTAAATTTTCTCTCCGCGCCGCGGACTACACTATATCAAAAATTATTTTGAGCGAACATTTTAATCCATCTCCACGTCGCAGACTTACTCCCCAGATGGTGTTTTTCAACCGTTTCTCATGCCTAACTATATAAAAAACACTCGTAAACATCAAGAAATATTTTCTACCACTAAGCGTAACCTTTAATTCATAATTCACATTCAAGGTAGAGCTAAGAGTTAGGTCTTAAGAGTTTTTTCGAACATATTGGGAAAGTCCATTCGAATCATTTGAGGAATCTTCCAACATAAATTTGATTACTTGTCATTACCGCATGACTCAAGAATCTATAGTGAATGAATTATTCACAAAATAATAAATCGTTAGTTCTTTAATAAACATTAAATGAAAAATAAAAAAGAAAATCAGAATATATATACAAAGATGTTTTGTAATATAAAGAAATATTTAAGTTTAACATATTATAAGTGAGAATTCTTGGAACTAAGTACAATAATTTATTTCCGCATAATGAATATACATACTATATTCGTATATATTCAATATAATCGGAGTCAATAACTTTGCAGAAACATAAAAACACAGTTTAAAACATGTATTTAATAGAAACAATTAACATCATAAACATAAATTAATGATTGTAAGAAAATATACCAGAATATATAAAATAGAATGAAATAGGGAAAAAAAATGAATACACTGAATGCACAATGTCCCCCTGAAAATGATTCCCATCACTAGAGGTTTAAAGAATTGCATCCACTTAGGATGAAACGATTTTATGTACAAACTTATAAAACAATGGTGTATTTAAGTCACTCAAAAGGATCAAAGTACACGAATATATAATTTTGCTGTAGTAGAAGAAGATCAGAATCTTCGTAGTTTGAAAATGAGAGGAAATCTATCTATTTATAGACAACAAAGGGTACTTTGAACAACTGTTTATTGTGCCTTATCAGATTGATCACAACTATTTGGTAAAGTTGCAATCTTTCGGAAAGTTCAAAACCATTCATAAAGTCGTAACTCTTCATTAAAGTCACAACTCTTCATTAAAGTCGCAAATTTCATAAAAGTGACAAATTATTTTAAAAAAGTCACAACTCTTCATTTAAGTCACAACTTTTTTTAAATGTCACAACATTTGATGAAAGTCACAACTCTTTATCAAAGTCACATCTTTTCATAAAGTCATATCTTTTGATGAAAGACGAAGCTAGTTTTGCAAATAAATGAATTTAAAAGGAAATCATTCTTGTGGTGGCTCCATGTAGGCGGGCATAGGGTTCTCTTTTATGTAAATATATGATTTGTTTCAAGACTCGAGCAAGTGAGTATGAGAGTGATGATAAAGTATTCATGAGTATTCTTCTTTATCATGAGATCCTTCATATCATGAACCATAACACTTGAATTAATGATTCACATTCAAGAGAGAGTTAAAAGTACAGTTCAAGAAATCTTTTGAGTTCAATTGTGAACCCTTTGAGGTAAACTATCGATTCGAACAAAGTTCTGAGAAAGTAACAAAGAGAAATAGAAGAGTTGTATTCATGAGATCCATATTATTAGGTAGACCGTCAAGTCAAGTTGTGTCATATGTTGAGCATCTTTTAGAGAATTAGTATCTTCAAGTTCTATGTCTTAAGTATTGAGTTCCTTATTCCCTTTGAGATTGTATTTCTAATCATGGGAGTATTCATGTTAATTAGGAAGTATTTGAGTTGATTTGTTCATGTCCATAATTCCACATAAACACTATAAGCCGAGTAGTCTTGATATGTGAGGTATATTTGATTCCTGGAGTAAAGTAATTCACGCTCATAATTCTACATGAACCTTTTGAGTTGAGCATTCTTGAAAAGAGCAGTATAATTGAAGTTCTTAAGTTCTATCTATGGCTATTGGAAACCTTGCATTGAGCTGTTCATTCCTATAATTCGGCATGAACCATATTTTAAGAAGTCTTTTAAAAATATTTGAACTTTGTTTAAGACTAAGAGTTCAAACAAATCTAAGAGTGAAGGGTTGAGTTCATTTCACAAAGTTATAGGGAACAAAGTATTCCCTAAGAATTTATAAATATTCTAACATTTGAATTAAAAGGAAATTGATATTTCCCAAAAGATTTTTTAAGAATGAAAAGGGAACATCGATTCTAAGAGTGCTTTTAATCTAAGTGTTGAGTAATTATCTCAACCTAAAGAAATAAGTTTGTTTTAAACACATACGAGCTAAGTATATTTTGGGATTAGTATTGATCAACGAAACGGGGATGCGAGTTCATATTAACTAGTCTCCATATACACCATGTAGCCATCATGGATATTAATAGGTCATACTTTTTAGATGATCACATAAGTTAAGCTAGTGAATCCACTAAGTTAAGTAAGGTCATATGCTGATGGAAAGGTATAGGATGGTCCTTGGCAGCGTGAAGTAAAACCTTGTACACTCACAGAGGATCATAGTGGTGTTTGTTGGTTAGAGAAACTTCCATAGTAATTACATTACTTTCTTATATAAGTAAAACTGAGTTTCTTATTGCATTTTCTTTAACGAACTAAGTTGTTTTTATTGTTTATAAATTTTTTTCATATATTGCATCTTTTATTGTTGTATTATCACGAGTGGAGTATTTAGAGTTGAGTATTATGGTTTGAGTATCTTGAGTGAGTGTCTTTCATATCTTTGAGTTGAGTATCTTATTCTTGAGTTGAGTTGATTGACTTCAGAAAACATAAGAATGTTTCCTTTTATTAAGTTTCAAGCTTATGCTATGTTTTAGAATTCCCCTTATATGCTCGTACATTCCATGTACTCAGCCATTTGGCCTGCATCTTCTCATGATGCAGGCACAAGTATTCAAGATCATCAATAGGAGTTTCATTGACACATCCTAGAGTTCAAGTTATCCGTGGTGAGCTTCCTTGCTTCCAGAGGATTTTATTTGCTTTTCAGATTAGTCGGGATGTTGTGCGTCTTGTCCCGACTTTCATCATTATGAATTAGAGGCTTCATAGATAATCAATATAGTTGAGAAGTTTGCATTATTCACTAAGTTATTAAATTATTTAAAGACTTAAGTTGCATATTTTATGGCGAGTTGAATATATTATTTTTATTCAAAGTTATCTATTCAGTATTGTTCAGATTCTCTTAAAGCTGACTTTATTGAATTTATGCAGTTTTAAGCTTTTGTGTTCTTAAGATAATCTTCCGCTTGTAGTAAGACAGGATGAGGGTTCACTTAGGGACCAACAATGATTCTTGAATGCCAGCAACTTCCAGGGTGTAGACTCGGGTCGTGACAGTGAATAACATCCTTGGGCACATCAACCACGAGACTTTCTAGATTCAATAAGTATTAAAATGACGAAGGGAGAGCTTTTGCATTTGCCTAGATGTTTAAGCACCTCAAATGACATTCATGATTGTGATATTCCTTCTCTTACATCCAACTGTTTATCAGGCCAACATTCTTCTATGAATGTAATTTTCTTTAACAACTCCCAACTTCCTTTGTAGTGAATCGAGAACTAGTGGAGAAAAGAGACATATACCCTGCCCCACAAATTGATTCGGATAACCCATGGAAGATCAAGAAAATTATTACCCGTGACAAGATTGTGGTAGGAATGTTGATGATTCCATTTTTCTAGATGTTTCACTAAATTCATCCATACTGGACAGTGGGCATAGCCAAAAGTTTGGAGAATTTTCACTTTACCTTATTTATCAGCCCCATATAAACCTCAAATAAGAGATCTCCCTAAATCACGGATCTACCATCATGGCTAACAGTCACTTGCTTAAAATTAGCAGAAAATGATGACTCTTAATCCTTGTATATATCTTTTGTTAATCCTACATGTTTATCAAGAAAACATAACTCACAATTCTTTCATTTTAAGTTATAATTTTCCATCATTATTCAAAATAGTATCGAGAGCCTTTGTTTTTTTCGATAAATAATGGGCATAACTTTTTCGATTGTGGAGTTCCATTTCAACGCTTTTATTAGAGGCAGGGGCCTCCTTGGAATTATGGATTGATCAAAGGAGGTACCTGCAGAAGATAAAAAAAAGGTGGGATGCTGACAATGGAAAAATTATCACATGGCTAGTCAACTCTGTCTCTGTTGATATAGCTACAGAACTGACATCGTTTGAGAAAGCATCAGAAATGTTGAGTCATCTTCATACACTTGGTAACCAAAAAAATCTGGCTAGATAATTCGAATTAGAATGACTACTTGCGGAATCTACACAAGGTGAGAAAAATGTTTGTAGTTTTTATTTTGTATTACGCACATTATGGTCAGAGCAAGAACAGATTTTTGCTGCCTGTATCCCTGCGGATGGATTAAACTTTGAAGGACTTCATGGCTACAAAGAAGAGGAAGTACAATTTCTAATGAAACTCAGGACTGAGTACAAGTATTTGCGTGCTAATAATCTTAACAAGAAAAACTACCAGCTTTGCATGTCCTAGTTTGTGAAGTTCTAGAAGATACTCGATTAAGTTCTCAAGCTTCTACAGAGAAATCCATTAACATGGAAATTACCATAGATGCATACAGAGAATCATCTTTCTCAGGCAACTCCAACAAGCCTATTCAATGCAATCATACAAGAAAACAAGGTATGTTGTTTCTCATTCCAAAAAGCAGAATTATTGCAACTATTGTAAGAAGGATGGTCATATTATTCTGGAATGTCCCAAGAAATTTGGTCTTGAAAAACTCTCAAATCCTTATAAAAACTTACAAGAGATATCAAGGAATGTTGGTACACAGGAAACACAAAGCCTAAAGGCACATCAAACACCAATATTTCTTGATCGCAATGATATCTACAAGATGATACAAGAATTGTTGGTGGCTACTCTTCTTAATGCAATCCCTTTAGCTATGACTGCTATGTACCCAAGTAAGACTAAAAGTTTAGATTCAATGGTATGACATATTGATTCTGCTGAATCTAGCCATATGATAGGAAATCAATAAGTTTTCTCTGATCTATCTAAAGGATGCTCCAGACATAAAATTGTTACAGCAAATGGCTATGTTTTATCTGCATTAGGTATGGCTCGATTAAACAATTTTCAAAATATCTTTGTGTACCAAAACGTAGTGCGAATCTCTTATCTTTTGGGCTACATGTAGTATAAAATTTTTTTGTCATGTTTTCTCCTAATGGTTGTGTTATTCAGAACATATTGACAGGGGAAACGATGGCCAGGGGACGCAAGGTTTGTAGGCTATTTCTTCTTCAATCTCGGGACACAAAACTTCATCATTTCTTTCAACTTCAAATAAAATAGGGAACTTGTGATATCTACATTTAGGTCATCCACACACTTCTTATTTAAATTTATGTTGAACTAGTGTAATTTGTTGAGTAAACACTGATTGACTTTTCCCTCTAAATTACCTTGTGAAAGTTTTGCAAAATCAAAGAGTCCTTTTCAATAAAACAATACATGGGTTTTATTTTTGATTTAATTCATATGGATATTTGGGGACCTTCTCCAATTGTATATCCTTTGGGATACAAGTATTTAATCTTGTTAATTGATCACATATCTCACTATACATGTGGTTTCTTTTTGAAAAACAATTTTGTGATGCCAAACATTGTCTAAAAATTTATAACCTTGTAGAAATAGAATTTGAGAAAAAAACCAACATTTTTCGTTCAAATTCAGAAGGAGAGTATGCCAATACAAATCTCACTAATTTTTTCAAGATAAAGGAATTATTCATTAGCGTTCTTGTCCATAGCCACCTAGCCGTTGGTCCATCATTGAACATGTCCTCCGCCATGACAGGTACTGCTTATGACTTTGATCCTTTGTAATAATGATACTACTTCAGTAAATACTAATCCTTTACCTCATCAATCTAACATATGTAATTCTTCATTAAACCTCAATTAGCAACCTTCTCCTATACATCAAAATATAATTGACCCCATTATACAATCTTCTTGTCATGCTCCTCCTCCAGATCAATATGGATACTCAACAGGGCGGTCTTATGCTGTAATAACAACCTTAAATTCTATGAGTGGTGTAAAATTCTTACATGAAGGTAGGTGGTGAATAAATTTTTAGGAAGATGCAATGCATGAAGAATTAGTTTTCCTTGAGAAAAACGATACATGGTTTATGGTGGATAGACCAACTATAGGAAATATATAAGGAGAATGTTTTCTTTAGAGAATGTTCAAGTTTTATATAGGCTACTTAAGGCCGCTTGAGATGATTATAATCATCTATTACATCTCTATTTATACTAATAAAATGTAAAATCAAAAGTCTTACACAAATAAAAAGATGCATAAATCACAATTATTACATGCATGTACTACAAACTACTAAAAGACTTCTTGAAAAACGAAAGGACAATATTGGAAGATTAAAAATCAAGGTGTAAATACATTAATTCCAAAAGTCCCCCTTAATTCATTTGCTTGACAACTCCAATGCCTTCTCGAAGATACCAAAACGTTTTTCGTGGAAATGTTTTGGTGAAGATGTCATCAAGTTGTTCTGTTGTCTGACAAATATTGCAACCGAATTTTTCCTTTTTCTTGTACTTTTGAATATCATTTTTTTAATTTAGTTTGGTTTTGTAAATCAATTTTACACTTATAACTTCTATTTCTTTAGGTATAGTCACACAATCCCAGGTATTATTTTTCTCAATCATCCATATTTTTTCTACCAAGTCTTTCTTTCAAACATCATGCTTTATTACCTCATAATAATTATCTGGCTCAACATTGAAAAAGTTGCAATTTCGATAAATTTCACTCAAGAATTTTCTTCCTCTTGGAGGTGGTTCTTCATCATCATAATATGTTATTTCTCCCCTTTGAGGACACCTTCCTCTTCCTCGTCCTCTTCTTGATTTGACACATCTAAAATAGAAGTATTCTCTACCTTAATCTTAGTTTGTAATACAGGAAGGCCTTGCAACATATCTTTCTTCTAGAGAAGCTTCGAACCATGAAATTTAAGTGACAAAAACTTTTGTGCGAAGTCATTTATCATGTACAATTTCATTTTTTAATGTATTCTAATGAAATTATAAACAAATTTCTCTTTTAATCATCTCTACTTCAACAATGACTTGACTCATTTTTATCATAAATCTTTCAATAATTACCTTTAAACACAAGAGAATAACCATTTTCTATGAATTGACCAATATTAAGAAAATTTTCATCCAAGTCAGGAACATAAAACACATCATGAATTTGCTTACCGCTCCCTTTTATGTTGATAGAAATGGTACATTTATCTTTTGCATTAACTAAGGCTCCATTTCGCATCACTTTAGCAGTGACGCTACTATTATATGGGAGAAAAGTTTATTCATCTCATGTCATGTTACTTCTACCAACGCAATCAATATATAATTAATTTGTTTTTTTCTCAAACATCAGATTAAGAATAAAAGAAAATGTTCTCTTCCCTTTCTTCCTCCTATTTTTGCCAAAAAAAAAATACTTGCTCTCGTTGCTTGTGCCAACAATCCTTCTCAATGTGGCTAAACTTTTTGCAAAAATTACATTGGGGTTTTGTGTCATATTTTTTTGCATTGTGATTAGTTCCTTTTTCAAATCTCACAAAAAAGACTAGTACTCTTCTCAAATTTTTCTTCAACCTTCTTACAAGAACCATCACGATCTTGCTTATTATTGGATTGCAATTCTTATTTGGTTGAAATTTTGAGAATTCTCATTTGTATTTGACTAGAAAGTTTTTTCTTTGGGTTGATCTTCACAAAAAAAATTCGCTTTTTTTGTGCACGAAATGATCCAACATGATCTTTGACGAAAATCTTAGAATGATATTTCGTCTCCTTCGTGATTACAATAATATATTCATATTTATCTGTGACACTAATTAGAATCTTTTCGACAACTTGTTGGTCACCTTGATTTGTCATTTCTAGTTATAATATTCATGACATTTGTGCAGTATTCATTATTTTTTTCATATTCTATTATCTTCAAGTTTTGAAACTCTCTTCTAAGAGTTTGATGATTTATAGCATGTACCTTTTCTTCACCAATAAACCTCTATTTCTAGAAACTCCCAAACTTCCTTTGCAGTCTCTCAAGTAACAATTTTTTAAAAATATGCTCTTGAGACTCCCATTTGGTTTTTGCTCAAGGATTTCTAATTTTGACGATATTTAGCCTCAAGTTTTTATCTCTACTACTAAAATTTCACCATCATTTTTTGGCTCTTCATAGCCATTTACAACAATAGCCCACAAACCTTCAACTTTCAAATGTGTTAGCATTTTTATCCTCCAAAATTCAGAATCATTTCAATCAAAAAATGGAGTAAGACAAACTGAAGAATCAACACCTTCATATGTTTTGGATGTCATATTTTTTCCTTCACCTAACCCTACATTAAGAACGAAAACCTGTTCTTGATACCAATTGTAGGAAATAGAAGAGGAATGCTTTCTTTAGAGAATACTCACGTTATACTTTCTTTAGAGAATACTCAAGTTTCATATAGGATTTTTAAGTTCGCTTAAGATGATTATAATCATCTATTAAATCTTAATTTATACTAATGAAATGTAAAATCAAAGTTCTTGCACAAATAACTAGATACATGTATCACAATTTATTAGATACATGTATTACTAAGTCCTAAAGGACTTCTTGAAAGACTAAAAGACTAGTGAAAGGCTATGCATCAAGGTGTGGACGCATTAATTCCAACACCAACAAATGCAACAATTATTGGAAGTAGATGGGTGTACTCTATCAAGATAAAGGCTGACGGATACCTAGATTGATATAATGCAAGATTGGCAGCTCAAGGACAAAGCAGGAATTTGGAATTGATTATGATGAAACATTTTCTCCAGCAACTAAGATGACGACCATATGTATATTGGTAGCTTTAGAAGTTGGAAGTTACATCAAATGGACGTCAAGAATGCTTTCTTGCATGGAGACTTGCAAGAAGTTATCAACATGAATATACCACCAGGTTACAAATTGTTTAATCTAAATCAGGTGTGTTGTCTTAAGAAATATATCTATGGATTAAAACATGCTCCACGCTCTTTGTTTAAAAAGTTCTATACTACAATCCTAGGTGCTGATTTTACTATGAACATCTCAGATTAATCATTAGTTATATGTCACTCTACCTCAAGTATTTCTATTCTTGTCTTTTATGTGGATGATATGATTATTAGAGGAAATTATGAAGTCTGAACCTCTCAGTTGAAAAATCTGCTACACTCTTCAGTCAAGATGAAGGACCTAAGAAAGCTAACAATTTTTTTTTTGGGTTTGAAGGTATGTTATGGAGAAGAAGTCATACGATTGAGTCAACAATAGTATGCAGAAGATCTAAATCAGTTAGCTAATCTTATGGTTCATAAGAAGGTCCATACTCCAATTGAAGCGAATAGAAAAAAAAAGAGGAAGGACAGATATTTGTCGATCAGACCTTCGTCACTTATATATCTTACTATGAGCCATTCTGATATTTCCTATGCGGTATAGATGTTAAGTCAATTTGTTATCGAGCATTACAAGATACACTGCACAGCTTTACTCAGGTTTATTAGATACATAAGACGTAGTGTGAATCGTAGTATGTTATTCCCATCATCTTCATTTCTGGTCATAGTAGGATGCACTGATGCAGATTGGGCAGGATGCCCTAACTAAAGACGATCCACTATAGGTTGGTGCATGATGCTCAGCTCGTGAACGATCTCTTGGAAGTGCAGAAAACAACCTCAAACATCGAAATTAACTACAGAATCAGCATATAAAGGTATGTCTGCTGCATGCGTTGAAATTATTTGGCTACGAAGGTTGTTATTAAAACTAGACATCAAAATGGAAGCATCAACCACATTGTATGGAGAAATTACTAGTGCAATCAGAATAGAAACCAGCCCCGTTCATCATGAAAATACCAAGCACATACAGTATATATCCTTTAAAGATCAGGGTATTAACCTGAAGTATATATCCTCTAAAGATTTTTTACAAAGGTCATGTTAAGAAGGAGACACAATTATCTTTTGTCCAAACTCATGCTTTGTGAAACTCATCATTTGTTTGAGGGAGGGTGTTGACTTTACCTTTTTATCAACAGAAAATAAGGACTCTTAGGTTGTGTTTGGTATGAAAGAAAATGATCTCCAATTTTCTCATGTTTGATTGGCACAAAAGTTTTGGAAAATGTTTACAAATCAACTTATTTTCCACAAAATTAAGGAAAACAACTTCCCTTCAAAAGTTTAAGAAATTTTTTTCCAAAACTCTCATCTAACTTCTAATTACATTTTCTTTTTACAAAAAAATCAATTTCTAAACAATATTTTCAATTTCCAAATTATATATTTTCACTCCACCCTCCCCAAGAACCCCGATCATGCCTCCAGGCACCTCAAAAAAATTAAAATTGCTTTTAGAAAAATATTTTTAATTTCAAAATTTTATTTTTTCACCCCAATTCTGGACCTCCC
>NC_028646.1:49895640-49949370 GCF_001406875.1 Solanum pennellii | reverse complement strand
CCCGCCCAGCGGCCCCCTACCAGTGAAATTAAAAGCGCGCCTAAGCGCATAAGCGAGGCACATATACCATCTTACGCTTTGCATGACCTAAGGTGAGCCTCATGTCCGAGTGGGCCCTTGTATTTTCTTAAAAAACAACTTCAGTCTTACAAAGGGGTCCTTTTAATTTATTAAAAGAGTATGTCCCAGTTAGCAACTTCCCTAGACTGCAATTAAGGGGAAGTCGCAGAGTTTCTAAATGATAAAAAAAATATGAAATATTATATGAAGACTAGGAATTGAAGGCTTGCAAAACAAAAAAAAAATGTTCTTCTTCCTCTTCTTCAGCAGAACAAGCAGCAAGCAAATACACAGGTATCTTCGTTCTCTTATTTCTTTTAACATTTTAGTTTTTGCTGATTTCATAAATTGTTGATGCTTCAATATTTCATACTTTTTTTTCTTTGTAGAACATTTTAAAATAAATAGAAATATGGGACACTTGTCCTTGTTTAATGACTTATGGTGTTTTACCTTTAAAAATTATCAAAGAAAATTTAGCACTGGTAAATGTAATATGACAATAACGAAGATATATAACCATAGTTGTGGACCAAATATATATATGTAGTTGTTGTATTTTCATTATTTGTTGAGTTATTATTTCATCCAAAATTGCTTATATATTTTTTTGTTTGAGCTTAAAAATAATAAAGAATCTGTCTAGTGTCCCCCTTTTTTTTTCTTGTTGTGTATTATTATTTATTATTTAGAAATTATAACTGAAAGATTAAAACATCTTTTTTTCCAGGAGTAGAAATGACAGATGACTTGTCTAGAGGCAATAGAATTGATCCTGGTTGGAAATATAACTACTTGAAGGACCTTTAATGACACTACAAGAGTCACATGCAATTTTTATGGAGAAACAACTACGGGGAGAATTAATCGGGCAAAACAACATTTGATCAGAAACTTTAGGAATGCATCAAAGTGTAAAAAATTCCTAAAGGAGGTTAGAGAGGAACAAAAAAATTATACGGAGGAGAAAAAAATAAGAAACGAAGTCTATACTAACGAGTTACCCGAATTCGATGAGTTTGAATATCAAGACAATGTAGGTGGACAAGATGAAGTCCAAGAGATCAATCATAAGAAAAGAGGAGTAGGAAGCTTTCCTAGTGGCTCAAATAAGAAACTGGCCAAAGGAAAGGGACATATGAATTTATTTCTACAAAAGTGTGGAACACTTAGGCAAACAAATATCAAAGACTCGTGTGATAAAGAAACAAGAGCAATGATGATTTCAAAAGTAGCTCACTTGTTTTATGATAATGGGATCCCATTCAATGTAGCTCGGTCAAAAAGTTTTAAGGAAGAAATTGAGGCTTCAGAGAGGTATGGTCCAAACTTGAAGCCTCCAAGCTACCATGAATTAAGAGTTCCATTACTTAGGAAGGAAGTTTATTTGACCAATGAGATTATAAATAGACATAGAGAAGAATGTGTGAAGCATTGAACTTCTATTTTGGTAGATGGTTGAACAGATAGAAAACAAAGAACTTTGATAAAATTTTTGGTGAATTCTCCTACTGGAACAATGTTTATTGAATCGATTGATGCTTCCTCACTTGTTAAGACCGGAGAGAAGTTATCTAAATTACTAGATAGATATGTGGAATACGTCGAAGAACAGAATGTGGTTCAAATTGTAAGTGATAATGGTAGCAACTTTGTGTTGTGTGGTAAGAATATATTGCTTTAAAAATCTCTGTTTTATGTTTTACTTTCTTATATCGAACAAAATTTTGATTTCTAAAATTTAACATATCTCTTTACCCTTTTTTTCTATAGTTCAACTGTGAGAAAAAGACCACACATATTTTGGATGCCATGTGCAGCTCATTATATAGATCTTATGTTAGAAGACATAGAGAAGACTCCTATCATCAAGAAGGACCTCCAAACACAAATTGCCCTTTTCGATTTCACTTAAGAACTATATATTTACTATTTTATATTCTATTATGTTCTATAAGTATAATATATTATATATATCAAAAATTTATATAAAAGAGAATCCTAGGTCGGGCTATGTGAAGTAACCACAAATCAGGATTCCCTTTTAGCTTAATTATTTTCAAAACTAGTATTTTCTTTCATGAAAAAATGTGACTTTTATAAAAAGTTGCGAATTTTACAAAAAGTTGTGACTTTTTATGAAAAGTTGAGATTTTTACGAAGAGTTAAAGTTTTTATGAAGAGTTGCGACTTTTTTGAAGAGTTGCAACTTTAATGAAGAGTAGCAATTTATAAAAAACAATTGTAATTTTTATGAAAGATTGTGACTTGTCCAAAGAATAGTGACCTTTCTGATAAGTAAAATAAACATTTATTCACACTACCCTTGATTGTGTATCAATAGTGGAATTTTCTCTCTATTACAACGAAAATTCTTAACTTCTTCTTACTTTATTTGCACAAAATTAAAATTTGTGAACTTTGCTCCTGTTGATTGGCTTAATAACACAATTATTTTGTATCAACCACTGGCGAATAGAATTTATCTGTCCTGAGAGGATCTATTCCTTTAAACCTAGATTACTAGAATGAAATAATTTCCTTAAGGAGAGAATGTGCATTCAGTGGACTCGACTTTCTCCTTTATGTTTCATTTTACTATTAAAGATCATGGTATGTTTTTTACAGTCATTAATTTATGCTTATTTTATTAATTTTTGTTTTTGAGTACTTGTTTTAAACTTTGTTGTGTATGTTTATACTTTTGATCATTACATTGAAGTAAAAATATATTAATCAAGAGTTTAATGCAATCATTAGACTATTGGTGTCATGTAGATTAGAATTCTTAAACTTGTAGTTTACAGTGACTAAAAGATCCATGGGATGTCCAAGAAGGGACTTTGAGTGTTCCAAATCTAGCTGGTTGCACACTATCTTGGACTTTTATTTATTAAACTTTCTATCTTATCGAGTTAGTCAATCGATTAATGATGTCCAAAAAAAAAGGAATGTAGTGGGATAGTAAGTATTGTACTCAACCTTAATCAAATGTTTGAGGTTCAAATGTTGGATTGGAGTCAATGAATTACCTCTCAAAGTAGGATGAATCTATATTAATTAAATATTAAAGAAATAATTATCTCCTTATAAAATTGAGATTAGAAGTCACAAAAAATAAATTGCAACCATATTGATCGAAACATAAACAACAAAATATGTCTTTTGTCTATCAAATTGGAGTCATCGACTGCATATGATTTTGATTAAGGGACTTTCCAAAACATCATTTGATCAATATTATTTGAGCGGCATACGTTATTTCATTGAAATCCAAGAGATGTGTTTTTATATTCTGATAAACTTGTTAACTACGCAACTAATTATAAAAGACTTATAATATTTAGACTATGTATGTAGAGGCCTACAATAGGAGAAAAACTTTTGCAGTTTATGAATACAATGTTTGTACCACTTGAAAATACAAATATAGACAATGAAACAATTACATATCTTTTTGAAAGACTTTGGTGATGAACAACTACAGTAATATGAAGAATTAATAACAAAATCTATAAAAACTTAGAATCAAATCTTTTTAGTTAACGTGACATCCAAATATCTCCCACGCGCCTTAGTTTATTTAAGGTGTGTCTCTGGGATTTTGGTCATAGTTTTGGGAGGTACTTGAGCATTTTCCCTTTTAAGATTAAAAAACATTTTATATCTTCTTTGAAAAAAATATTCTTGAAAGTTTACCATGGGTTTTACCCTCTCGAAAATACTTATATTATCAAATGTTCAGAAGTTGATTATTGACGTATTCACCACCGCGCGAAGAGCGGGAAATTTACCAAGTATATATATATATATATATAAAATTCTTCATAGTGCATTTTCTTTTAGAAAATCCCACGCTTTAAGTGTGCTTTAAGCTCATCAGGGCGTCAACGCTTTTTAGCGCTTTTCGCTTTTGACATCACTTCTCCTACCACCCCCACCCCCCCAAAAAAAAGAAATTTTTAAAAAAATATTTTCAATTTCAAAAATTATTTTCAACTCTAGTAAAAATAAAAGATATTTCTCAAAACTATTTTTCATTAATAAATCAAACAATAAAAATCATTTCCTAAAAATGTTTTGAATTCACAAACAAAACATGATAAAACAAGTCATAAATCTACTTGTTTTTCATGGAAAATATTTTCTAGGAAAACGTTTTCCATGGAATACATTTTCCGTCATACCAAACATACCCTTAATCCTTGTATATATTCTCTTCTAAATCATACAGTTTGATCAAGAAACATATTATAGTTCTTGCATTTTTTAGTGGTTCTAGGTTTCCATCAGTATTTAACTAAGAACGGGTGTGATTTGCCTATTGACGTGTAGGATGTAACTAAGGAGAATATCCCTAAGAAATATGAAGATGGAAGTGTTTTCTTAAGGAAGTTGTACAACAATGACTTGTCTCTTTCCTGCATTGAATTGTTCAATAATTTCATATTGGGCGTTGGTGATAAAATTGGGCTATAATGGGATCCTATATCTTCAATTTTAATGTTCAAATTACTTTCTCAAGTTCTCCATTAGTGAAAGGACCAATAATTTAGGACCAACAATAACATACAGTAGTATTTTTGTAGTATTACTCTTTTATTTAGTTTTAGTAGCTTAAGATTGGAATATTTGCACCATGGAGTATGATAATTGTTGAAGTTCCTAATTTAATTTGCGCTATTCTCTTTTCATACTTGTGTTTTCATTCCCTATTATTATGGTGCTAATTTAGTTGTGGGAGTTTTTTAAGCCCCTAATAATTTAGATATAAAAATTTGCAAAGCAATAGTGGTCAGAGATGATTTATAACACACTCGTAGCTTTGCAAAGTTTGTTTTTTCCGCTTATTTATTTCTCCTCTATGTTGTAAACAAGAACGGATGTTCCTATGGTAAGTTCTCCAACAAGTTCCAAAACATAAGTCTCTCAGCCATAAGTGAAACAAAGGTAAGACACCTTCAGTAGTGATCCAAGACCCGATTCATACGTTGGTTTGTGAGGCAACCAAGGTAATGTTTTGTGCACTAAAAGTATTGACAGAAAAAAATATATTAGGATCTATTGATCTAGAACAGTCGTAACTCTCCATGTCATGCTGTATATTATAACTTGGAAAGAGTGTCTTTGAACCATGAATGTGTATAACATTGAATGCTATTCAAGATCATCTGATCTTACTGACACTAAATGTCCTATCCTGTATCAATTGTTACGTATTTGAGGGAAAAGACACATGGTTTTGATCTGAACGGATAGCTCGATGGTCAAGAGGTCAAAATTCCAAAACAGGGTGGGATACATCTACTGTTCAATAAGACGATATATATAAACTTCTATATATGTGAGGCGATAGCAAATAATTCTAGAAAGAAGATTATACTCACAACAACTGTTCAACATAGAGACCTAACATTATCCCATTTCACTCACGAACTCACTAGTAGAAGGTTTGAGGCAAAAGGACCTGAGTATGTCCCCCTCCTTTCCTAAGAGAGAATTCATAGAAAATTGAGGTTAGCCAAAAAAAGAGTTACCAAAACATTCGAACCCACTAGTCTATTTGCACAATTTTTCGGATTGCTGGATGGTTGAGGTTAAAAGTACACTGTAAATATAACGATGAAAGAAATAGCATCAGAAGTAACTTTGAATCCTTCATCAGGAAAGGAAACATAAATTTTATGTTGTTGCTATTACCTTTAACTGTGATCATTCATATAAATTTTTCCGTCCCAATAGTTAGTACATTATCTGTTTTATTAGTATTCAGAGAAGGAAAAACATAACAATCTGAACTTCATTTTTGCTATTGAACAAGTAGAAACATTAGTTTGATAAACCAACAAGTAACACAGATGTTTATAGAGATTACAAGTAAACCAACTCCTAATGTTAAGATTAAAAAAATTGAGGATAATATAGAAACTAGGTAATTGTTAAATAGTAAATAACTACCCTACAATACTGAGAACTTGGATTGATGCAGTTCTTATGCATATTTCTAACTCTCCTCCTTGCTTTAAGAGCTGCAAACTCCAAGTTTTTTCCTGAGAAGTTGAAATTACTTACGTGATAATGGTTTTGTCAAGATATCATCCAGCTGTTCTTCAGTTTTGCAATAGAGCAGAATCACATCACAATTATTTTGCACATTCCTCAAGAAAAAATGCTTGATGCTGAAGTGGTTTGTTTTCCCATTAAATACATGATTATGGGAAATATTGCAGATTTGTTGTCCACAATACTTTCAGTTCCCTTTGTCTCATTCATGTGCAAAATCACAAAAAAAATTTCTCAACCACAATGCTTGATTCAGTGTTGTTGTTGCAGACACACTCTGCAGTGGATTGAGACACAATGTCCTGCTACTTTGAGCACCACGAAAACATCCCTGAGCCATGACTAATACAATATCCAGATGTGCTCTTCATGTCATATGCGGATCCAGTCCAATCACTGAAAACCAAGTAGTTCAGATCTAATTTTATTTTGAAACTTGACACCTAAGTGATGGTACCTTTGATGTATCTAACAACTAGTTTTGCTTCTTTTAGATGCACCTCACTAGCTCAATGCATGAACCTCGATAGAATACTTACAGCATATAATATATCGGATCTTTTAGCTATGAGATACATCAAACAACCGACTATGCCTCTGATGTACGTTTCCTCCACTTTCTCTACTCCATCATTATTGCTTAGTTCTCTTTTTGGTTCATAGGAGTACTCATCTCCTTGCATTCTTCCATGTTGAACTTATTGAGAATTTCGTTAGCATATGTCTTCTCGCAAATGAAAACTTCATCCTTACCCTGCTTGATTTCCATACCAAGAAAATAAGACATTAGACTAAGATCAGTAATCTCGAAGGCTTGCATCATTTCTTGCTTGAAATCCTCAATATGCCTTGTATTGCTTCCTGTAACTAGTACATAATCCACATATATCGACAAAATAAAAATATCAATGCCATGATGTTTAACATAAAGAGTAGATTCTGATAGACTCTTTTCAAAGTCTAAGCCATGTTAATGGCCATCTATCCAACCATATCAGGCCTTTGGTGCCTGTTTAAGACCATATAATGCCTTTCTATCCAATAAAATTTGTCCTCCTTTCCTTTCTCCACAAGGCCTTCAAGTTGCTCAACATAAATTTCTTCCTGGAGAAACCCATTAAGGAATGTGGATTTGACATCCTTACAGTAAACTTTCCAACACAATTGTGCAGCAAGAGAAATAAGTAACCTAATCGTGTAAATCCTAGATACTGCTGCAAATGTATCAAAATAATCCACACCAAAAATTTTAGCATACCCCTTAACTAAAAGTCTTGTTTTATGCTTCTTAACTGAACCATCTGCATTTAGCTTGGTTCTAAAGACCCATTTCAACCCAATTATCTTTTTTCCCCAGGTTGATCAACACTCTCCCAAATAAGGTTCTTCTCAATCACATTGCAACCACCCATTTTTCATCAATCTTGGCTTCATTGTACCCATCAGGTTCACATACTGCTACGTTGCATCTCTGATATATATCAGTGACTTGTCAAGTGACTTTGACTGGTTAATGATCCACCATTTCATCCTGCCATGCGAATCATATTTTTTTTCTAAAAAAAAAATTGGTAGTACAGTTAACTGCTTTGTCAGAAGTGTTAAGGACAGATTTCTTCAAGTCTTCCCTACACCACTCTTCATTCTCTCTAAAGTTCACATCTCTACTAAAGATTATATTTTCAGTTTTTGGTTGAGAGACTTTATTTGACTTTAAACTGAACAATATCAAATAAAAATGGTTTGGATAGATTTTTCATCTAGTTTATCTCGTTTAACCGAAGGAATGTAGCAAAAACAAAGACGACCAAACACTTAAAGAAAATTTAATGATGGTTTGAATCCATACAAACCTTCAAATGGAGTTTAGTCTTTCACTACCTTTGTGGGAAGCCCATTTTGAAGAAAACAGATATATTTGCTGCCTCTGTTCAAAAGTTCTTTGGCAAGTTCTTTTCGTGCAACATTTATTTGGTCATCTCCATAGTTTATCTGTTCCTTCTCTTGCTTACTCCATTTTGTTGTGGAGTATAGGGAGTTGTAAGCTGATAATGAATCCGTTGACCAACACTTAGTCATTTTGCCAAAAAGGCCAAAATGACAACTCTCTGACCTAAACGACTGTTGTGTAGGACGGTTGGTCCAAGGCACCGTCGACTGACCTATGGCCCGTAGGTCGGGGTCTCGTAGGTCAGGCTTGAGTTTTAACTGTTAAGTTTAATAGTTTCATTTAATTAGTTAGTGGATTAGTTAGTTAATTAGGGGTTAAGGGAGGTCTAATTATGGTAGTTAAGAACTTATATAATTCAACTAACCCAACTCCCACAGTCTCCCAAACCCAAATTGCTCTTCCTTCCCTACTTTCTCTCTCCCAAAGAAGAACTCCATCAAGAGCTTGGTCAAGGTTTTTAGGTAAGCAAGAAGGGTTCTTTTCTCCATTAGTCTTCAATAGTTAACAAGGTACGGGAACTCTTCACCTTTGGGATTCCTTTCCCCAAAAGGTTATTTCAAAATTAGTTTTTCAAAGACGATCTCATGTGGATTTCTTCTTAATACGAATTTCATCTTCTAAGTTGTATTGCATATGATTTATTTTTGTTATTGTTATTGAATTATTATTGATTATTGTATAATTATGCTAGTTCTTGATGATTTAACCTAGTAGGTGGAATAGATTATGAAATTAACCCAAGTCCCTAACCCCGGGTTATGAACTAGTGTTGAATTGAGGTGTAGTGATGAAATTGACTCTATTATTGTGTTAATTACTATTGAATGATGATATTACCTTATTGGATTGAATTGGTTGGTTTATGGTTAGACCAAGATGATGGCTTTTGAAGGGGATTGGGTATGTATTGATATCTAAAACCTTTTACTTCAATCATTACGGCTTACACTTGGTGATGAAGTTCAATTGAAGTATGTCTTGTGATTTGGATATGTAGGGTTGGTATTATAATAAAATTGAGATGCCTTGATTATATGATTATGAGATTATGCTTAAGATAAAAATATATAAGGTTGGTTATGAAGTACCTATGTACCTCATTATATTATGGTGATGTTAATGTGATAATCTCAAATGTGAAGGGTTGTATTGAAATGTGTTCTCATGCAATTCCTATTAAGCTAATGACTATGACTATAGAAGGAGCTATTATCCTATGACCTAAACTAAGTTATGATTATTATAGAAATACATTTCAAAAGGAACTCTAGCTTAGCACCGAGTAAACTAGTAATGAGGAGTGTCCCTTCCCACATAGGGAAGTAAGTTCACATCTGAGGAGCAACCCCTAAAAGTAACATGATGTACTTGACCTATCGGAGGTCTTATACAAGCCCATAGTTAACATTCATCACATTGTCATAGTAAATGTAGCGGAAAACTTTTCATAGCACATCATATGCTAGAAACATCACTTAATGTGTATATAAAATATAAGTCATAATACATATTTAGATCTTAAGTCTCTTTGCCATCCTAGACTAAACATTATAAGAGTATTTTAGGGACACGACCCTTAAAACATAATACATAAGTGTCACATTCGGGGAGCACCCCCTAGAAGTAACATGGTGTGCTTGACCTCTCGGAGGTCTTAAACAACCCCATAGTTATCATTTATTGCATTATCATAGTAAATTTAGGGAAAAATTTAAAACTTTTCATAGCACATCAAATGATAGAAACATCACTTCCATTATATAAGAATATAAGTCATACTATACAACTAGTTTCTAAGTCTTTTTTGCCATCTTAGACTTAACATCATAATAGATTAGGGACACGACCCTTTAACATCATAACGTAATATTTAAACTCTTACAATACATTGAATATAAACTTTAAGTAGGAAATCCTTTGAATATAAGGAATCGTTTGTTGAGCTTGGGAAACATCTATTACTCTTCACCTTAGAGATATCCTTTACGTAACATACACTTTGTGCAAAAAGGTTGAGAAGAATGGTGTTAGTACAAGAATGCACTAATCATGACAACCATGCAAAAACATGTATTTAAAAAGTGAAATTTTACTTGAAACCATGCATCATGCCTTTTTTTGTGAAAACTTCGTAAAACCTTGATACAATAGTATTTTTTCCATTTGCATATTTCATATAGGCATATACAATAGTCACACATCATGTAAAACCACACTATGCATTTAAGGCATATAACACAACTTTACAGTAAACCCCCTTTCAATTACAATGAACTTATTTCATTTTGTAGTAAAATCCTTCCTTTTACTTTAACTTCTTATCTTCTCAAGTAACCCTCTAGTGATGCTTTGTGCAATGTATAGACAATGTCCCATAACACTATCAACACTCAACGATTACTTTATTGCCCCTAGGGTATCATGCATACAAACTCCATTACAAGACCATATACATGTCAAGAGTTCCAACATAATCATAGCTAGGCAATAGTCACATTAACATATCGACTTCACCTCATAAGAACCACATTGAACCCTACGCATAATACCTTCATAAGTCCAATTGTGCAATGTACATGTGAAGTCCCATAAACTCACACATACTAAGTAAACCTATAAAGCGACTACAAGCCTTAACATGCATTTCTTACAGCAACAAGAAAAACATAGACAACCTCCTTCATGTCAAGCAAGACTTCATCATATGGTCAATAAGACCCATACTATGCATATAAGGTAAGACCACATCACATAGACTCATTAGGACTCCTACCATGCATATCATCACACCAAGTAGACAACACTACAATGTCATGTCTAAGGACCATAAACATAATCATATACATTTAAACACCTTCCTAGAACTCCCTCCAAGAGCTACTTGTGTCATATAGGTGGGTTCATTACTCCCACATATCCTAAGTACCTTTACTTAGGTTATCCTAGTTAGGGTCTATTACTTTACTTCCGTTGTCCATTTTACTTTAGGGAAACTATAACCTTAACCTACACGAAGACGATGGGTGCTAAACATGGAATTTGGTGTTGTAGAGCCTTACAACAATTGAAGGTTCCCTACTTAGCCAAAGTAGAAAATTAACACATGCTAACATACTAAGTGATATCATTTTCTAGATCCTATATGGCAAGCGTAGTTTATGGGACTTAGGGGCCGTCATGGAAACATCACTCT
The DNA here is from genome assembly GCF_001406875.1 of Solanum pennellii. Lineage (NCBI taxonomy): Eukaryota > Viridiplantae > Streptophyta > Magnoliopsida > Solanales > Solanaceae > Solanum > Solanum pennellii. The sequence continues at coordinate 49,938,103 of NC_028646.1, read as the reverse complement.
ATGCCCGTTTTGGACTATGAGGCTATCCACCCCGTGAGGACTATGGTGAACCCTACCTTCCCTCTAAGGTGCCACCCCCGCATTTACAAGTTCACTCGGTGATAAGATAAGTTCCCTTATTGAAAAACCTTTATTACATTATTTTATAGACATAGGCTTACGACAGTTAAGCCCTCATATGCTTAGCTCATAGGTTATAGATTAGAGTTGATCAACCTAAGTCATGTCAGAAACCCTTTCACTTGGACATAGCATATTCAAAGCACCATCTAGTTTAGGGTACTCTTGGGAACACCTTCCAAGCGCCCCACTTTTGACTAGATCATCACACATGTGTGTGTGTATACATATATGTGAGAAAACCTTTCACATAAACACATTAAGGCCACACATGTTCATACTTTACATTATTAGTGCGTAAGTGTATAGGTGTAACTATATGAGCAATCCTTTCATATAAACACATTTAGACACTACGCACATTCATAAAATAACCATGAATTCATATTCATGTACATAGGAAAACCAAACCTAGGAACTATCCTATCAAGGCACACATGTGCAATGCATAAACAAGGTCCCATACCCTTGCCTATATTGGTACACCTATCAAGTAATCTTAGTTAAGGGATACATATCATACTTCATAAACATATACTTAATATGCATAGTAGAAGACATTAGTGCATATGAGAATTATCCTTTCATTAGACACCATGAACCTATGCTACTTGATAAGAATGCATGAGGTGTGTGTGTACATTGGACCACAGGTTCACATAATGAAAACAATCCTAACATTGAGGAATCCACCTTAACAATATCACAATACACATTTAAGTCCCTTAAACCATAGACCACATCACATAATAACATAGGAGACAAGACATCTTCTTGAATCTAAGACTCCTAATAAGTCATAAGACCACACATTCGTGTAAAGGTTCATAGGTAAGGATCATACTACACAAGTGTATTCAAACATCAACATTTGACCATACCGAGCCCTAACATAGTCGTTTGAATGTAGACAAACCATTATCAACATAACCTAGATCATAAACAAACATTGGGGACTAGGCATAATACTTCACATTGTGTGATCATAATAACCACACTTTCAAGATACAGTTGCCTTCAAGTCAATGATCGAATCACATATAGAATGACAACAAGGTAAACACCGCCACCATAAGTGGACCATACAACACAAGGTCATACAAGGCTACATCAAATAGAAATTCTATAAGAAAAGTAGAGAGAATAGACCCAACTTAGGATTCCTCCAAGATTTGATCATCATTGATCAATTCCAATAATTCAACATCAATACGTGTATAAAACAGTATCTAAAAGTACAATTTCATAAACAAACCATACTTCAAAGATCATAGTTTTCAAGATCACATTAGGTACAATAATTCCTCTATTCCATAGAAAGTAGAGAAATATAGATCAATTTACCCAATACCTACACCTTGATCATCATTGATCACTCATTCAACAATTCATAATCAATTGACACGATTAATAATAGTATTATACAATTCAACATAATTGAAATATAATTCAATCAACATAGAGTCAAGATCACAAGACCCACATAATAAGCCAATTTGAGAATTTAGGAGGATCATGGGTTCATCATAATATTGGATTGAAATTCAAGTTTAAAACATTATATAATTATCAATGTATTATAGAAATGCTTTTGAAATCAATTTGAGAAAGAACTCATAGATAGATTGGAAATTAGGAAATTTGGTTTTTGAATCATGTTTGAAAATCCTTGATTGACTCCTTAGATAAATGGGTAAATAAGTATGTAGGATCACCATACCTTATTTATTGAATACCCATGAAAAATTTGAGAAGAAACCATGAAAATCCACCCCATAGCTTGATCTTGAGTTTTCCCTCCAATGGAGATTTGAGAGAATTTGGAGAAGAAGAGTGAATTGGGATTTTTTTTTCTTATTGGGTTTTGGGGTTTTGGCTTGGAAAAGGGGTTAAATAAGTCATAAAATCAGTTTATAACCGTCCTTTTAAGTTACCAAAACACCCCCGTGCTTATTGGGACTTTTAGACCTGTCAAAATTGACTTAAAAACGACGCAACAAGATCTAAGAGTGGGATGCGCGTCGCGGGGCAGCCTCCCAATTCTGTCCCTAATAATTTTTGGGACAGTGAGGTGCGTGCTAGGCGCGCGTCGCACTGGAAAATTCCAGATCTCGGCTTTCTCGCTGCCTTGGGCAGCCTCTTGTCCAATGTTTAGGTCCTCCTTGGGGCCCTTCGGGTGGTCCCCGGGGAGTTATACTCAGACGTTTTGACCCTTAACATGTCTAAAAAGGTACTAGGGTCAACTACACTGACTTTCCAATCCAAACAAGACATGAAAACAAGGCCAATATACAAGGACACACTAGCATGTCTAAAAGGCTAACTTTCGAACCTCTTGGACGTTCTTGAACGTTTGACCTCCAAACATTTTGAAACTTAACACGCTACGTATAAACATTATTATAGCTCATATAATTACATCATGATCCAATGGTACACCCCTAAGTACATAAATACACTTAAGGACCTTTGGTGACTAGTCGTCGAACGTCTTTGTCGTCCGTTGACGTTTAAGTTCCAAATCACCTCAAATCAAGTATACATACTATAAAACACTTAATGAACATATCATAAACATTTTTAGACACATGTGAGGCTCTAGGAACCTGAATGCATTTTTGGGGTCTTACAATAAGTATAATACTAAAGAACTTTACACTAAACTAAATATTAGGACATCCTTGGACTTAAGGATTCCTTTCCTCGAGCTTGGAATCACATATCAATCTCCTCATTTATAGAGACATCCTTTAAGCATCCATAACCTACACTTTGAGTAAAAAGTATAGAATAATGGAGTTACTATAAGAATGCACTAAGTATGGAAAACATGAAAAAACAAGCATTTAAAAGGGACATTATTCTTGAAATTCACACATAATGCCTTTTTTGAAATCTTTATAAAACCTTAATACAATAGAATTTATATTTGAGTTCACTTTACAGTGAGCTCTTTTCACCTCATAGGGAACTATGTTCGTTTATAGTGAAGTACTTTTATTTCCAACTTCTTGACTTTCCCAAGTAACTCCTCTAGCGATACTTGGTGCAATTCATGAAGAATGTCCCATAACACTATTCATGCTCAAGCTTCACCTTAAGATCACAAGGAAACCATAAATACAACCTTTATAACTCAATTCATGCATTCGTTGGATCATTTCATAAACAAAGCACTCACTTTATATTAGAACTCCATACTATACATATCATCACATCATGTAGACACGATCATATTGTCATGTAAGAGAACAATAAGCATATGTACATGCATTAGAACACCTTCCTAAGACTCCCTTAGATGCTACTTGTGCATTGTCTAGGTGGGTTCATTACTTCCACCTATCATAGTTATCTCCTGTTAGGTAATCTTATTTAGGGTCCCCTTTATTTTACTTTAACTCCATTGTCCACTTTACATTAGGGAATCTAAGGGTTCATCGACACTAAGACCATGGGTGCTAAGCATGGAATTTGGTGTTTTAGAGCCTTACACCAAAGGAAGGTGTTCTTACCTAGCCAAGGTAAACATTAACATATGCTGGCATACTAAGTGAATTCATTTGTTAGATCCTATGTGGCAAGCATAGTTATGGAACTTGGAGGTGTATGTGAAAACCCTCTTTATACCAAGATAGGGCATTATGGTTATTCACTTATGGAATGCCTATTTATGCCTATTGAAGCAATGTGGTTATCCAACTAAGGAGATTTATGGTAGACCTTCCTTCCCACATTGGGAAGGGTCACCACTGATAGTAAAGTTCACTCAGTGCTAACCTAAGTTCCCATTATTAATATTACTTTATAAAATTAGGCTTTAGTAGAATGACTCCCTGTGTTCTTAGCTCATAGGTCATAGATGAGAGTTCATCAACCTAAATCATGTGATAAACCCTTTCACATGGAGATAGCGTATATCATTAGAACTATCTAGTTTTGGTACCCTTGAGAACATCATTCAAGTGCCCCTCTATTGACTAGATCATTATTCATGTGTGTGTGTTTACAATATATGTGATCAATCCTTTCACATGATAGTTTTAAAACCACACATGTTCAAAATTCATTGCAAGTGTAAGTATATGAGCCATGTTTCATATAAACACAATTTGATACTAGGTATAATCATACTTCATCATACCATATACTTCACATTATAACGAATACGACATGTTCAGAACATACTCATGCATTCATATTCATATACATTAGAGACCAAACCAAGGAACTATCCTATAAAGGTACACATGTGCAATTCATTGAAAAGGTCCCATACCCTTGCCCATACTAGTACACCTATCAACTCATCGTAGTTAAGGAAACACATATCATACTTTCATAGACATAAGCTTAACATGCATAGTAGTATACACTAGTGAATATGAGAACAACCTTTCATTAGACACTAAGATCCTATATTACTTTTAAGCATCCATTTAGAGTGAGGGTATGTGTACATTGGTCAATATGATCACATAATGTATATCAACAACACATTGAGGCAGCCACCCTCTTAGACCACAATGAACTTTCAAGGATAGACCACACAATACAAAATTTAATAGGAGACAAGCCAACTTTATATTACACTTAAGACTCTTAAATTTTTCTTTTCATACATTCAAATAGGGATACATAGGTAGGGGTCATCATTCCTTAATACTTCTTTTATGTCAGCACCTACACATAACCCTTCATAATCATTCACATGCTCATAACAATAGTAACATAACCTAGATTCACGAACTAGAGTAGAGGACTAGGCACAAGTTACAAATAAGGTGATCATCATAACCACACACTCATATATTCATCAATTTTCCTTAAAGTCCATAGTCAACACATATATATTGACAATAAATTAAACAACTCCACCATAAGTGGACCATACTCCTTTTTCATCATAAACACATTATAGGGCAGTATCTAGATATACAAGAATTATACGGCAGTATCTAAATATACCTATTGGGCGTCAATGGACACTTATCCTGGACAAGTATCTAAGACAATTCACCATAATTGAATCACATAACAACAATCCTAACGTCAAGATCACAAGTTACTACTTGATAGACAGGAAGAACCTAGTTCAATTCATACCAATCCTTCTTTACATTGATCATACAAGAATTATAACCATAATTTAACCATGATATTAACCTAATTCATTACCTACAACCATATTAACATAAGTGAATTCCACTTTTATACATTTAAATGTCAATGTTACAGTGAGCACATAGAGGCATAGGCTAGTCATGTTCAAATCATCATCATTGATCCAATTGGATCATTCATCAATAATTCATCATCAATATACTTAAATAACAGTATATATGAGAAATTCAACGTAATAGAATCACAATTCAACCAATAACAAGCCACGATCAAAATGCCCATGCAAGGGGTAAATCGAGTTTGGGAAGGGACATGGGTTCATAATCCTATTGGATTAAAATTCACGTTAAAACCAATACATTATCATCAATTAATCATGATTAAGTCATTAAAAATGTTTTTAGAACGAACCCATGGCTAGATTGAAGAAGGAGAAGTTTGATCATGAAATCTCTTTAGAAAACTTTGAGATTAACCCTCTAGATAAATTGGTATGATTTTATCAAATGTACCATTTTTGCATGATTTCTATGTTTTGTGTACATATGTTTCCATACGTAGTATTAGTGATGTGCTAGGCCCTATTTCTTCTTTTTCCCAAACATTTTTTGGTTCCGGTCGTTGAAGTGTTTGCGAAAGCTTTTTAAATAAGGCTTGGATCATTTCTCCAAGCGTGGGAATGTCCTCAAGTTCCGAGGATGATGCCTTTCTCTTAGTCTACCTATGTTACAATGTTATGGTCTAAAGACAATCATTTCACTCTTGTTGTTTCAAGATATTGTTGTAACCCCTAAGTGAAATTTATACATTTGTGTAAGGGTTATTCCCATATTTTTCTATTCTGTTTAGATGGTTTTACATGAGACATCCCTATTAAGACTATATTGTATACTTTATATATATGTGGCATAAAAGTAGAAGACTAAATAATCTTCTTTTATGAGGAGTCTAAGTAAACTCTCTATGAAAATATTTTATGTAAGAGATAGGTCTAAGTAAACCTCATGAACTAGATTATATGGAAAGTTTTAATTTTCCACACTTTTTAACCTATGAATGTGATGACAAATGCTAAGAGGCTAGTCTTTGTTCTCTCCGAGGACGACTATGCTGGTTAATTCAGGGGGTCATCCCCGGATGTGAAAAACATGGTATTAGAGAATGAGGTTGAATATCCTTAGGGTTGAAGTCTCATTAAACCACGTCTATGTAGATTCTTTTTCATAATTGTGAAGCGCGCCACACTTATGAATGAGAGACTATACGATGTTTAGGAAACTCTCATGTTCTTGCATTCCTATGTCGTCCCTCTAGAGAGATATTGTTTTCTTTCACCAAAACCTTGCATCGTGATAATAGATATGAATACTCGAAGAGTAGCTCCTAGAAGATCCAAGGAAAAGATGGCTAATTTGGGGGCTCATGACAACGAAAGGCCTCCACAAGACAACCAAGTGCCTCCACTTGAAGAAGTTGCTATGGATGATCAAGTTTCGGTTGTTCCTCAACCGATGACCGATGGACAGATAAAAGGGAAACTTTTCTCAATTTGGCCAAAGGCATGACCTCTCAAGCTAATGTCGTCACTTCTCAAGTCCAAGAAATGACGGCGCAAGTGAATATGGAGGTTAGACCTTGAGTGCCTCAGCATGCTAGCACTATGGACTCTCGTTCGAGAGACTTTACTAGAATAAACCCATCTATGCTCGTCGGATCAAGGTCGGATAAGGACCTTCCATATTCCCTCGATGAGGTCTATAAGATTCTCTATGCTATGGGTGTGAGTTCAATTATGAAGGCTGAATTGGCGTCCTATCAACTCAAAAATGTGTCCCAAACTGGTTATACACAATGGAGAGATAATAGGGCACTAAGAGGTGGTCTGATGACTTGGGAGATCTTCAAGAAGGCTTTTCTTGATAAGTTTTTTCCTAGAGAGTTGAGGGAAGAGAAGGTGGAGGAATTCATCTGTGATACCTCTAAAACAACTTAGGTGAATCTAGAGCCTAACATGTTTGCCATGAGATTATAAGGTCCTAAAATATTTTATAATGTGGTAACCAGGCAGTTACTAAAGATTCAGGTGAATTGGAAGTCAAACTTCAATGGACAACCAAGACGTTTGACGATTAGTCGCCATTGTGCCTCATGTTTCTTTATGTGCTTATGTGTGTGTGTTATTAGGTTATGAGGTCCTTATCTGAGTAACAATAGTTTTTATGGGAAGAGTGTCAAGTTTCATGAAGTTTGGAGGTCAAACATCGAAGAACGTCTATGATATTTGAAAGGTTTGCCTTGAAACGACCTGGTGTGTCTTATCATGTTTCAGTGAGTTTTATGTGTTAGTTTTAGATGATATTAATATTACAGGTCCTAAAATCATATATGATCATATTTTCGTTGGAAACGTCCAGTCAATAAACTCCAAGGACCATCCAAGGGTCATTGAGGAAGGACCCATCTTGGTGGTCAAAACTGCCAAAGACAGTCCCACCTACAGAGGCAATCGACGCCCAATAGGCTGATCGACCTCCCGTAGGTGGAGGTAGTTTGTCAGTAATTAGGCATGGCATGATTTCCTTCAAAGGACCAGTCTCTGACCCAAACAAGGGACAACCAGGACAGTCCGTTGGTTGGGTGACGAGCCATCGTTGGCCAGGCGTCGATAGTGCATGCAATTTGCCTGCTCCACTGTTAAGTGAAAGGGTGAATTGGTAAATTCACCCCATGTCCAAATTGTTTGGACGGTTTCTATGGGTATTATATGTATTTTAAGTGGTTTTATCAGTCCAAACTACCTAGATGAATTCATTATTCTTAAATCAAAACCCAAATTCTCTAAGAAGTTCTCTCGAACTCCATTGGAGCCAAAAGTCAAGGAAGAGAGTGGATTGGACTTTGGTTGGTGATTCCTCATCAATTCGTGTTTTAGATTCAGTGAGGAATGGTTTTTTCATCCTTGAAACTCTTTTCATCAAGGAGCCAAACTTCAAAGTGATTTTCTAAGACTTCCTCAAAAGATAGATTTTTAACTTGTGATCTAGTTATGGGTTCTTGCATAACATGTTTTGAATCACAGAATATTCATTGAATTGATGCTAGTTTGGTGGTTTTAACCTAAAATCATCATGAACCCATGAAAACATAAACCCTTCAAATTGACTATATTATGGGTGTTGTGGTCATGTCTCAATGCTTATGAATTTTAGTGTAGTTTTCTTTGGGCTATAGAATGATGCAAGAATTGTATTGGATTGATGTATAGGCTGTCTTAGATTTATAAATATATATTTAATTGAGTTATACTCATTGAGTATTATGATTTTTGTGTTTAATTGATGATCATGGCCATGGGTAAGGGCCTTTTGGTATTGTACTGGATGATTAGCTATGGATTGGTGGCACGTTGAGAAAATTATATTTATTTTAAGTAATCTAGGTCTTGATTTATGTTGTTATTGGTATGGTCCACTTATGGTGGCGGTGTTATGCGTTACAATTATGAATTATGTGGCCACGTCGACGTTACTTTATGTATTATGATGATCATAGCCTTGTCGTCAACTACTTCATATACTATAATGATTTTGTATTTGATTTATGTGAAGTAAAGTCATATCTATCTACTTGTTACTAAGGTGAAGTTTGTGTTCTTCTATTGATGTTGTTAGGTGATCATGTTAGACTATATGCCTATTTCCTTATGTGTGTAGTCTTAATGTTGATGCATGATTTTTCCTACTTGATTATATGAGTATTATGATGGTTATATTGATGATATTATAGTAGTGAATAGGGTGACCTATAAATTATGATGGTTATGCCTATGTGCTTGTAGAATTATATGTTATAACTGAAGTTGTGTATGTCTTATTTGGTAGACTTGTGTCCCTTACTTGATACATGTACATTGTGAATATGAGATTCTTGACATATGATGCTAAAGCCTGTTAGTCTTGTATGTATTAATGGTATGTGACCTTAAACATAGTATGAAGGTCAAATTAGGTGGAGCTCTCAACCTAGTTGAGAGGTTATGGTATCCTTGAAGTCGAAAAATGTAATGGTATCCTTCTCTTGTGAATAGTGGACTTAGGAATGGTTGACTGGAACAACATGAAATCATTCTTAGGAAAATCAATGAGCTATCTTCTTAACCATTGAAAGGAAACCGTAGGGGAACTCTTTGGTAAGGTGAATGTTATTGGGTTATGAACTAGATATGGAACCTTTTCATATGATCCCTTATGTGAATTACTCCATGAGAACAAAGGCTAGCACAGAGTTAGTATATCTTGGTAAGTATATCTAATTAAGAATGAGGCTAGAGTGCAAAGAAACCCTTCATATTCATTAATCATGTGCTTACATGCGATGTGTCCAAGTTCTACCATTGGCAAGTAGAACACCCTCCATCGGAATGGGTTACAACTCCGTATTCCATGCCTTGCTACCATGGTCTATGTTGGTTATTACCAATTCTCATCATATGGTATACCAACTAGTGTTAGAGAAGTTCTATGAGGTTTAGGTGGTGGTATGGGACGCTACCTAGACATTGCACAATTGGACTTTGAAGATGTTAGTGAGTGAGTCCCTAGGTCTTCTCCAAGACCATTACTAAATTTCCTTTTGTGATAAATGTCTCTTAAATGATCTAATTAAGATAATGACTTAATTTAGAAGGTATGTAAATTAATAAGCACCTAGTCTAGAGTAACTTTAAGGATTGCCTAATTAAAGTGTGAAGAGGGTATAAGGGGTGGTCTCTTCATGTCTTACCTAGGGTAATCATAAGAAGACTCTAGATAGAAAAGTTGGTTTATAGATTAGACATGATCTAAACATAGGAAGCCTTAAGGATTATTTAGGTAATCATGGAGAGGGTGTATGGGCATTCTCTTCGTCAGTTACTTAAGTAAGTCTTTTGGTAACTTTGATGAGCAGAATGTCATATTATATATGTTAGGTGTTTTGTGTATTGTAAGTGTATTCACACATTATAGGTAGTCCCAAGGATCATTTAGGTGTGCTTATAGAGGGTGTATGAGTGGTCTCTATTTTTACTACTTAAGTGAGTCTTCAGATAACTTTTTGTGAGGGTTGCATTTTGAAAAGGGTTCACTGTAACATTGAAGTAATTTATTGTAGCATTGGCTTAGTTCACTGTTATATTCCTTAAAAAGTGATAAAAATGTCTATGTGATATCTTATGTGTTATTAAGGTGTTAGATGTTGTTCTTTTGCTTATATAATGATGTTTTAATCCAAAAGAGCATATTTCCATTAAATATCCGTTATCATGATTTTATGCATTAAGTCATACATAGTACATGTGTTTGTACTAATTCGAGACTTTTAGCTATATCTAATGTTATTCATAGGTGAAGGTGCTTTTGGGATTAAATCTTGGATTATAGGATCTTTCAAGCAAGGTTAAAGTATGTCCTCTTTTGACTCGCGGGCATCACTATCTTAGGGTTCTTTTATTAAAGCATTGTAATAGATTTAGTTGTACTATATTTTGATTGTATGGGTCGTGTCCTAAAGCATTCTTCTGTATAATATTTGATAATATGAAACTTAGTATTTTCTATGATTTTTATATGAAATAGTTTTTGAAAGACTATTCAAATGTTGTGAAAAGTTTTAATTCCGCACTACTTTTCATATATGTATATGCGATGAATGATACTAAAGGTCTTGAACACGACCTCCGAGAGGTCAAGTATGCCGTGCCACACTCCAAGAGTGCCCTATGTTCTAGGGTGTACTCTCAGAATGTGACAAACGTGGTCTCAGAGCAGAGGTTATGAATGTGGTCTTAGGAGTCCAAAGGTCACATCAAGTCAATCTAGTAGAGTCCTATTTATCCGTGTGAGTCGCGACACACCTATGGGTGAGAGCCTATAGGACGATAGAGTTTCCCTTTTTTTCTACTCCTATGTCGTGTCGTAGACATTTAAAAGTTATGATTTTTCTTTTTTATGGTTTTCCTTGTGTTATAGGAGATGAATACGAGGAGGACACCGGCTAGGAGAGTTGAGGAGAATGATGTGAATAAGGAGATTCCTGCTCAAGTTGAACAAGTTGAGAAAGTTCTTCAAGGTGCTCAAGGTTCTCAAGGGTATAAGGATGCTAAAGATTCTCAAGTCCCTATTGTGGACGGAGGTAATGATGTTCTGCTAGTTCCCCGGGAAATGGCTAATGGGGAAATTAGAAAGGCCATACTTACTTTAGCCTGAGCCTTGACTACCCATGTGCATAGGGATATTGAACTTGGAGTGAATGTTCTGGAGAGAACTATATCTAGATTGAGAGATTTTGTGAGGATGAATCCTCCTATCTGTCTGGGCTCTAAGGTGGGAGAAGATCCCAAGAGTTTCTAGATGGTGCTTATAAGGTGTTGAGTGACATGGGGGTGACTTCTAGGGAGAAGGCTGAGTTAGATTCGTACCAATTGGGGGAGGTTTCTCAAGTATGGTACACTCAATGGAAGGATAATAGGCTGGTTGAGTCGGGTGTCATAGAGTGGGAAGAGTTAAGGAGGCTTTCTTAGGAATGTACTTTCCCCGTGAGAGAAGGGAGGTGAAGGTTGATGAGTTCATCAATCTCAAGCAAGGCAATATGAGTGTGGAGGACTACTCATTGAAGTTCACTATGTTGTCTAGGTATGACCCATCCTTCGTGTCTAATCCTAGGGATGAGATGAGTAGGTTTGTGACCGGGTAGCCTACCTAGTGAAAGAAGAGTGTCGTACGGCCATGCTCCATGATGATATGAATTTTTTTAGACTCGTGTTTTATGTTTAATCCATTGACGAGTCTAAGCTTAGTAGGATTGCTAGAAGCTTGAAGAGGATTGGGAAAAGTGATCAAAGTCAATCTAGGTTCAAGAAGAAGGTTTCAAGTCAAGATGAACCTAGGGGTGCTAAGGTGAAACTTGAGAAAGGTAGTGGTTCTCAAAATGGTAAGCCTACATGTGCTACTTGTGGGAAAAGGCACTATAGGCAATGTGTAATGGGTACCGTGAGTTTTTTTGGCTGTGGTAAAGATGTACACAAGGCGAGTGATTGTCCTACTATTGCTTCTAGAGGAAGAGAGGGTCAAAAAGTCCATCCAAGTGTTCCGGGAGATGATTCTCCAAATAAGAATCACTTCTATGCACTCCGGACTAGAGGAGCAAAGTTGGATGATGATGATGATGATGGTAAGTCCTTGTATTTGTCTCTTTAGTTTTATGAGTTCCTTCTAGGTGGGGGAGTATGGTTAATAGAGGAGCTAGATGGTCATAGTAGCATGTTGCATGTTGTAGTGTCTTTAGGAGTCTTGTTGAATTAGAATTTCATTGATTCCTTGGATTGTCCATTATATGAAACTATGATTATGTTGTGAAATGTGTTTACATGGTTTTATCTTGCATTGTCGCATTTTTCCATTATCAATTTCCTAAAAGTTGCATTTTTGAAATTTGAAGTATGTTCACTGTTAGGTAATTTAGCTCCCTGTAAGATCTTTGAAAAATTGCATAACTTGTTCTTTGGTTGAAAGTAATGTGTATATAACTGATGTATATGAGCATTAAAAAGAATGTAAAAGGAGTTCATGCTATTTGAAATGAAGAATGTGTCTTATTGCATTATGAGTTGTAGAATGAGTTTCTATCTTCTTGTTATGTTGTGAGTGTCTTGATTATGTGAATTGATGTTTCCTCCTAGGTTGTGTATTGTATAATGTCTTATGTGGTATGGATATGAGCTGTTAATTCTATCTATACTCTTAGAAGTGTTCGAAGAGTGGCAAGTGTCATTTGGACGAATGTTGTCCAAGCTTGGGAGAATGTGACACCTTTAAAACGACTTAGGTGAATCTAGAGCCTAATATGTTTTTCATGAGGGTCAAAGGTCCAAAAATGGTTTATGATAAGGTAATGAGGCAGTGTCTAAAGATTTAGGTGAATTGGAAGTCAAACGTCAAGGGTGACAAAGACGTTCGACGACTAGTCACCTATATGCCTCATATGTGTTTATGTGCTTATATGTGTGTGTTATGAGATTATAGTGTTTATAGTCAGTGTGTCAAGTTTCGTGTAGTTTAGAGGTCAAATGTCCTAGAATGTCCATGACGTTCCAAAGGTTTGCCTAGAAATGACCTTGTGTGTCTTAGCATGTTTCTTCGAGTTTTATGTGTTCGTTTTTAATTAAATTAATATGAGAGGTCCTAAACTTGTATATGATCATATTCGGATAGGAAATGTACAGGAAAATATTCCCAAGGACCAAGCAAGGGTCATTGAGGAAGGACCCATCTTGGTGGCCAAAACTGCCAAAGGCTGTCCGACCTACGGAGGCAATCGACGCCCCGTAGGTGGAGGGTGTTGGTCAAGTCATAGACATGGGAGGATTTCCTTCAAAGTACCAGTCTCTGACCCAAACCACGGACCAACAGGATGGTCCGTTGGTTGGGTGATGGCCCGTTTGGCCAGGCGTCGATGGTGCCTGCAATTCGCCTACTTCATTGTTAAGTGAAGGGGTGAATTGGTAATTTCACCCTATGTCCAAATATATATTTGTGCGGTTTATTAAGGGTATTAAGGTATTTAAAGTGGGTTCATAAGTCCTAACTACCTAGATGAATTCATTATTCTAAAATCAAAACCCCAATTTTCTAAGAAATTCTCTACAACTCCATTGGAGCCAAAACTCAAGGAAGAGATTGGATTGGAGTTTTGTTGGTGATTCTTCATAAATTTTGTGGTTTAGATTCGGTGAGGTATGGTTTCTTCATCCTTAAAAATTGGTTCATGACGGAGCCAAAATTCATAGTGATTTTCTAAGACTTTCTCAAAAGATAGATTTCTAACTTGTGATCTAGCTATGGGTTCTTGCATAAAACGTTTTGATTCATTGAATATTGATTGAATTGATGTTAGTTTGGTGGTTCTAACCTGAAATCTTTGTGAAACCATGCAAAACATAAACTCATCAAATTTCCTTTATTATGAGTGATGTGATCATGTCGCAATTCTTATAAATTCTAGTGTAGTTTTCTTTGGGCTATTGAATGATGTAAGAATTGTATTGGATTGATGTATAGGCTGTATTTCATTGATAAATCTATATTATATTGGTTTATATTCATTGAGTATTATGATTTTTGTATTGAATTGATGATCATGGCCATGGTTAAGGGCCTTTTAGTATTGTATTGGATGATTTACATACGGATTGAAGTGGTGAGAATGGATTGGTGGTACGCTGCCCTAATTCTCTTTATTTTATGCAATGTAGGTCTTGAATTATGTTTTGATTGGTATAGTCCACTTATGGTGGCGATGTTGTGTTACAATTGTTAATTATATGGCCTCGTCGGCGTTACTTTATGTATTATGATGATCATGTATGTGTTGACAAACTACTTGATATAGTATTTGATTTATGTTAAGTATAATCATATCTATCTACTTGTTATTAAGGTGAAGTATGTTTTCTTCTATTGATGTTGTTAGATGATCATGTTAGACTATGACTATGTCCTTATGTGTGTAGTCTTAAAGTTGATGCATGATTCTTTCTACTTGATTACATGATTATTAGAATGGTTATATTGATGATATTATAGTAGTGAATAGGGTGACCTATAGATGATAATGGTTATGCCTATGTACTTCTAGAATGATATGTTATATGTGAAGTATGTGTGTGTCTTTTTTGGTAGACTTGTATCCCTTACTTGATACATGTACATTGTGAATATGATATTCTTGACTTAGGATGTTAAATTCTCTTAGTCTTATATTTATAAATGACATGTGGCCTTCAACATAGTGAGAAGGTCAAATTATGTGTAGCCCTAAACCTAGTTGAGAGGTTATGATATCATTGAAGTCAAAACTTGTAATAGAATCGTTCTCGTGTGAATGGTAGACTTAGGAATGTTTTGATTGAAAGACATGAAATAATTCTTAGGAAAATTATTAAGCCATCCTCTTAACAATTGGAAGGCAACCCTAGGGGATCTCTTTGGTAAGGTGAATGTTATTGAGTTATGAACTACATATGAAACCTATTCATGTGATACCTTATGTGAATTACTCTATGAGAACAAAGGCTAGAAGTGAGTGAGTATAGTTTGAGAAGTATCTCTATTTAAGAATGAGGCTAGAGTGCAAACAAACCCTTCATATTCCTTAACAATGTGCCTACATGGGATGTGTCCAGTTATACCATTGGCAAGTAGAACACCCTCCATCAACGTAAGTTACAACTCCGAATTCCATGCCTTGCTACCATGGTCTATGCCGGTTGATCCTATCCATAATATGGGATACCCACTAGTGTTGTAGAATTTCTATGAAGTTTAAGTGGTGGTATGGGACGCTACCTAGACATTGCACAATTGGACTTTGAAGATGTTAGTGAGTGAGTCCCTAGGTTTCCTCCAAGACCATTAATTCAATGTAATTATGTGATGAATGTCTCTTAAATGAAAAAATGAAGTAAATGACTTAAGTTAAAAGGTATGTAAATGAGTAAGAACCAAGTCTAGAGTAACTTTAAGGATTGCCTAGTTAAAGTGTTAAGGGGCATAAGGGATGGTCTCTTCATGTTTTACCTAAGGAAATCTTAAGAATGACTCTAGATAGGAAAGTTGGTTGATAAATTAGATAATGATCTAAACTTAGGAAGTCTTAAGGATCATTTAGGTAATATTGGATAAGGTTCATGGGCGTTCTGTTCTTGAATTTCTTAAGTAAGTCTTTTGGTAACTTTGGTAAGGAAAATGTTATATTATATATTTTATGTGTTTTTGTGTATTGTAAGTGTATTCATCTCATTATAGGTAGTCCCAATGATCATTTAGGTGTGCTTAGAGAGAGTGTATGGGTGGACTCCCTTTGTCTTACTTAAGTGAGTCTTAGGATAATTTTAGTGAGAGAGTTGCTTGTTAAAAAGGGTTCAAAGTGACATTGAAGTAATTCACTGTAACATTGGCTTAGTTCACTGTAATGTTCCTTAAAAAGTGATGAGAGGCCTATGTGATATCTTATGTGTTTCTAAGGTGGTAAATGTTGTTCTTTTGCTTATACAATGATGTTTTAATCAAAAAGAGCATATTTCTAATAAATGTCCATTACATGATTTTATGCATTAAGGCATACTTAGTATATTTTTTTTACTAATTCCATACTTTTATCTATATCTATAGTGATTCGTAGGTGAAGGTTGTGATTTTGGGATCAAAGCTTGGATTACATGTTCTTTCAAGCAAGGTTGAAGTATGTCCTCATTTGACTCGAGGGCATCACTATCTTAGAGTTCTTTTTTTAAAGCATTGTAATAGACATAGTAGTACTATATTTCGATTGTATGGGCTTTGTCCCAAAGTATTCTTGTATCTAAGATTTTATGATATGAGACTTAGTCTTTCATATGATTTTTATATGAAAGAGTTTTTGAAAGACTATTCGATTCTTGTGAAAAATTTTAATTCCGCACTACTTTTCATATATGTATATGTGATGAATGATACGAAAGGTCTTGGACAAGACCTATTAGAGGCCAAGTACTCCGTGCACACTCAAAGAGTGCGTTATATTCTAGGGTGTACTCTTGGGATGTGGCATCATTAATCTTTGTCAAGGAGGTATGACTGTACTTTACTACACCTTGAAATTTACAAAATTTTCCAAGTATGCTCCGTCCTTGGTTTCCAACCCAAGGGATGAGATGAGTCATTTTCCTACAGGAGTGTCCAATGTCTTGGTAGAAGCATGTCATCGGCTATGCTTCATGATAATATGAATATCTCTCGTCTCGTGGTTCATGGTCAACAAGTGGAAGAAACTAAGCTAAGGAGAAAGAATAGAGATTCCAAGAGGGTCAAGTCTTATGATGGTGGTTCTTCAAAGGGGAGGTTGGAAATTCAAGACTAACCTAGATTCAAGAAGAGGTTCTCCAATCAAGTTCCTTTCAAATTTATCAAGGCTCGTGATGATAAGGTTTCTAACCCTAAATCTCAAAAAGGAAGAGGTACTAGTCACAAATTAAGAAGCCAACTTGTAGAAAGTGTGGTAAGAAGCATTATGGTGAGGGCGACTGACAATTGCTTTGGATGTGCAAAGAGTGTCCACAAGGTTAAAGATTACCCTTATGTGAAAGGGCAAGACAAGGGGAGTGGGAAAGCTAAAGCAAGTGGTTGTAATGTTGATGTTCCGAGGAAGAATCACGCTGAGTCCTCCTAATGTGGTGACTGGTATATAACAAGTTTTCTCTATTAATATTTATGTTTTACTTGACCTGGGTGATACATTATCTTTTTTTTACTCCTTTGATAGCTAGGAAGTTTGAAATTTTGCCCCATATTCTAAATTTTGCCCTATAATGTTTCCCAATAGAGTTACTCATGTAGAATTAGTAGAACTTGATATGGTCTATTTTGATGTTATTTTGGGAATGGATTTGTTGCATGATTGTTTTGCTTCCATTGATAGTTGAACAAAAATTGTCAATTTAAATTTTCCAAATGAACCCATCTTAGAGTAGAAGTTGGGAAATTCTATTCCTAGAGGTCGTATCATTTCTTGTCTAAACTCTTGTAAGATGATCTCAAAAGGCAGTTTATACCATATTGTAAGAAACAAAGATTTAGACACCGAAAATCCTCCCTTTGAGTTAATCCCCACAGTGAGGGAATTTCTAGAGGTCTTTCCTAATGATCTTCCCGGAATGCCTCCCAAACGGGAAATTTATTTTGGTATTGACTTGATACCGGATACTAACCCCATCTTAATTCCTACTTACTCAGATCGCTCCGGCAGAATTGAAAGAGTTCAAGGCTTAACTCAAGGATTTACCAGAAAAAGACTTCATTAGACCTAGTATTTCTCCATGGGGTGCTCCGACATTGTTTCTGAAGAAAAAGGATCGGTCCCTTAGAATGTGCATTGATTATCGCCAACTCAATCAAGTCACTATGATGAACAAGTATCCTCTCCCTTAGATTTACGACTTGTTTGATCAACTCCATGGGAAAACCCATTTTTCTAAGATTGACTTGAGATTGGGTTATCACCAACTTAGGGTAAAAGGTGAGGATATACCAAAAACAGCATTTCGAAATAGATATGGTCACTATGTGTTTCTAATAATGTCCTTTGGTATCACTATTGCCCCGGCTGCATTTATGAACCTCATGAATATGGTATTTCAAAGTTACCTATATTCATTTGTCATTGTTTTCATTGACGACATCTTGGTATATGCAAATGTGAGTTTTGGTTGAGGTCGGTGGAGTTTCTTGGTTATATCATCTCTAGTGACGAAATTGAGGTTGATCCAAGAAAAACTGAGGCGGTCAAGAATTGTCCTCGACAACCGACATTGAAAACTTTTTTAGATCTAGCGGATATTATAGGAGGTTTGTGGATGGTTTTGCGTCCATTGTTTCTCCCTTGACTACTTTGACCCAAAAGAGTGTGAAGGTTGGAAGCATGTGCAAGAACCTTCCAAGTCTTGAAAGATAGGCTTACCTCTGCTCTGGTGTTCACTTCATGGGAGGGTACGAACGGCTTCGTTGTATATTGTGATGCATCCGATTGGGAATAGGGTGTGTCCTTATGTAATATGGGAAAGTAGTAGCTTATGCTTCTAGACAACTTAAGGTGTATGAGAAGAATTATCCAACACATTATCTTGAGTTAACATCCGTGGTATTTGCCTTCAATATATGGAGACATTTGTATAGTGTCCACGTTTATGTGTATAGCGACAACAAGAGTCTTCGATATGTGTTTACTCAAAATGAGTTAAATCTCTGACAAAGAAGGTGGTTGGAATATTTGAAAGATTACGACATGAGTGTACTCTACTACTCGGGCAAAGACAATGTGGTTGCGGATGCTCTAAGTCGTATTACCTTGGGTAGTGAGTCTCGTTTCGAAGAAGCCAAGAAAGACCTAGTAAATATGTTAATAGGTTGGCTGGTTTGGGTGTTAGATTGGAAGATTCTCCAAGTGGTGGTTTCATGGTCCATCATAACTCCGAATTGTCTTTGGTGGTAGAGGTGAAGTCTAAGAAACACCTTGATCAATCATTGATGGAATTGAACGAATTGGTTTTTATAAGCTTAACGAGTAATTCTCCTTAGGCGGGATGGTGTCTTGAGGAATCGATTAAGGTTGTGTGTGCCCAATGTTGAGGACTTGAGAAACCGGGTTCTTAAGAAAACTCATGGTTCCTGTTATTCCATTCATCCAGGTTCTACAAAGATGTATCATGACTTTAGAGATGTGTTTTGGTGGGAAGGCTTGAAATGGGACTTAGTGTAATTTGTTGAAAAATGTCCAAATTGCCAACAAGTGAAAGCCGAGCACAAAAATCAAAGTGGTTTACTTCAAGAAATACAAGTTTCCACTTTGAAGTAGGAAGACATTAGTATTGACTTCGTGGTATGGTTGCCTCCAACTCAGAAGCAAAATGACTCTATATGGTTGGTTGTGGATAAGTTGACCAAATTCTCTCATTTTATTCCCGACAAGTCCACTTACTCGGCGGAGGATTATGCAAGGATCTTCATAGATGAGATTGTGTGTAGCCATAGTATTCCGTTATCCATCATATAGGATAGGGGTACACAATTCACATCTAGGTTTTGGAGGTCATTCCAAAAATGGTTGGGAACAAAGGTGAAGTTAAGCACCTCTTTTCATGACCAAACGAATGGTCAAGCGGAGTTACTATTCAAACCCTTTAGGATATGCTTACAGCTTGTATAATTGATTTCAAGGGAAATTGGGATAAACACTTCCCTTTGGCTGAGTTTCTTATAACAATAGTTACCATTCAACTATATTGATGGCTCCTTTTGAGGCCTTATATGGTAGGAGATGTAGATCTCCAATTGGATGGTTAGAAGTGGGCGAGTCTTCACTTTTTGGTCCCGAATCAATTTATAAGACTTTGGAGAAAGTTAAAACAATAAGGAACCGATTGAAAATAGCATATAGCCGGCAAAAGTCTTATGCCGACCATAGGATAAGGGACCTAGAATTTGAAGAAGGTTATAAGGTGTATCTACAAATTTCATCCATGAAAGGAGTGGGAATATTGGCAAGAAAGGGAAGTTGTGTCCTCGTAATGTGGGTCCCTATGAAATTTTGCAAAGGGTTGGCAAGGTTTCTTACGAGTTGAGATTACCTAGTGAATTGGCTTCGGTTTATCCGGTGTTCCATGTCTCAATGCTTAAAAAGTGCATCTGTGATCCCGAGTCCATTCTTAATATTGAGGGTCTAGGTGAAGAATAGAACCTCTCTATGAGGAGGTTCCGGTTAAAACTTCTATAGACAAGTGACGAAGTTGAGAAACAAGGAGATGGCTTCTGTAAAGGTGTTATGGATAAACCACCTAGTTGAGGGAGCAACATGGGAGGCGGAGGCTGACATAAAGTCCCGTTACCCTCATCTCTTTGTTGAATAAGGTTAGTTGTTTCTACTAATAATTAAAATAATGGATAAATTTAAATTGACTTGTTTTGCAAAGATGTGCATATTTATAATAAAGGTTTTTGCTAAAAATGAAGTTTCATATGAAAATGATCTTTTTCTCAATTTTGCACTTATTTGTGTATTGGTATGATGTTTCTTATATAAAATGAGATTGAGAATGTTGATATGTATTGCAAGAATATTTTTTTTTGCATAAGTGACTCTACATGTTGTGTTGAGCTCATGTTGTTGTTAAGAAGGTAATTCCTCATGTTGTGGTTTTGAGCTCTTATGTGGTGCAATTGATGTTTTGAGTTACTTTATGCAAATGTCATGTTGTTATGTAGATTTGAGTTGTAACTCATATTGATTTTGTATGTTGTTGGTTGGGATGCTAGTATTGAGTCTATCCTTTCCCTTTAAAAGATTTTTAGTGTCATTCGTGGACAAATGTTCCTAAGGGGGGATAATGTAACACTATGAAATTCCAAAACCTAATATAGAGCCTCACATGAGTGTCTAAGGTTTGTTACACTGTTTTAAGGTCAATAGTAGTGTATAAAAGTTATTTAGGAAGTTTTATAGTCAAAACGTCAAGGAATGTCCATGACGTCCGGAGACTAGTAAAAATGGTTCTAGTGTTCTTTAGCCTATTTAACAGGGTTTTAAGAGTTGGAAATTGATGAAAATTGATGGGAAGGTGTCTAACATGCAATAGAATTGGTTTAGGGTCAAAACGTTTTGGTACGACTCCCCAAGGACCACCTTAAGGGTCCTTGAGAAAGATCCTTCCATTTTGGCCAAGAAGCTGTCACAAGACAGTGTGCACCAACGGTTGCAGGCGACGAAGCGTATGTCCATTAACGGGGAGTCAATGCCTCCGTCGACCAACACATAGTTATTTTGCCAAAAAAGCAAAAAAGAAAACTCTCTAACCAAAACAACGATTTTGTAGGACGGTTGGTCAAAGACACCATCAACAGACCTACGGCCGTAGGTCGGGGTCTCGTAGGTCAGGCTTGAGTTTTCACTGTTAAGTTTTATATTTTTATTTAATTAGATATTTGGTTATTTATTTAAGTAGTGGCAAAGGGAGTTCTAATTATGTTTGTTAAGGACTTATATAAAGACCTAAGCCTAATTAAACTAATCTAACTCCCATATATTCCCAAACCCAAATTCTCTTCCTTCTCTCCACTTTCTCTCTCCCAAAGAAGAACTCCATGAAGGGATAGGTCAAGGTCTTTAGGAAGAACGAACGGTTCTTTCTCCATCAATTTTCAATAATTAACAAGGTATGGGAACTCTTCACCTTTGGGATTCCTTTCCCTTAAGGGTACTTCCAAATTTGGTTTTTCAAAAGATGATCTCATATGGGCTTCTTCATAATACGAGACTCGAATCCTGGACCTGATCTTGAATCCTACACCGGTTAATGATGCGATGGGGGAAGTTTTTCTTTTTTCATCAATGCTGGCATTTGATCTTCTAAGTTGTATTTAAATGGTTTCTTTCGGTTATTATGATTGAATTATGATGTATTGTTGTATAATTACGTTAGTTATTGATGATTTAACCTAGTAGGTGGAATAGATTATGAAATTGACCTAAGTCCCTAACCCTAGGTTATGAACTAGTGTTGAATTGAGTTGTAGTGATGCAATTGACTCTATTATTGTCTTAATTACAATTGAATGATATCATTACATCTATTATTTGATTGAATTGGTTCGTTGAAGGTAAGACCAAGATTATGGCTTTTGAAGGAAATTGGGTAAGTCTTGATATCTTAAACATTTTACTTCAATCATGATTTCTTGTACTTGGTAATGAAGTTCAATCGAAATATGTCTTGTGATTTAGTTAAGTAGGTGTGTTATGATGATTAAATTGAGATTTATTGATCATATGATTATCGATAATGCTTAAGATGAATATGTTATAAGGTTGGTTATGAAGTACCTATGTACCCTATTATATTACGGTGATGTTAATGTGCTAATCTCAAATGTGAAGGGTTGTATTGAAATGTGTTATCATGCAATTCTTATTGATCTAATGACTATGACTATATAAGGAGCTATTCTCCTATGACGTAAACTGAGTTATGATTATTAAAGAAAGACATTTCAAAAGGACTCTAGCACCGAGTGAACTAGTAGTGAGGAGTGTCCCTTCCCACATAGGGAAGGTAGGTTCACTATTGTACTTATGAGATTGGAGACTATAATGCATGTAGCATAAAGGCATTCCAAAACACATATCCTAGTTCTTGAACTATGTTTCCCCATAGGAATACTAGCTAGTGGTTTCACCTAGATGTTATGTTCATGTTTTGATACTACCTTGGCAAGTAGTCCACCTTGTTTCGGTATAGGTTTCCATGACAACGGATTCCACATTAGCGCATATGGTCTATGTTGGTTAAGTCAAGATATTCCCAAAAGTAAAAATGAAGTAACAAAGTGAACTCTAACTAAGATGACTTAAGGGGTTTGACTTAGTCTAGGTAGTGGTATGGAACTCTACCTATACATTGCACTAGTTGGCCTTGAGGGAAATCCTAAGAAGTGATTCTTATGTTTATATGCTCTTATGATATTAAAATTATGCTTATGTGTGATTTTTCATGTTAATGGTCTTTGTTGCTTATATTAAGGGAAGTTATACATTATTCATGCTTCGGTTAGTTTGCTTGGTTAAGTGGAGTTATGGGGTTTTACTTGACCATTGAACTAGTAGACTTGGTGAAGGGTTATGGGTAAGGGTTTCACTTATGCTCTAATGTTATAAACACATGAATATGCTTCATGGTTATGAAATAATGTTAGGGTTGCATTGGCTATGAATTCTATTGTGCTCTATATAAATGTTGACTTGGCTTAACTTGAGTATGTTAGTTTTGTGTTGAATATGTTTGTATCATAAGGAATATATGGTTATTGTCTTATATGTGTTCTTGGGTTTTGCATAAGGCTTTTCAAAGTAAATTGACATGAGTTTTCAAATGTCCCTTTTTAGCATGATTTCTATTTTATGTGCATAGATTTCCATACTTTAGTACAAGTGATGTGTTAACCCCTATTTCTCCCTTTTCCCAAAAATTTTAGGTTCCGGTAGTTGAAGGGTTCGTGACCACTTTTCAAAGAATGCTTGGATAATCTCTCCAAGTGTGGGTATGTTCTCAAGTTCCGAGAATGATGTCTTTCTCTTACTTTACCTATGTTACATTGTTATAGTCTAAAGAAAATAATTTCACTCTTGTTGTTTCAATATAGTGTTGTAAGCCTTAAGTGACATTTATACATTTGTGTAAGGGCTATGCCCATATTGTTCTATTCCTTTTATATAGTTTAATATGAGACATACCTATTAATACTATATTGTGTACTTTATATATATGTGGCATAAAAGTAGAAGACCATATAATCTTCTTATACGAGGAGTCTAAGTAAACTCGCTACGAATATATTATGTGTAAGTGAGAGTTCTATGTAAACCTCATGAAGTAGATGTAAATGAAAAGTTTTAATTTACCGCACTTTTTATCCTATGAATGTGATGACGAATTCTAAGAGGCTAGTCTTAGTCCCTTCGAGAACGACGACGTCAGTAACGTCTAGGGGTGCTCCCCGGATGTGACATTTCTGCAACACTTTCTTTTGCTAAAAAACGCAACATGCTCCTCCTCAAATGGATCTAAGGAGAATATTTTGCCTCCCATTCTTACTTTAAACTTTTCTTGATCTAAAGCATCTTTGGTCTAGCAATAATTTTCTTTAAAACTTCTCTTGTAGCCTTTTTCCATCAATTGATCAGCACTAAGCAAGTTTTGATTTATGTCAGGTACATAAAGCACATCAAAAATTGTTTTCGTACCTTAATTACTTGGAATAGCAATGTTTCATTACCCTCTTATAGGAAGATGGTCGCCATTACATATTCTGACTTTAGTAATGGTCGTGAAATTCAATTCCTTGAAGAGAAATATGTCATTTATCATAATAAGGCTTGGCAAACAATGCTCCTTCTATATTTTATCTTCTCTTATGACTCTTCGTTGTTCTTGTTTCTGCAAAGCATTCAATAACTCTGTGAAGGTTATCTTGGACAAATCCTTTGTGTTTCCAAAGTAGTTATGTTTGCTTCAATTAATTTTGGCATAGTTACCAAAATCTTTAAAACATTACGCGAATAATTAAACACGGAACCAAGCATTCTTACCCTGTTTTGAATGCTCAAGAGCCTTTTAGAGTAATCTTTGATGATTTCAGTTTATTTCATCTTCTATATCTCGAAATTTCCTATATGATTTAGCACTTGCATGCCTTTGATCCTTTCGTCCTCTTCATATTCTTCCTTGAGACAATCCCAGATGCATTTTGCTGACTTTATAGACACAATTCGGGTGAAGATTGTAGAAGATACTACTGAAAAATAAACAGTCCTTTGCCTTTGATTTTCTGATTTTCCTCTGTTTATGGTTTTGGATCTAGGCCATAGTAGGATTTTCAGGAAACGGAGCAACTTCATAATCATATTCGACTTCCTCTGATAAATCCATGGAATCTAGATAAGTTTTCATTCTTACCTCCCAAATCTGATTATTATCACCATTTAAATAGGTGGTGCCATTACAGAAAAACTTGATTCTACTTCTATGATTGATAAACTTGTCTTGTTGATTACAATCCTAACTTTTATGAAACACCCACGGATACCTCAAGAAATAAATGCTCTTATACCAATTGTTAATGTAGAGAAAAGGAAAAACATACCAATCTGATTTTCTTTTGTTATTGAACAAGTAGGAACATTAGTTTAATAAACCAACAAAGAAAAATTTATGAAAGCAAAAACTACTTACTTCATTATAACACATATATTTATAGAGTTTACAAGTTAACCAACTCCTAAGGATAAGATTAAAAAACTAACTAAGGATAAGATAGAAACTAGGTACCTGTTACACAGTAAATAACTACCCTATAATACAGAGAACTTGGACTGTTGCATTTCTTACACATATTTCTAACAGTTTCCTTAGGAATCTACAACTACCTTTTAGGAGCAATAGTATCTAGCAATTATTGTTTGTTTCCTTTGGAGTCTAGAACTAACTATTTTGAGCAATAGTATCTAGCAATCATATAATACTTGGACAAGAACTTATTGTTTCTATGACAACCAAAAAAGACTTATATATTCTCTATGAAAACTCTATATTGGTTTTGAGGGGAGTATTAGGAGCATCAAGACAATTCTTGTACACTTTGAGAAGCGGAAGAAATTGTTGTAGTTCTATGAACGAGTCACGAAAGCCAGGATGAATTCTTGCTATTCTTGTTGAGCTTATCCATGTGACAAACATCGCAAATATATTTTAGTTTCATACAACAAAGAGGAGTGACCCTGATGTGCCTCTTGGATTGTGTATAGATATTGATTCATTCACACTACAATATTCCGCAGGAGAGATCTTGCATTGCAAGATCACTAGTGACTTATACCACTACCTATGGCATAAAACATCAATACTCAACTAAACATGAAAAACTACACTTCATTAAGATGATAGCAGACAAAAGCTCGAATGAATACACCAAAGTTTCATCATAAAAAAATTATCATCAATCAGTAATTGATATATTTTGTCAAATAAAATAACAGAGAAAGTTGGACAGATATGTATTAAGTAAGATAAATGATTTTGTAGCAATATAGAGTCTGAACTCTTTCAATAATCTGAAAGCTTTTGCAATAGCATAACTGCAGAAGTATAATTGAAGTATCAAGAAAATAATTAAATCATTGACAAACAACTCAAGGAATATTCTTTACTAATTCTTTTGGAAGTAAAAATTCTTATTTTCACTAAAATGATGGTAGTTCCGTAGAATGCTCATCTTGAGCCATTTATGCTGCCCTTCTAAGTTTGGATAGTTCAGCCAGCACAGTCTTGAGGGGAACTAGCTTGCTCTTTTTAGTCTACAACTTTTCATAGCAGCATCAAACCAGTTTAATACAATGCTAAGTGCACAAACTAAATAAAATGGTATATGAAGAGCACAACATTTTAATATTTTGCACTTCTCAAGAAATATCATTTGTTTTCTTATTCTAAGTGGGTATTCAATTTTGGGTAATGAAAAACTTGTTTACATTCAATACTTGTTGTTAGTATTGTCGGACACCTAAAAATTGGCTGTGAAACCAATGGTGAAATCATTCTACAAAAGCTCAACACTGGAAAAAGATTTGAAACCAAAAGCAATAATTTCCATTCCTCCTTAAGTTAAACTTACAGCAGTAATTGTCCCACTCATATCTTATCCCTTTGTGTAACGCGCTACAAGAAAAGTGTGAATTACATGGGGATTAGTACAAAATAGCAAGAAAATTTCTTACTAATCCCCAGGAAAATCCCAATTTAATTCACCCTATTCTTATAAATAGAAATGAGCATAAACCACTTCATCGACGAAGGAAACAATTTAAAAAACTAATCGGTTTCCTCCCATCTTTTTGTTAGTTTGAACATACATAGAAGGTTCTTTAAGAAATTAATTATAGATATCGCCCCTTGTCAGGTCAAACGTAAAATTCGATTAATAGCAACCCAACACCCTAATGAACTGTTGAAATGTCAATATCCATAATATTAGAGTCCATACTTTCAATTAGGGAACAAGAGCAAACACTTCATCAACAGAGTCCAAGCGAAAGTTGACAATCATGCAGAGCTGCATCCATACAACAATGAAATATGAAAATATAGCCTCACATCACATGTAAACAATCAACGTATTAAGCTGTCGAAATCCTCAATACGTCCCCATCAAAAACACCATCCTGTTTTAGAGGCCTGATCTGAGTTAAATGAAAACCAACATTAGAAAATTTTTAAGAGACAATTATAGCAAGAAGTTCTCTTATTTCTTTTGAATAACTAGTTTTGTGAATGTGCCTTGCACGTTTGACCTTTATTATTATATTAAATTTATATAGACCTAAATTATGTATCGAAACATGTGTAATATCAACCCAATTAACTTTAAAAAATATTATAATATACATGTCATCATATGCATAAAAAATAAAAAAAATTAAATAAAAAAAATTATCTGAATAAAAAAGAATAACCAATAAATTAAAATTTTCATAAGAAAGTCTAGTGGACTAGCGTTTTATACCCATTTTATAAAGGAAGAAACTATGTATGTCTTGATAGAATTATTAGTAGCAAAAAAATAATTCATAATCAATCATAATAATAATTATGTAGATGGTTAAGAGAGCCGGCATATGAGAAATATTAATGGAATCCTTATTAGTACCATTGAAGATGAATTTAGGAGAAGAGGAGGAGGGGGAGAACATCAATGTACTAGTATAGGATGATATGATTATTTGTAAATTCTGAAAGTGTACTGTTTGAAGTTGAGAAGAACTTTAAAACATTAAATAGGTATGGGAAAAGAGAAAAGACATAAAGTGACACCTAAAGTTGTCCCAAATTTTTAATAAGACACTTTAACTATATGAGTGTCCTGTTACCCCACGAAAGTAGGAGATATCTTTGTAAATATGCCACTTTAACCCGTTTTCACCCTATGTTTGTTTTCACGCAAATAATGAGCGTGAATTATAGATTTTTCTTCCAAAGAACGAAATAACAAGTGACACGCATCATTTTTTAATCTATTATTTAATTCTTTCCTTTTTAAAGTACTCTTCTTCCCCAACTTTCCCCCGTTCTTTCAAAGGAACAATTTTTGACAACCGTTGTTTTTACTCGATATGGTCTCCTTGTTGCCTCTTGTTATACTAAAGAAAAAAAATTATTTACTCTTTAATGAAGGTACTCCCGAAGTGAATCTTGCCCAAGCTCATAGATAAATGCTTCGAAGCCGACAAAAAGGGTAAGTCAAACTAGAGCTTCATTGAATGAAATTTGAAGATGAAAGGTGTGGGGATCTTGGTCCTTCTGTAGAGACTTTCCTCTTCTTCTTTTTTTTCAAATTTTTTTCTTTTTCTTAAATTGGTAATTTCTTTTTGTTTGTCTGAGTCTTTTTAACCCAAGTCTGTAATTTTCTCCTTTATTATTAATAATAAATGGACCATTGGTCCAAGATGATTTTTTTTTTAAAGAAGGTAAGATTCTAACACTTTTTAGTTTTTATCCTAAAATAATTTCTAACATGTGTTTTTCTCCGGAAGATCACAAATCCATGAAGAAAAAAAATATAATCTTTATCAAATACTAAAATAAACATGAAAACTTCTTGTTTTCTCAGCTAATCTCCCAAGAAATTGACCAACAAATGGCGAAATTGAAATAGATATAAACATCAAAAGAAGTTGTAATTGAATTGCAATTGAGAAGGAAAATAAAATATAAAGAATGAAAGTGAGAAATTGAGAGAAAGAAAAGGAAGTGTACCATTTATCTTTTTAAACGATTTGGGTCGGGTTAAACCCGTATTTACTTAATATTTAAATTAAATTAATTAATTAATAGGAGAGTGTGTCTCACGCGTGTGGGGTTGATGAGAAAATGAGTCAAAATGGTCAATTTACAAAGATATTTAATATTTTTGTGGGGTAATAGGACATTTGCATAGTTAAGGTGTCTTTTGAAAAATCTGAGACAACTTCAGGTCTCACTTTATGTCTTTTCTCATGGGAAAATGATAAGTCATTTTAGAGTATTAATTAAAATAAGTGATAATACCAAGGAAATTAATCCATATGTATGTATACACAAATACATATTAATTATATTATTATTAAACTTAATATGATATTCTTCACTAATGATATAATATTTAATAAATTAAAAATTTTATAACATTTTAAATTTAATATTGGGGTAAACAACAACTTAACTTTTTCCTAAATTTCTTCCTACTTTTAATAATAATAATAATAATAATAATAATAATAATAATAATAATAATAATAATAATAATAATAATAATAATAATAATAATAATAATAATAATATATTATGACTATTATTGTTGTTGTTGTTGTCAATCCATATGTATGTATACACAAATACATATTATAATATGAGATTCTTCGCTAATGATATAATATTTAATAAATTCAAAATTTTATAACATTTTAAATTTAATATTGGGGTAAAACAACAACTTAACTTTTTCCTAAATTTCTTTCAAGTTTTAATAATAATAATAATAATAATAATAATAATAATAATAATAATAATAATAATAATATATTATTATTATTATTATTATTATTATTGTTGTTGTTGTTGTTGTTGTTGTTGTTGTTGTTATTATTATTATTATTGTTATTATTATTGTTGTTGTTGTTGTTATTGTTGTTGTTGTTGTTGTTATTAATATTACTGAAAAACTAACTTTTCGAATTCCTCAGGAATTTTACTATTTCATTAAAAAAAGTAAGTTTCTAGCATCCCATAATATTTATATTTAATATATAAACCGACATCTCAAATTCTTCACATATTTTACTATTTCATTAAAAAGAAAGTAGACTTTTAGCATCCCATCATATATATTTATTATATAGTAACTAATAATATATGATTTATTTTAGTAAAAAAAGTAAATTTGTAGCATCCCAAAATATTTATATTTAATATATAAACTGACTTTTCAAATTCTTCAGATATTTTATTATTTCATTGAATAAGAAAGTAGACTTTTAGCATCCCATACTATTTATATTTAATATATCATAACTAATATTATATGATTTTTAAAAAAAGTTTTATGATTTTAAAAGAAATTTTTTGGTGTAGACTAAATTGGTATTTCAATTTACATTGTGGAGCTTCCTACTTATAATCAATTCTAAAAATATATGTTATAGTAAATAGTATTGCTTTTTTAAGCGAAGATTTGAATAATAAGCTGAGCAAAAACAATATTGCTGATTCATTTTTCAATTTTCAACGTGGATCGTCATATATATAAATATATATATAAAAAAATCTTATTGTCGCCTACGTGGCAGCTCCCCCGTCCAGAAAACCCTTCCACTTTAAAATATTCCCTAAAATACCCTTCTTTAAATGATCCCCCACACCAGACGCCTCTTCAACCCAAACAATCTGCCTTTCTACTTTCTCTTTTTCCTTTTCGACACAATGTGTCCTATCGCCGGAAACATCCATTCATTTTGCCTTTTTCGAAACAACACGACTCATCGTCAACGGTTCCATCCTCTATATAAAATGGGTAACACCCTTCATAGCACCCATGCTCTATCACTTCTTTCTGTCTTTCTGACTACAAATATAAACATTCTTCTACTTTCTGGCAAAGAAATCTAAACATGGCCTATTCACTTCTTTCTGATTTGGATGCTACTCGCGATGACTGGCTGATTAGAGTCCGAGTCTGCCTGCAGTGGGAATTTATTAATTACAAGCGCAGCCCAGACATGATAAGCCTTGACATGATACTAATTGATGAAAAGTTATGCATAATTCACATCCTTCGCTTCCAATTTTCAATATCCTTATTAGGAACTGCCTTCCACATTGACTTCTCACAGTGAACTTTGATGAACGCAATAATATGGAAGAACCAAGTCAATAAATTTCTTGATAAGTTGAGTGAAGGATCTGCAGTCGTTATTAGAAACTTTAAAGTTTCAGCATTAACCGCTGACTACAGACCAGTACAGTCGAACTTTAAAATAACATTTTTGCGGAAAACTGCCATCCAGAAACTACAGGATGATATTGTCCATATCCCTCAGAATGGTTTTCAGTTTATTCAACCAGAAATTATTCGCTCAAGGATCAACAACAACATTCTCCTGTCAGGTATATTTATTCCTTTCATTTATGTTAGACTCTGTGTGCACCGTATACAATGAATAATTCCACTCCTGACTTGTAGATGTTGTTGGATGCTTATGCGGAATTGGTGATGTAGAAAGTGTGGGTTCAAAATGGCAGAAGCGCGACATACACATTCTTACCGATCCGTAACATTCTTAACTCATTTAGGTTCATATTCATTCATCCCCAAATTGCAGCATTAAAAATCATATTGATTCACTTTGTAATAAATTACACTTATCTTTTAGAGAGGATCTTACTATCAAAGCAAGGATAACTTTGTGGGAGGACCATGGCAAATCATTTTACCCCTATGTATATCCCAACGACTTTGGACCATACATTGTCATTATCACTGCTACAACGGTCAAAGAATTCAGAGGTATGTACTTATTCTGAACATGCTGCAACATTATAGTAGTGACAAGTACATGGCGTTATGACAATTAGATTGTTGTTTATTTCATAATAGGCGAACTAACTTTTGCCACCACCGCTGCAAGTAAAATTTATGTCAATCTTAAAGTGGACAACATCACAGCCTTGCTTCATAAGTTCTCAAAGAAGTCAGTTGATGTTGTAACTATTGCGAGTGGAAACTCAAGTAACGTTCCCAATGCACAAGCTATGTTTGAAAACAGGATTTCTGTTGCAGAGTTATTAGATTCTGAATGGAGTCCCGACATAGAGGTTAGTACCATAATAACCCTTCAAACGAAAATCACCTTGCATTTTATCAACATACTGCCTCTTATTTATATGTGTACCAATGTATATATGTTTTAATGTATGTATGTTCATTATTCATATGGTAGGAATGTGTGGTTACACTCTGCGCGCAGATCATTGCAATAAAGAATTTCTTTGATTGGTATTACATTTCATGTAACTTATGCAACAAGAAAGTTGAATCTTCAAATGGTGTCTACACATGCCAGAAGTGCAACAAACAATGTGACTTACCATTGATTAGGTAAGCAACTAATAAATATTCTATTAACACCTTGTATTTGAAGGAACACTAACGTTTTACACTCACACATGTTTAAAATCCACATTAACGTCAAGGACAATGGTGGGAACACTTCTTTGGTCCTGTTTAATGGGGTCGCTGAAAAACTTCTTGATACTTCTACTCACAAATTGGTTAATCGTTTGTCCAAAAGCGAGACTAATATACCGCCCCAGATTCAAAGTCTTTGATGGATGGATTTTTTCTTCAAACTCAAATTGAGCAGTTTCAATTTGAAATAAGGGTTGGAAAACTATACAGTCACAAAAGTTTATGTGCCACATGAAGAATTAGAATTGCAGCACCGCATAAACAAAGACAAAAGGGTTAAGGTATACAGTGTGATTGTTTTGTCAAATTCAAACTCTCTTGATAGTAAATCATTCATCTTCTGTACCATCCATTCAACATAAACCCTCCTTAATTATTGGAATGGTTTTTACTGTACAGGGTAAAGAGAAATTGGAAGATTCAACTGAACAAACAGACTTCAATGCGGAAGGATCAAACACAGACTACTCTAAAGAACTTTCTGATGAAAGGGTAACTTCCATTTCCAAAAAAAGAGTTTATTCAAGAAAGTTGAAGAAGCGAAGGAACTTATTTATTGCTGACAGTGAAGAGAGTGATGGTGACACCATAAAAAGGACAAAGTAGAGTCATTTTTATGCTAGGGACCTTAACATTATTAGTTTGATCAAATAGTGAAAACTTTTTATGTCCAACAGTGGCTATATATAGTTGATGTTTGTTATGGTAGGTGATTAGGTTTAGTTTAATGTCAAATAATCTTTCATTACTAAATGTACATTTCTATAAAGTTGAGTTGTTTATATATATCGTCTCCCAACACACATTTTGCTCCTTAAGTTATACGTAGCTACTTATCAAGTTGACAATTAGTCGCTCAAATTACGGTCTTTTGAAAATCCTCACCCACAAACATATTAAACTTTGTTGCGAGTACTTACTGCATAGTTGAACAATAAAATGCAATAATTACAAAACCATTTTCGGAGAAGTCAAACAAAGACACAAACTTCTTATAAAGAGGGTTAATTCCTTCTTTTAGACATAACCAACTAGCTGATTTTGTTATTCACACTCCCAGAAGAAATAATAAATCCAACAAAGCATCAGAAACATAAATATTAGTCTTTATAAGGTTATGTACAGCACAAGTTGGAACTAATGATGTCGAAAACATGTTACCTACACAAGTCATGTTTGAGAAGATTATTTTCTCACTTTGTTTTTGCTGATGAATTAGTTTTGCAAGTGATTCTTTGTTTCTTTTATATGTCTCTTGTATTTAAAATGTTCAAATTTAAACATTGTCTTCCATCAGTCAATTTATGTTTAAGGAAAATAATACCAGCATTCTTCTTTGAGAAACAAAGGACATATTCAGGCATTGACTTAATGATCTCTTACCATATTTTCTATCACACAGACATGAACAGACTAGACACTTGAGTGACAGCTAAGTTTCAGTCTAAGAAAACGCAAAACTCAGCAGAGATTCAACCAACAGACACGTAGATTCTTTTTCCATATCATTTTTAAAAGTCAAATTCTTAGACAGCCGAAGAACACAGGCATAAGTGCAATCCATGAGGAGCTTTTGATCTATGAAGAAGAGCCAAACAGAATTTCAAAAACGTCTTAATTCCAATTATCTAAAACTATATGTATAAAAATGAACCACGAAGAATAACTCATTCAGAAGGAGCTCCATTCAGAAGTGTCTCAGTCTAATCATGTTTGAAGTCATCTTTCATATTTGAGATGTGAGTATAAAAGGCAGACACTATACAAAATAACCTATTTGACAATCGCAACATATTCCACCACATAATCCCCACAGCATCTCTGGTGTACTTAAAAATATGTGGTTCAACACAAAACCAGAATGAATCTAATTAGTTAAAATGAAATAGAAAGAATCAACTACAAAAACAAAACGACATGACAACTGACTGTCTTAATGGACTACTCAACTCTGCCGCTCTGAAACGTTATGTCCTTTCAGACACTTAAAACACACCAATTCCACCGCCGGACCGAAATGGTGTGTCCTTTCATACAGTTAATTTACATCTATCCCTATTGATATAAAATAGGAACAAACAATTACTTTCTTCATAACATAACTAAAATCAAACCTTCTGCTACTAAGACATCTATTGCAACACACTGCTCTATCAAGAGAACCAGACTGGGCAGAAATCTTACCATGAATTCTATTGCACTACACTAAAAAATCAGTACACGATATATTGGCCAGTATCCCTACCAGCATAAATTTAAAAAAAAATCAGAATTACCAGATAATGGGGCCAGACATAATGGATTTGATAACACACAGTATTAAGGCATTTTGTGGGTCTACAGATATTTCCTCCGACATTCAGGAACTACACCAATTTCTACCTCAGTTAAGGAAGTCCAAAAAAAAAATATGAAGAGTAATACATTAACAACAACCTATAATACGCGGACAGAGGAATTAGTAAATATATGAAAATTACTGCCAAAGTATGCTCGCTTGAAGAGGAAACTCACATTACTTCAAATGAAATACAAAGATCAACCACAGAAGCAAGCGGATTTGGTTGTACGTTTTCTCAAAAAAATGGAAAACGAGATGAAACTGACTAATATAACAACTATAAAACGGCAAAAACAAATACATGGTACGTTCCGATTAACTCGAACATACCACCACACCCGACCCAATTAGTTAAATTGTATACTACTCAATACGTAGGAAATATAAAAACTGATAATGTGATAAAACCTATCAATTACACATGCACATTACCTGTTACTATGTAACTCCCTTCTCTTACATTATGTGAATGCCTGACACACAAAAAAATAAACAGAGAAATATTATTGCTAGAAACTAAATGAACCTATTCTTTACTAATAAACAACTTCCCAGATGTACAATGCTTAGTAACAACATTTTCAAAACTATTTTAAAGGGATCCAACCTAACCAGTCCTATGATTCGGTTATGGATGAATGTGAAAACATATAAAATCCAAATCAGTTGCACAGAGGCAACAACCCAATCATTTGCTAGAAAATAAGTACATTTCGAAAACTTTTAATTTGACACATTATTACCTATGCACCTAACTCTACATAAGGTTAGGAAATTCAATATTTGTGCATATAATACTTAAACTCATTAGCTACAATCTTCTATGATAGGTGCATACAAGAAAGCTTGGAATTTAGGTCCTCCAACCTAAACCTGCCAATATTGTGGAGCAATTCTATGGTATGAAGAACGGACAATCAAAAGTACAAATACACGACAACCCAAATTTTCAATATGTTGTATGGAAGGTCGTGTTCGTTTACCATTACTGAGCCAACCACCACCCTACCTTCAATATCATTTGGGTACTACATCCGGACAAATAGGTGTACACTTTAGAAAAAATATCAGGGTATACAACTCCATGTTCCCATGTACATCTATAGGAGGCCGAGTTGACAAATCAGTCAATCGTACAAAAGGTGCTTATGTATTCAGAATTAGTGGACATAATTATCATCATATTGGCTCTCTCTTACCTCAAATTGGAAAAAAACCACAATTTGCACAACTATATATATATGATACGGACAATGAAATAGAAAATCGAATCAACAGTCTAATGCATGAAGAAGTTCAAGTAGACATTGTTCAGGGAATATCTGAAATGCTCGACGAGAATAATGTTCTGGTAAAATCATTTCGTATGGCAAAAGATAGATATAGAGAACAAACACAAACAGAGTTTCGCCTACGTCTTCTATTAGAAAGGATTAACGACGGTCGGCAATACAATATACCTACGGCTTCAGAAGTAGCTGGATTGATCATTGGCGATCTTACATATGCTAACTTCCAGCGAGATGTTATTGTTGAACACCGCAAAAATGGGCTCCAAAGGATCACCGATTTACACCCAAGTTTCATGTCAATGACCTACCCATTAATACACCCATACGGTGAAGATGGATATAGACTGGGAATACAATTGGTGTCTCATTCCCAAAAAACTTATACACGCGAGCACATGACAATGAGACAATATTATGGATACCGCATACAACAACGGCTTAATGAGGGGCGCACACTTATACAGGCTGGCAGGCTACTGCAGCAGTACATTGTGGATGGTTACATGGCAATTGAAGAGGAGCGATTTAGATATATACGAAATAACCAACCAAAGCATCGGGATGATCTTTTTGGGGGCTTAATGGATGCTGTTGTATGTGGAGATTCTGATTGTTCACAAGTCGGGAAAACAATTATATTACCTTCGTCATACACGGGGGGACCTCTCTACAGGGCACAAAATTATCAAGATGCAATGGCTTTATGTAGATGGGCTAGATACCCGAATTTATTTCTTACCTTCACATGTAACCCAAAGTGGACAGAAATAAAGGCAATGTTGCACCTAATTGGTCAACATGACGATGGTAGCCGGGTAGACATCATATGCAGGGTTTTCCAGATCAAGTTGGCCCAACTAATGCAACATATTAAAAAAGATACACCATTCGGGACAGTAATAGCATGTAAGTTCTTTCTATCAAATACTCTTATATACCTTCATACTTTAGCACACTATATGCATCATCTAAAACTGTATGAACATATTACAATATAGTTTACTAAATAGTGCTAACTAAGACAAGGAAATATCCACCTTATAATAGCCAGATGCACCACTCAGTTTACCAGGAATTAAACAAGGGAACTCTGTAGAAAAAACTATACTACGCACCAAATACATGATATACACGTGAAATACTTCACTTTGGAATTTATATGAATGGGAAAAGAGAAATACTCCCTAAAAAATAGAAGGAACTACAATATTAAATAGGAATAAATACAACTTCCAACATCCTAACAAAAGCCATTATTATGCAGTTATATATACAATTGAGTTCCAGAAAAGAGGCTTGCCACATGCACATATATTGTTGTTCCTTCATGAATCACAAAAAAATCCTACA
Source organism: Solanum pennellii (assembly GCF_001406875.1). Classification (NCBI taxonomy): domain Eukaryota; kingdom Viridiplantae; phylum Streptophyta; class Magnoliopsida; order Solanales; family Solanaceae; genus Solanum; species Solanum pennellii. Next base: position 49,900,484 of record NC_028646.1, on the reverse strand, counting down.
GTGGAACATATTGACAGAGTAATATCCGATGAAATACCTGATCTTGAAGAAGATCCAGATGGGTATAATGCAGTCAAGAACTTTATGATACACGGGCCATGCGGACAACTAAATCCCTGCTGCCCATGTATGGGACAAGGGAAGTGCACAAAGCATTTCCCAAAGAAATACAATGACCAGACAAATTTTGATTCGGATGGATTCCCTATTTATAGGAGACGCAACACAGGTATTGAAGTGAAGAAAAATGGAGCCAGCCTAGACAACAGATATGTTGTTCCGTACAATAGGAACTTGCTTGTGCAATTTAATGCACACATAAATGTTGAAGTCTGCAACTACTCAAGGTCAGTGAAGTATCTATTCAAGTATGTTCATAAAGGGCCTGATAGAGCAACAACAATAATAGAATCAGCAGATTCAACAAAAGACAACGATGAGATCAGAAAGTATCTAGATTGCAGATACATTTCAGCTTCCGAAGCATGCTGGAGGATATTCCAATTTGACATACATTACAGACAACCAGCATTTGAGCGATTACCATTCCATTTACAACGACCAAACACCATAATATTCGAAGAATCAAGGCGAGGTGAAAGCGTATTGAACGGACCAGATATTGAAAAAACAAAATTTACTGAATGGTTTGAAGCTGACAAAGAGTACCCCGATGCAACAGATCTAACATATTCTGATTTTCCTACGCAGTGGTTATGGAATGTAAAACAAAAAAAATGGACTAGGAGAAAAAAAGGTCGGGCAGTTGGTAGAATCTATTTTGCAGATCCAGCAAGTGGAGAGTGTTTTTATCTGCGCATGTTGTTAAATTTTGTCAAAGGTTGCACTTCATTTGATATCATAAGAAGAATTAATGGAGTAGATTATAAAACCTATCGAGAGGCTTGCTACGCATTAGGCTTATTAGATGACGACAAGGAGTGGAATGACTGCTTGTCAGAGGCTGCCCAATGGGCAAGTGGAAATTAACTGCGCAATCTATTTTTCACTATTCTTATTCACTGCAAAGTTTCAGATTCACACAAGCTTTGCGAGAATAACTACAAAATATTATCAGAAGATATCACATCGATGCAGAGAAAGAGATTACATCTGAAAGATTTGCAACTAACTGACAAACAAATAGAAGCGTATTCCCTGTTAGAAATTGAGAACATGCTCATAAAACAGGGAAGAAGTTTGCGAGACATAGAAGGGATGCCACTGCCAGATAATACATTAATGAAGAATGTGGGAAATCTCCTAATTAATGAATAGCTAGACTATGAAAGGCGAACTAAAAAAATGCACGACAAATCATTTACACTATTAAATAGTTGTCAATTAGCGCATATGAGGCAATAATATCATCCGTTCATAATAAAGAAGGCATATTATTTTTTATAAACGGACATGGTGGTACAGGCAAGACATTTCTATGGAATACAATTATTTCAAAAATCAGATCAGAATCAAAAAATAGTTCTACCAGTCGCCACTTCAGGTATAGCAGCTTTATTGTTGCCGAACGGCAGGACTGCTCATTCGCGGTTCAATATTCCGCTTGACGTCACACCCAAGTCAACATGTGACATAAAACAAGGAAGCCAATTAGTGGAAATACTAAAGAAAACATGTTTGATAATTTGGGATGAAGCTCCAATGGCAAACAAATATTGTTTAGAAGCCTTAGACAAGAGCTAGAGGGACATTCTTCGAGATAGGTATGAAAATAGTCGTGATAGGCCTTTGGGGGGACTAACAATCGTGTGTGGTGGTGATTTCAGACAAATCCTGCCGGTAATTCCAAAAGGAACAAGATATGATATTGTTGATGCGTCACTAAACAGTTCACACCTGTGGCCCTACTTTTCAATTTATGAACTGAAGGAAAATATGTGTCTTACTTGTGGAAAAGTGATGGGCTCTGAAGATGAAAGAATTGCAAGTTTTGATAGATGGTTATTGCAGATTGGAGATGGATCAGTTTATGCTGATAAAAAGATGGAACTCATTAAGCTACCGCCTGATATATCCATTGCACCATCACACAATCAAGTGGAATCAATTGCAGATGCAGTATATCCATCTGTATTACAGAAGTACAACGACCCGACATACTTGAAAGAAAGAGCCATACTAATACCAAAAAATGAAATGGTTCATGATCTAAATGAAAAAATAAAGAAATATTATACCAGGGGAAGGAAGAACCTACTACAACTCTGACAATGTGTGCAAAGCAAGTGTGAACACTAATAAGGAAGATATATTGTACCCCACTGAATTCCTTAATAACTTACAATTCTCAGGCATCCCTAACCATGATATACACTTAAAAGTAGGAATTCCGGTTATGCTTCTTAGAAATCTCAATCAAACAGAAGGACTATGCAACGGTACAAGATTAATGATCACACATCAGGGAAAATGGTCTGTAAATGCAAACATCATATCTGGTAAGAACATCGGCACAAGAATCACAATACCAAGAATTATCATGTCTCCAAATGATTCAAAATGGCCATTCAAGCGTAATAGACGGCAACTTCTTTTAGCAACCTGTTATGCCATGACAATCAATAAAAGTCAACGACAAACTCTTCAGAGAGTTGGACTGTATCTTCCAAAACAGGTATACACACATGGAGAATTATATGTCGCAGTGAAGACCATACACACATTAAAAATATTGTTTACAGATAAATATTCCAGAATGTATATCCAAGACTTGTAGAAACACATGATGTCACGTTATTAACAACATAGTCAATCCAAAAAATGTCGCATCAGCTACAAAGACATACATTGAAGGGAATCACTCACATAACGAATGGTCATACCAAACTTACAAAGGACAATATGGAAACCATATGAACATGAATCACATATAATTTAAGGACAAATGGATCTGTAGCTTACAATTGCACACAATATGGAGTTTGTGTTTCTATAGGACTAACTTATTAAATATCAATGTAATTTAGAGTTGTAATACACAACAGATATATGAATCTCTAGGTGTACATTTTATAAGCCCCTCTTTTATTGGCGTATATTCTGTGACAGCCAATTAAATCAATAATAAATAATGTGGGAACTTGGAATATGTAAAAACCGAGCATAGAGGATATATGGCACAAATGATTAATAAAATGTTCAACAATTAGTATGAAAATATACATGGAAAAAAATAAATTATATATTGATAATAAATCACGGTGATCAATACGAAATAACAATATTAACCTATGATAATGAGTGAGCTAATTAAAGAAAACAACCCGCGCGAAGCGCGGACGTTTTCCCTAGTATATATATATATGTGTGTGTGTGTGTGTGTGTGTGTGTGGGTGTGTGTGTGTGTGTGTGTGTGTGTGTGTGTGTGTGTGTGTATTGTTCGTGCAAACGTGTTATCCCACTAATATAACCTTATACACAATATTTGCTATATATATTTCTTGTCATCTAACAGATGTGTTTTGCATGTGTATTCCACATTAAATTATTTAGATGTTATATGAACATGTGAAGAGAACAACTACATTTTAAATATTCACATATTTTCACATCTGTTATGAGTGTTTTTTTTTAAAAAAACTCGCAACATTTTAAAATAATATATTTTGAAGTTAGAACATCTTGTTAACCTGATAATACATTTTTTAAATATTAATGCTTAAATTTAAATATAAATATCTACCCAAATATATATATATATTGACATTAATGAAAAAATTTATGTCATAAAATTAACTATTAAATAAATTGTATTACTAATACAAACTTCAACTTGCATTATTACAAGTCATATAAATTTTTCTACATCTAAAATACAAAAATATTTATATAAAAAAAAGTAAAACAAAAGGGCAATATTTATAGAATAATAACTATTTTGAAGTAAAATTCCTGATAGTATAAATCACATAAGTAGCATTGATAAATAAAATAATTCATTTGTGTTGAGCAGAAGAAACAAATCGTGACAATTCCCTAAATGTTAGAATTGATATTCAGAAGCATATATCTATATCACAAGAGAGATTGCTAACAAAAAACAATGAGTTTATACTACATCATATGGAACGTTACATACTAATGTAAATATATTAAGAAAAAAAATAATTATTTTATCATCAAAATTATTTTTCTCAAGTACTCGAGGTTATGGAATATATCCTCTTAGTATAAACAACTTACTTCATCAGAATCGTTGTTTCTCATTTTCCGCTAAACATCGAACTCACACAATGACAATGAATCACACACAAAAAAAAATTAAATGCAAGAAGAAGAGTAGAAGGCTAACATAAATTTTTGGTTCAAAAATGAGAGGAAACCCCTCTATTCATTATAGTCAACAAAGGGCAGTATGAACAAAATATTTTTTTCTATCTTATATGAAAAATTATGACCATTTCGAGAAGTCACAACCCTTCGAAAAAGTCATAAATCTTTGGAAAAGTTACAACTTATAGAAAAACTCACAACTCTTTGGAAAAATCATAACTCATCAAAAAATCACAATCCTTCGGAAAAAGTCACAACTCATCAAAAAAGTCTCAACCTTAGTTAGGGAGATTATTGTAATTTAACATTTAAGTTAGAAGTTCATGCTTTTAAGGTAATATACATGCATACATACATACATACATATATATATTGTCACGACCCAAAACCGAGCCGCGACTGACACCCACACTTACCCTCCTATGTGAGCAACCAACCAATCTAAACCCTAACATTTCAATATAATATCAACAGAAAGTAATGCGGAAGACTTAAACTCATTAATAAAAACCAATTCAATAACTTCTAAAATTCAACATCTATTATTCCCC
>NC_028646.1:49889670-49889979 GCF_001406875.1 Solanum pennellii | reverse complement strand
CCCATCTTATGTAGTAACTCATGACAATCAACCAGAAAATCGTAGGCATCCTCAGATTCAGCACCCTTGAAGACGGTAGGTCTCAATTTCAAGAACTTACTGAAAAGTTCATGCTGATCGCTTGTCATTATAGGCCATGTAGTCAAACGAGGAAACGTGCCTATTTCCAATGGAGCATCCATGCGGGGAGCCGCAGCAGTTGCTTGTTGTACCTCCGTAACCTGAGGTGCTAGTGCAGAAAACACTGGGGGTGTCTGGCCCTGATCAGATAACCCACTAAGATAAGCCAGAACCTGATTGATCATCTCT
>NC_028646.1:49867490-49887244 GCF_001406875.1 Solanum pennellii | reverse complement strand
GCCCGTCGCGCCTGCGACGGTCCGTCCTGCTGCTCCGTCACAGAGTTCAGAGACTCAATTCCACTAAAGGGTCTGTGACGGTCCGTCGTGCCCACGACGGTCCGTCCTGCCATTCTGTTACGAAGTTCAGAGAGTCGATTTCAGTACCCAAATTTCAGAATTCTAAGTGTTTTGGAATGAGACCCCCTCGACGGTCCGTCGTGCCCATGACGGTCCGTCGTGGGATCCGTCGTCTCAGCCTGTTTTTCCAGAAATAAAATCTGCTGCTCAAAACGACTAAGCAGGTCGTTACATATATATATATATATATATACACACACACATTACTATAGTATAATATAATATAATACAATCTATATCTACATAGTGCATACATTACAACTCACATGATACTGTGTGAATAATGTTTAGACCTATAATTAAGCTATTCCATAAAAAAAATACATGACTTTCATATGTTCCATCAAAAATACACAAGGTACTATTTAACACCTAATCCATTAAAATTTGAACCGTTTAGATTGGCAGCGCCTGGTGTCTTAACAAATTATTAGTTCTTATTACTCCTATCTTGCTTAAAAAATCTGAATCCAAAGACGCAAGAGTAAAATAATGTGTCTATAGCTCAAAAAAGATGGATCTGTAAAAGAGAATAATGATTGAAAGAAAAACTTGCTCAAGTCTCTGTTCCAAAGGATCAAGTGCTTTTTCTTTGGATGAATCACCTATGAAACTAACGACAATGTCTATATAAGGAAGAGAACAACTCTAGCAATAATTACGGCCAGCAATGAAAGAACATGACAAAAATCACACTTGTATATGAAAGTTTAACCTTTGAAAGATGATACTTCAACTTTTACATTTAATTTTGTGTCTATAGTTCAAAAAAGTTAGAAATTCATAACAGTTGATACCAAAATTACATTTTCATGTTGAACATGTAAAAGAGAATCATGAATGAAAGAATACCTTGATCAAGTTTCACCTTCAAATGGTGAGGTTCTTTCACTTCACTTGAATCACCTAGGCAATTAATGACAATATGCATATTAGGAAGAGAAAATGTCCAATAATAATTAAGAACAACCACAAAAAGACATGACCAAAACCAAAATTTATATAAAGTCTAGCATTTGAAAGATGGTACTTCAACTTTTACATTCGATTTTGTGTCTGGCTCAAAAAAGTTTGAAGATTAAAAAAGCTAGAAAATTATAACAGTTAGAACCAAAATTATATTTTCATGTGGAATTTGTAAAAGAGAATCAGGAATGAAATAATACCAGCTTGATCAACTTTCGCCTTCAAAAGATTAGGGGCTTTCACTTCGCTCGAATCACCTACGACGATACGCTTATCAAGAGGAGAAAAAATCTAGTAATAATTAAGAGCAACCACAAAAAAACAAGACCAAAATCACACTTTATATGAAAATCTAAGATTTGGAAGATGGTACTTCAACTTTTACAATCGACTTTGTGTTTATATCTCAAAAATGTTAGAAAATCATAACAATTGTCACCAAAATTATTTTTTCATGTTGAAGTTGTAAAAGAGAATCTGTAGTGAAAGAATGGATACCTTGCTCAAGTTTCACCTTCAAAGGACGAGGTGCTTTTTAATTTGCCCAAATTACCTGGGCAATTAATGACAATAAGAATATCAGGAAGAGAACAATTAAAGTAACAATTAAGGCTAATTAAAAGAACATGACCCAAATCACACTTGTATATGAAAATCTTAACATTTGAAAGATTGTACATAAGATTTTTCATTTGACTTTGTTGAATTGGTATTGAGCGATACTAGTCAAGGTTAGACAATGAGTACTCATCAATAGTAGAAGTATGATTGAATAAGACATAGTCAAAACATGGTTAACAAGAATAATCAATAATGAATCCCCATTCACGACATTTGAAGCGTGGAAAGCTCATGTATATAACAGTTGGAGGGGGATGTACTTACCATCAGAGCGATCCTTTTTGTCCAAATTTAACATCTTAAATTGTGTTTTTTGTTACAGTCAAAAATCAAATACTGGATATATGGAGTAACATTTTTGGTTTTTTTATTGTTATACACTAATAATTAATGAATTAATAACTCAATAATAGTCTCTAGGGGTCTGAGTTATAAGGGAAAGTTTGTATAACAATGATAGATTAAGAATTTTCATGAAAGCGGTTAGAATTATATATAAACAATATAATATATTCCTAAGCAAATTCAGCATCTTCTATATATACATAAAATAATAAACAACAAAATGTGATCTCATAAAATCTATATAGAATATGAAAAAACTTCACCATATTAGTTAATGGTTTGAGGAAAAAATTAACAAAGAAAATAAAAGTAGAAATGAAAGATGACGATAAATTGTTACAAACCTATTGAATTTCTGTCATTCAATGATAAAAGCATGACGCAATGTTGATATGACTTTATATAAGATGTTTCATGAGCAAAATTCAATATAAATTCATCATTAGTGTTAATTGTCACTCCCTCTGTCCAAGAAAAGTTGTTCACTATTGACTTTACACACCTCTTAAGAAACAATAAACAACAGGTGTAATATTACTATTGTACCCTTTTACTTAATTAAATTTGATGATTTGGAAAATGTGTTAAATGATAAATATATTTAATAGAAAGGGTAAAATAGATATAAAAGGTTCATTATCTCTTGATTTTCTATATTGGACAAGTATTGTTGGACAACTATTTTTAGTATAATGGACAGGTATTGTTGGACGGACAGAGTACTAACTAGTAGAAAACAAAACGTTTGACAACATTTAGCAATTATTTAACCTGTAATAGAATTTCATTAAATTACATAACTATTAAGTTAGTTATCTTTAATTAATTTTCTAAATTCATTAGAAATGTGAGAAGTTTTGCATGCTATTAACCAATATCATTCTTATTATTAGGGTTAACTAAATACATGATCCGAAGAAATATGTTCAAGGAAAAATTCAATTTTTAATAAAATGAGTTTATTCAAAAGTTAACCAATAAATTAAGCATAGTCATTTTCAATTCTTTTTTACATATTAATCATATGTTATTAACTGGTCATTGTGTAACTTACAAAATGAATATGGTCAATTTATGAGTCTTTAGCTTGCAGTTATGTTAGGAGGTTAAAAGAATGTGAAATATTTTTAATAATTAGTATTTAACTTATTTGATATTTCATAACATTTTGAATTAGAATAGTGGTAAAATGATATTTAAAGTTATAACTTTGTGGCTCTCCACTTTTAATATAATATGATTTTGTTACGTGTATTGCCATGCCCCGAGATACCCCCGAGACGCGGATACGGAACCTAGGACCACATGTGATGCCAAGCTAACCCTGCTGGCATGATCATGAGCATACTAAGATAATAAACTGATGCGGAAGCTAAATCATAATTTATAATGAAAAGACGGGGAATACCCATATACTAAAACTTTTATAATATGAAGACTGATGAGTTTAATACAATGAAGTTACTAACTCAACACTAAGCTAAAGCTCACTATGTATGAAATAAGCGTCTAAACAGGACTAGAAATACTGGGACAAACCCCAGCTAAATCGAACAAAAATGAAACTAAAGACTACAAACTGAAATGAAACTCATGACTGTTGTCCTTGGAGAATGAGGACTCACCACTGAATCTGCTGAATTGAAGATCGAAAGTCGATCTGATGTGGATGCTGAGAACCTGAACCTACATCGCAAGAAGATGTAGCGCACGTATGCGTCAATACTTGAAAGATACTGAGCATGTAGGATAGAATAAAGCTGAAATAAAACATAACTGAACAAGCACAAAGTAAGTTTAATAATCTAAACATGATATAGATTATGAATGCTGAGATAACTGAATGCAATAACTAATTTATAACATGCTGAAATTGGATACTGAGTATACTGATAAATGGTCAATGCAAGAGAGTCTGACTGAATTGTGGGAGCTACTAATAACCGATAGTAAAACCACATGAGCTTAATGTGGAGTCCCATGTATAAGCCTCATCAAGAGGACCCAATATACCTTGTCAAAGGTATAAAGGCATACTGGCGTGATCACTAAACTGATTGCCCACAGAGGGAACTTACAACCTACTTGACTAGTAGTTCTGGGATTAATTGGGTACGCTGAACCCTAGTCCAACTCGATATTATGCTACTCCCATTGATCTATGTAATTAACTAATCATGTCTGAATTTTCTATAAATATTGGATAGCTCAAAACTGAACATGCAAACTGAGAATGCAACATTTAAAATGATAATGATGCATTAAAAACTGAGGCATGTATAACTAAATAATTGGAATATCTGACCTAGCATGTGTAATTCAAGAACTAAAGAAATACAAAGCTAGGGGTTTTGAAATTCATTCAATAAACTGAATAATAACTTAACAATCTGATTTGGAACATATATTTAATAAATTCATGAAGTTCTATCCAAATTCTAGAAACCCTAAGTCTAATAATGATATGAGAATCAAGAATCTGACTGAAAACTAAGGACCCATAGGGTGAAAGGAACCCATTAGTAAAATCCCACATACCTGGTGATGAAATCCACGGAGAAACACTTAGATTTTGGGGATGGAACTGTTGGAGCCTTTCAACGTTCTTGAAATAGGGTTCTTGACCTTTTCCTCCTTTCTTGCTTCTAATTTTCTTAGTTTTGATTAATGATTTGACTTAGGGTAAGTTTTAGTTTATGTTTCTAGGCTTAAACTAAATAAAATCTGATGATTTAAGGTCAAAACGACGTATCTTAGGGTTTAAACAAAGTGGGAAAAGACCAAAGTCCCCTGGGTAAGTTGATGTCGTACCAAATGATGACCTGGACAGATGATCCGTCGTTATATCGACGGTCCGTCGTTTGGTCCGTAGGTTGGGCCTGTTCAATAGGCCTTTACTAAAATGGGAATAACTTTTTACTCGGAGGTCGGATTTTAGCAAGGTTGGTGGCTATGGAAAGTTAATTCAATTATGCATATGTGGGTAGGTCATGGGATGCCTAATTAATTTTTCTTTACGAGTTATGACCATTTTAAGTTTACCCAACTACACTTCCCCCTTAACTGCCAGCTACGGTAAGACCTACGGTAAGACCTACGGACCATGGGTCCACCTACGGACTATGTTTGTCATCCGCTTCTCTTGTTAGAGAGTGGGTGAATGGGGTCTCAATCGATGGTCATAGACTATTGACCGTAGTCTGACCTACGGACCGTAGGTCCGTCCATCGACCAAGACTAACCACTTTTCCTGGGCTGAAATTTTTGGGAGTTTCTGACCCCATTGACAAATGTGCTGGACGGACTGTGGGTCAGGATATGGTTCGTAGATGCCACCGTTGATTGCACCTGTAGATTTTTCTTTAAAGCTGGTTTTTGTCCTGTTTTGGATACGGGGTGTTACATGTATTATAACATTATTTAATGTTTACATATTACAAGGATATTTGTCATGTGTATTGTCATATTATTTAATGTTTTCTTATTGCGGGTCTATCAACCAGTATTATTTTTACGTTAATTAACTAATTCACATTATGTGAATCTATTACTAGATCTACATATATATTGCTATATCAGGAGGAGATCCTTGAAATTACATAATGTTATCTATGTGTGGACTATATGTCACCGGCTTGGGCAATGGAAGAAGTCACCAATGTTTGCAATTGACTATGCTATTTATATTACACCCCTTGGCGTCAGGCCTTTTCCAAAACCCAGTTAACACAGAATGACATTCCTTAAAAGAATTCCTTATAGGGTCAAAAAATCAAGACCACTATATTTGGGGGACAACTTGTGAAATGTTTGTGATGTTCGATGACATATTTGAGCCTTTTCTCTTTAATAAAAATATCTTACATGTTTTGCATACCTTTCAGGAAATAGTAGAATGATCCTTTCGAGCAAGCTGATAATCATATGAGAAATGTGTGACTATGGTCTAAATTTATGTAAGTTATTACAAACATAAGAGAATAGCATATTCTGGCGTATCTAAGATTGAGAAATATATAAGCAGACATTATAGGCAATCTAATATTATCCGGTAGAAAGGGTTATATTTTTGGCAATGTTCACATAGGGAAAAATGTAAATGGTAATCTATTTCCTAAATAACTAAAATAAATAAGAAAAAATGAAATAAATAGACGTTTATCAAAATGACCAACAAATATATATTCTCTCCAGTTTCATGCCAGCAAATCGCTGAAGAAGAAGCCTATAAAGTTAACAACACATCACAAGTAAAGACTCAAGAACTAAAAGATATAGGCCCTCCCCTGATATTTTGTAACGACCCAAACCATCATTATTTAGAAGGGGCAAAAAGGCACGAAACATTTGTACTCTATCCCGCTACAGCGGGACAGATGCCGCAGTGTGACGGTGCTGCAAAGGCAACTTACCCAGATGAAGAGGGATCTGTGAGACAAAATCTGAATTTTGAGAAATTCCTATTGTTTCATGTTTCTGAAAATACCCTATAGGTCGTAAATTACCCAAGAAACCCAAAAAAAGTTATTTCAAGTTTGGGAAAGAAGGAGAGGAAGCTTTATAGCATAGCGATGGAGGAATCTTGCAAGATCTTGGCCAAATTCACTGTAGCGAATCCTGAAAGGCGGGGAAAGTAATCAAAACTCCACGCAATTGCTTGGCGCTCAAGTAGGCTAGATTTTAATGCATTGGGTAGTTGTAAATTTGTGCTTATCGTGTAATATATGATATCAATCATAGGAGATATACGTAGGCCTTCGTGCACCGAGTAAATTCCATGGGAAAATTTATGTGCTTGCAACATATTTGGGGTTTGTGCTTGATGTAGCAAATTTATATTTGATCGAGTGTTCTTAGTTATTTTCTTCAGTAGAGTTCCTTCATTAAACAAGAGCATCTGGTATAAGGGAATGAATTTCGGTTTATACTAGGTTTAATTTATCGAAGTAATTCGTCGTTGAATGTTTAATAAGGTAATTTTAACAAACTGTAATGAAGAACCCTAATGAAGAACTAAGGCTGAACTTGGCCTCTTGTGTGATAAATATTGGGGGGAATATTAATAGGTGATGGTTTTGAGTTCATAATTGAGTGATGAATCTATATTTTTGATTCATGGTGATACATATACATTATATTTATATGGATGTTGCAATATTGATCACACATGTTGAAAATGAGATAGGTGGAAGATGTAGCAATGAAATCATGGTGTAAATATATGATCTGGATGGTGTATTGTGATTTTGATTATGCTGTGTGATAGAAGATAGGATTTCCACGTTCAGGAAAGCTATCTTTTGATCGGATTGCCACGTTTCGGCATACTTGGGATTCGATTGCCACGTTCTGGCAAGCTAACTTTGGATCGGATTGCCACGTTCTGGCATACTTGGGATTGCATTGCCACGTTCTAGAAAGCTAATTTTTGATTGAATTCACACGCTCCGACATACTTAGGATCATATTGCCACATTCCAGCTAGCTAATTGTTTTTCCTTGGGTTGCGTGAGAGAACCCACTACTTGTGACCATAGTATAGAGTATAGTATGTTATATTTTGATATTGTAATGTGCATATACTTGAGATGTCCGTTCTTATCTAATGATGACCTAGTGTAAGTGGAACCATATCTATGTGTGTGAGTGTGGGGTGATGTGTGTATATTTTATGAGGTGTACTTATCGGAAAAAGAGAGAGAATTTATTGAGGTGTTGTTTGGTAAGTACCCAAAGAGAATGAGATAGGTCTACATATCGAAGTAAGGAAAAACTTTATGGATTGAGGTAGATAAAGTGACGATTTAAGAATATGACCAGATCAATTGGTTGAAAAGGATGTTAGTGGTAATTGGGATTATCTAATGTGGATAGAATGTTTAAGCTATGATTTAATAGAACTAGAAGTGTTAAAGGTATGGGAAGGAAATGGTTAGTAGTTAGAGCATTGGAGTAAGTTGAAGGTGTGGTAAAAAAGGGGGCAAGGGTGGAGAAGCTAGTGGTGAGAGCATGATCCTATTATTCTTTTCTTATATTATGAGGTGGATGTAGGGTTAGCTGATGATGCCTACCAGTACGTGTGGTTGTACTGATACTTCTCTTGTTATGTGTTTTTGACATAGTGTTGATGCAGGAATGGTGATGTCTCATTAGGTGAAGACGAAGAATTCCTCTAGTAGCTTTGATTACTTTTCCACATGGTGGGAGATGTGTTCTATTATTATTTATTTTCTAATCGTTACTCTTAGTAGCTCTTGTAACAATTAGACTAGGTCCTTAGGGTTATTAAATTATTTCACAACTTTTAACTATTTCATGGAAAAGGATTGGTTTATAAATATTTTATTCTCTACTATATCTGTATTTTGTTATTTTCCGTATGAATGAAAATTTGTAATAGAGCCTAGGTTACCGGTCTCCCCGTACAAGAGAAAAATGTGAACTACGCTTTTGTGAATTTGCGTGCTGACGTCAACATTTTATCTACAAGAGGCTAGGAATAATTTTAATAAGTCATTCCACTCCTATACTCCTTTCGTGCAAAGATTCGCTTGTGGTATGAGTTGAGTCCAATTGGTATCTCTGGATTCCAATGGTATCTTGATGATGTGGACATACATCATTGACACTACCAACGAACACCAATAAGTCAGTTGGAACTTGTAGGTTCAAATTGGCATCTAGCCTTAGGGGATATAAAGAGCATGGATGTTTCGTAATGACCATCTTTGGGTGAACTAGTTAACAAATTTAAACTTCGTGTGCATTGTACATGGAAAATTGTGAATGTGTGTTCCTTGATGCCTGAAAAATAATTGGAAACGTGTGCTTTGTTGTTTAATTTTAAGTATATTGTGCATTGTTGTTTGAAATCATATCGATTGTACATTTTTTGTCAAATGATTAATTGTTTATGTGGAATTATTACTGGATGACCTAAATCAATGACTGAATCGTTAGAATTCTGCAAGTTGTAATGTTAGGTGTATCCTGGGGATGTGTAGTTTGTAGTGTCAAGTTACTTTTCTGCTTTAGAACCCGCACATCACGTATTCTAGTTGAATAAATTGAGAAGCCCGATGTGATAGAGAAAAAGGAGGTCGGAAAAATATTTTAAGGTGAAAAGGTGCCCAAAGAATCGTTGGGAAGGTTCTGGCCCCATTCAAACCGCTGCATCGGGATTCTTACCGCTGGCGCAGTGCCGCTACAATGGGATTATCCCGCTAAAGAGACCGGAGGAGGCATAACCTCAATAGAAATTTTCTTGTTCTTCCTTGTTTTCAAACTACACACCGAGATGGATTCGAACCGAGCCCTGCAACTCCTGAACCACTGTTTTAAATAGTACTAACCACAAGTGATTGAGAATTAAAGTGGTCTTCCTTAGACAGCAAAAAACAAGCATCAATGTTCTACAAAAATTAGTAATGTCGAAAGGAAAAAAATATAAAATAGTTTTCTTAAATACAAGCCCAAGAAAGGATGAAAGGGAGCGAATTGAAAAATCCTCGGACAAAGAGGTGTCGATGTTGGAATTTAACTCCTCCGGGGGCACTAGGCATGTCTAGGCCTCCCTCATCTCTGGAAACTAAACATAGTCCTCCTTCTCTGCTACGGGCAATCCCAGCGACGCATGTAAATAGTCCTCACTGCCTTCCATAGCCGAATCAACATATGATCCCTCGCTAGGTTCTTCTTCCTCTCATGGTGGAGCAGGCAACAATGTAACACTACTTCCATAGCAGTGTTGGGTGGAAATGATGTTAAGTCGGAATATAGAGTCCCCCATCTTCTTCCGCTCAATCTCCAGATCTATCTCGACCCGTGCATCCGAGAGTTGGTCCTTGTCCTTAGAAGCTGCGACTTCCCTGTTTCTTCTAGACTTGACCGTCGTCCTCCTCTTGTCCTTAGAAATAGAACCTACCCAAACCAAAAGAGAGTCACTAGGGGGATCCATAGGAAATATCTCGTCAAAATCGAACAAGGGCACTCCTGACCCCTTGCATAGGGATGTGCTAAGATCGGGAAAGAAGACACATAGGGCAGTAATAAGACCGAGAAGAAAGACTTCCTTCTTGTTTCCCCGGTAGAACATCTTCCACTTGGAGATAATCTACGCCCCAACATTAAGATGAATACCCTGTATAGCACACACCACCACCAGAGCCTGAGTAAAAGTAATGTCGGTGCGGTTGCTTGATGGGTGAATCCTTCTAGATACCAGGTGTAGCCACCTCTTAGCATCTAGTGACCAATCAACACTAGTGAGGCCTTCTAATGTATCCAGTAAACCTGCTCCCATCTCGCAAGATACGCAATAGTGTCCCGCAGCCACTCTAGATCCATCTCCCTGAGTTTGGCCTCGTACTCCGAGTTTGAAACCTCTAGCACCTACAACACCTCATTAATAGTGGTAGCGTTCAGGAAAATGTCGACTCCCCGAACGTAAATGACCGGGTAAGGGTCATCCCAGGTACAATGGGGTGGATGAATAGAACTCCCTCACTAAGGTAGAGAGGGAATCTAGGGGAGTCTCAGTTAGCGGGAGCCACCCAAACTCGACCAAACGAGCATAGAAAGCAGGAGCTTTCTCCTCCAACTTATGTCATACCAGCGCGCTCTCATAGTAGAACCCTGTAATGCGATAATCATGATGACGCTCCCAACTAGCAGCATCTGTAAACATGATGAAAAGTGCATTGTCATTATTTTGACCATCTATTTAGGAGATCCTGTGAGAAATAAGATAACTTACGACTATATAGACCAGGTAGATGGAGGAATCTTGCGAGATCTTAGCAAAATTCACAGTAGCGAATCTGCAAAAGTGGGGAAAAAACAACTCCGTGCAATTACTTGGTGCGTAGGTAGGTTAGATTTTTATGCATTGAGTAGTTTTAAATAATTTCTTACTATGTAATATATGAAATCAATCATAGGATATATGCGTAGGCTTCGTGCGCCAAGTAACTTACGTGAGAAAAGATATGTGCTTAGAACGTATTTGGAGTTAGTGCTTAATATAAGGAATTGATGATTTATCAAGTGTTCTTAGTTATTTTCTTAAGTAGAGTTCCTTCATTAAACAAGAGTATCCGGTATAAGGAAATGAATTTCGGTGTATACTAGGTTAAATCTATCGAAGTACTTGTTGTTGAATGTTTAGTAATGTAAGTTTAACAAACACTAATGACGTACCCAAATGAAGAACTAGGGCTGAACTTGGCCTCTTTTTAGATAATAGTTCCGGGGGGAGGGGATTAGTGGGTGATGGTTGTGAGTCATAATTGAGTGATGAATGCATGTTCATGGTTCATGATGATACTTTTATGTATATCGATATTGCAATATTGAACACTCTTGTTGAAACTGAGATAGGTGAATGATGTAGCCATGAAATCATGATGCAAATGTATAATCTTGATGATGTGTTGTGATTTTAATTTTGTTGTGTGATTGGGGATCAGATTGGCACGTTTCAAAAATCTAACTTTTGATTGGATTGACACGTTCCGGCATACTTGGGACCGGATTACCACGTTTGGGCAAGCTAACTTTGGATCGGATTGCCATGTTCTGACATACTTGGGATCGGATTGCCACGTTTTTGAAAGCTAACTTTGGATCAGACATGTACTGACATACTTGGGATCAGATTACCACATTCCGGCAATTTAACTGTTTGAGTTTGGGTTCCGTGAGAGAACGAACTACTTGTGACCAAATTATAGGATATCGTATGTTATATTACGATATTGTGGTGTGCATATACTTGTGATGTCCGTTCTTATCTAATGATTACCTGGTGTAAGTGGAACCATGTGTATCTATGTGAGTTTGGGGTGATGTATAGATATCATATGAGGTGTACTTATCAGAAAAGGAGAATTTTTTGACGTGTTGCTGGGTAAGCACCCAAGGAGAAAGGGACAGCGCTAGAGATTTAAGTAAGAAGAAACTTTATTTCTTGGGGTAGATAAGGTGATGATAATTTAAGAATGTGATTAATTGGAATTATCTAATATGGATAGCATGTTTAGACTATAATTTAATAGAACTATAAGTGTTAGCGGTTGGGGAGGGAAATAGTTACTAGTTAGAGCAATGGTGTAAGTTGAGGGTGTTGTAATAAAGGGGGGCAAGGGTGGAGAATAGTGGTCCGAGCATGATCCTATTATTCTTTTCTTACATTATGAGGTGAGCATCTAATTGACCGATGATGCCTACTAGTACGTGTGGTTGTACTGATACTACTTTTGTTATATCATTTTAACATAGCTCTCTGGATGCATGGTTGGCAATGTATCATTAGATGAAGACGAAGAATTCCTCCAGCACTGTCACGACACGATTACACCCCCTACTCATAACATGGTGTACTCGACCTCGAAGAGGTCTTATGAAGCCTCATAGCATTCAGGACATTCGATCATAAAGGAAAAATGACAAGGAATTAAAACTTTTCATTTAAAATCTTCACTTCAAGAACACAACATTTAAAATCATAACAAAATCCTACATCTCACATGGACATCTAACCAAGACATGGAATCTATAGATAGGATCACGACCCCTCACAATCGAAAGACTTAAACAAGACCAGACATAACCTATTACAAATTAAATACAAGAAACTTCTAAATACTTGTCCCGAATCATGAGGACATACACTTGGTTTAGAGAACTCTTCCCAAGCCCTTGAATGTAGAAACTCTATCTCTTCCCGAAACCTACACTTGTAGTAAAAAGTAGAAGAAAAATGGGTTAGCACAATTAAGTACTAAGTATGATGACCATGCAAAAACATGCTTAGAAAGGGACAATTCGTTTGAAATTCACGCATATATGTCATTTTGGTAAAACTTCATGAAATATAGCATATTAGGCATAATCTCCAAAAGTAATCAAAATACAAATCATATATTCACATTAGGATATATTAAACATACAAGCTCTAGACAATACATATTCATAAGGAACATAAGATTACATACTTCACATAAAAACATTAAGACCATCCCCTATAATAAGTATAAGTCATACTTGTGCAATGTATGAGTAACATCTCACAATACTACTCACGCTAAGTATTCCTCAAAGCCACCCTAGACTAGGCACATTCATATTCATCGCGTCAAGACAAGGAAATAACTCGTAATACAACCCAAGAATCATATACACTATTACATAAAATACATAAGTTAACATTCTATATTGACTTAATAAATAGTACATCATCCATTAGACAATAAGTCAACATCCTTAACAGCATACTCATAACACATAATAGCATAACCACATAAGTAACCGTAGATTAAACTTGTGTCATGTGTAGATAAGGTCTCATAGCCTACCTACGCTAAGTACCATCTTTGGACTAACATGGTCATACCTATCATACATTAGTCTCATCCATAATTCATACACATAGTAAAGAGACATTCATAAACATGTTCATATTCATAATTCATAATCATACTTCATATTCAGAGCACATAGACATACTTCATATTCATAGAACATAACATAATGCATATCCATAAAACATAACATAATGCATATTCATAGTGCATAAACATAATTAATATTCATAGTACATAACATAATGCATATTCATAGTACATAAACATAATGCATATTCATAGTACATAAACATAACAGGAACACACCATGACTACTCTCAGAGTCCACTTGTGCCATGTAGAATGGAATCTCATACTACCACTCATACTAAGTAGACCTTTTTGAGGAACCATAGCATATAACTTAATTTCGTATTCATAATTCATATTATTGTGTCATTAGAGGCAATACAACCTTAACCGACATAGATCATGTGAGCTACATGGAATCCGGTGTTATATGACCACACAACGAAAAAGATGTTCTACTTGCCTAACTATAACTAACATATTTAGATTTATTATGGATCCACTAGCTAATACATATGTGGGCACATAGTTATGAGATAGGAAGATTTCTTCTAAAAACCTGGCCTGACTAGCGGGAGAGTTTCCATCTCATGAAAGCTTATGTAGAAGACCCAGCTTAACTAGAGGGAGAGTCTCTACCTCATTTTCTATATCCGCTTGGTTCTAAGCTTTATTCCTAAACTTATACATTAATAGTATTTAGATTGTATCTATATGTGTGAAGGAATACTTTATCCTTGATTCAATAAAATTCATAAAATAGCTCATTGATTCAATAAGGTGAGAACTACCTCTCATCTTGAGAATCCTAATATACATGTGAGAAATCCTTTTAAATACATTCATAGTATTTTCATGAGAACTATCTTTCAACCAACACAATATGATCATCATAATCATATTTATGCATGGAGTGTGTATTTAATTGTCCCTACGAAAAAACAACAACAACATTATCATCATATACACTTCATTCTCAAAGTGTTCATAAGCATGTTCATACCATCATTATTATGCATAATTTTCATATATTGCATTCAAGAACTTATAGACCATGAAACTCAACACATCCACATTCATTATACTAGACATTGACATAATTTTAATTGAATTAGTTCATTCATTCATTGCTTGTGTATACTCATATAATCATATTGCAAGTCATGTGAGTATAACCCTTCCACAATTGCACTCCATACAATTCAACATATACCATAATGTAAGCACCTCCACCATAAGTGGATCAATCCATTCATACTCAATAACTAAGCACCTCCACCATAAGCGTAACACATATCAATCTATCACAATTCTATATCATTAAGTATCAATCTCAACCCATAGATTCAAGATACTACAAGAGGTAAGACAATTAATATCCTTCATCCACATAAGAAATTCAAAGTAAACTCATTCATAACTTCCCTTTTTAGGTCATGATCCTCATCTCACCAATACATCAATAATTCCCCACAATAATATATAATTGATGACATGACTTCATAAACTAATTTCATATAAACAATTAATGTTCATTATACTTTTGATACGCTCAAACTTACTTCTCAAATAAGAAGTAAAGCGGTCGTGTCAAGTAAATAACCCAACTAGTGAGGTTGGGATCGTTCCCACGAGGAAAATAGTCTAGACTTAACTTCAACTTGTTATTACTATTGTTTGGTCAATGACTTCCTTGGAAAGTAAAAACAATAAAAGGGGGGTTTCTAATTCTAAATGAGTGAAAATAAATAACGCAATTGAAAGAGACACTTAACAGCTTTGAATGTTGGATTTTAATCAATTAATCAAAGTAACTAGGGTTTACGTGTTCCCCACAGGTTCATAACTTGATAATTCTAACTATAACAATTCTTTCCTAGTATCTTGCATGCAAAGTGATAAGTTATGTATTTCTAAATCCTTGGTCCGGCATCTAGAAAATCTCACTCCGCACCTTGGTCCGGCTACGTGTGTTGCTATCCTAACCCTTATCTTTACCTCATATTAAGCATCGTATTCGATATTTGACTAAGTTATTACCTCGTACCAATCAATACTAGCCTATTAGATAGTATACACTAAATCTATGTTGATAATTCTTTTCCTATTATCTACCTCCTTGGTCTGGCAAGTAGCATTAAGGCGAGTTCTAACGTTGGCCATCCGTTAAAAAGACTTCTAAGCGAAAGAATTATTAATACATGCAAGACACTATTCTAGAATTGTTATTTTAGTTAGGTTTTACCTCATTATTTGCCTATGGTTCCCACAACCCTAGTTATGGAGTTTAGTTACTCATAGTCATAAACACAATATTCAAATATATGATATAAGAATTCATGTACTTACTTCAATGAGAAAGAGTAAAATCCGAAAGTTCGCTTGATTAATCAACAAATATCACCAACACTGTATGATAAAAGTCTCAAGATAACCTAATAATACAGAGTCTAACATTACGGAGTCTAACAATACAGAGTCCAACCTCAAAAAATGAGGTTTTTCGAACTATTTATAAAAAATAAAAACCTAATTAAACAAGGACTCTATTTGCTGGAAATCTGCCAAAACGCGGCTGGGTCGACGGACCACGCGACGGACCGTCATGGTTACGACGGACCGTCATGGACTCCGTCGTCCCATACTTGTGCAATTTCTTCTGCTGCTCTCTTCATTACCCTCGACGGCAAGTATGACGAACCGTCATAGGCACAACGGTCCGTTGAGGGCCTTCGTTTCAAAACACTTCAACTCTTGGAATCTGGGTACTGGAATTACTTCTCTTAACTCCATGACGAACTGCAGGACGGACCGTCATAGACACGACGGACCGTCACAAGCTTCGTAACCCCACACTTGGTCAGACTTCCCCATTTTCCTTCAGCAGCTTCACTACGCTGCCACCTACGGACCGTCACAAGCTCCGTAGGTGGTCTCTTCTGCATTTTTTCGCTCAAAATCTCCGCATTCATCTTTGGACAGATTTCCTGCAAAACAAAGAGAAACTTATATAAAAATTAGCACAAAAAGGCATTCGGACACACTAAACTTAAGGAAAAAGTATTAATTATACCGTGAAACCACGGTATATCAACACCCTCAACTTAAATTCGTTGTTTGTCCTCAAGCGACGCACTATGACTCACTACACAATCTTTGTACAATAGTATCCATGTTTTATCCTTTGCAATCATTTGGCTATCAATCCCGATTAATCTCATCAAATCTATGCATGCTATCACTATTAGGCTTTAATTTGGTGGGATCAGAACATGACAAAGACTCACCATGGATTAACACCTATCCTCTTCAATTTCTCACCGAGGTGCTAACAATTCCGGTATTGCAACTAATGTCCTCACTTTAGAACAAAATCCTCATTTTTCACACAATGATTTCAGTTTGAGTATAAGGATTACTTTTCAACACTCGCTCTCAGAACAAAGTCACACTCATTCATACCTATTGCCATAAGATTGCCCTTATTTTCACTTCCTTAAGTTCGCTATACAACCCTTAGGATCACGATAGGACTTTCTTAGCTTGTAACATAGGCTCAGGGTCAGGTAGGGTATATTTAGGTATACTTTAGTGACTTTTTGCCCTCCTTGACATATCAGCTAAACCTTCCCTCTTTCTATTATTCTATCTCGCCCAGTTTCTCTTATTCTTTCACCTTGCTATTTTCTCTTCTTTCTTCATTTGTGTAAGTGACTCTCTTCTTTTCTTGCTTGTATTTCTTGTATATACTTCTTTTTCTTTACTTTTCTTTCAACGAATTCTTGAGTCACTTTACTTTTGTTCTTTCTCTCTCTTTGTTCTTTCAACCCCACTTTCCAGAGCATTCCTCATAATAGCCACCCTCAACTCATGGCTTTGCCATGAGTCAAGGTACACAATACCCAAAGTTGGGTCAGGGCCAAAAAGAAGGTTGTTTACTGCATTAGCCACCCTCAACTTATGCTTTTGGCATAAGCTGAGGTGCACATGTCCAAGGAGGGACCAGGGCCAACACATTGTTCCCAGAAAAGATCAGTTGGGGTGAAAAAGAAAGGTCTAACCTAAGCTCAGATTATTTGGATCAAAGAAGGATAAATTTCATTTGGTTTCTTTCATTTAGGCTAGAAATGGGCTTTGTTGAATAAGGGCCTATGATCCTTTCCTAATTGTCTATTACAGCTTACTTTTAGCAGGACTAACCAGGCAAGTTCTGGCTCAGTACCAATAGTGGACTATTCGAATTTTCCTCACACTCACTTGACATCTCATCACTATACCAGATTATCAGACACCTAGTTTGAATTTAAGACTTAGGGTAATGCAATGGTGTAACTCTATGTCATGCTTAGAGCCACACAATTATCAGTTAATATGCCTAGTCATGCATCATTTTCCAGTTTATTAGGATATCATTTTAGCCATCATGCTCCAGAATTAAACTAAGTACAAAAGATATAAACATGCCGGTTCAACTGAAAAAGTAATCAGTCTTTTGGGGGAAAAGAACACAGGCAAGAAAACCCCAAAAGAGGATAGTGAATTGGGCTACTCAGACTTCACCCTAACACTCACTATCCATTTACCCCACCCCCAACAAAAAAGCATGCAATTGTCCCCAATGCATAAAAATGTAAATACTAGAGTGGTAGGTGAAGCAAACCTGTGGCGCAAAGCGCCGTCGATCAGCAAGATGGTGGGTCCGGTTGCCCGGAACCCACGTCCTCTGCAATCTGGACACCCTCAGTGGTGTCCTCAGCAACAACCGCACCATCAGTAGTGCCTCCAGCTATATCTACAGTGCGAGAGCTAGACCCCCAGCCGCTAACTCTGACGCTCTCATCTGGTGCGCCGCCTCCTCAGCAAGTGAGGCTCTCTGCGCAGCCTCCATCTGTCGGCGCTCCTTCTTCCTTGCTCGCGCCTCGTCCTCTTCTCGACCCCTATGCCTCTTGGCAATCTCTCGAGGGGGAGGTGGTGGAATTTCTAAAGTAGCAAAAAGGGCCGCCAACACGGTGTCCTCAACAGGCTCGACAAAAGGGGCCTCAGACTCCGGCACCCTAGCCTCTAAGATCGTGTCGATGTCTACACGAAGACTGTCGACTGCAGCCTGAAGATTCGACACATCCACCGGAGGGGCTGGTCGGGCTAGCACTCTCAACTTGAAGGCGTCCAGGCGCTGGTTAACCTCAGCGATCTTCCGCTCTGTAAACTGCACCATTTTCCTCTCTAGGAGCTCTTCGGACACAGTAATCGACTTCTGCATCCACGGCTGGATATGATGCAGAAGAGTGGCCATTTGTGCCTCTAGTTTTTGGACCCTTGCAAGCGGGACCAGTGTCGGTAGAGGGGCTGTGCGAGAGGAGCTCGGGGCTGTGCTACTACCCGGGATAGACTCGACCGGGGTAGTGTCAATGAACGTCTGTGTAGCTGTGCGGGCCTGGGCTACCTTATCAGCAAGATCATCAGCGAGTGGGGGCAGCTCTGGACGGGGCCCTCTGCGTGGGGCCAACTCATTGGCCTCGTCTCTGATGAGGCCGGCGTCAACGGTGCCCTGCGGGGTCTTCAGCTGATCTACGTGCCATATGGGCACATTTGCGGACCTGCAAAGGGCAAAGATCATGCACGGGAAGGGGTAGGTGGTAGTGACCTTGAATGCCCTCTCGTGCATGACTTCCTGGAGAGGCCATGCGAAGTCTACCTCGAATCCGGCTATCATCGCCGCCATCACCACTGCTCGATCCCAGGTAACGATGTTGTCAGCAGCTGTGGGGGAGAGGCAGTGACGGACAAGCAGGCAAAAGAACTTTGCTGTGAACGTGAAGTTGGCCTTCTTGATGGCCCCGTTCTGCTCCGTCACCCAATCGGCACCCTCTCCATCTACTGACAGGTGCAGGGCCATCCACCTCTTGGTGGTCTCTCTCAGTGCTGGCTCGCGCAAGAACTGGCCATCCTTAACTATCTGCCAGCGGTAGTCGAACTCGGCAGTGAGGGGGGTCCGAGAAGCATCAATACTCTCGCCGTATAGAAACCGGCGGATGGCTGGCAAGGAAATGTCAACCTGTACGCCCCGGACTCGGACCTGCTCCAGTGGGGCCTGTTTAGCGGGGGCAGCCCGCCTATCGATCTGTGATAGGAGAGTCGCTACGTAGGATGCGTAGAACTCCCGGACCATTTCTTCGCTGTATCATCCCAATGGACGTGCTGTCCACTCCAAGCGATGCCTGGTGAAGAGATTGTGGATTTCAGGCATCGTTGGGAGGCTCCCTGTAAGTA
>NC_028646.1:49800616-49866825 GCF_001406875.1 Solanum pennellii | reverse complement strand
ACAATATTCAAATATATGATATAAGAATTCATGTACTTACTTCAATGAGAAAGAGTAAAATCCGAAAGTTCGCTTGATTAATCAACAAAAATCACCAACACTCTATGATAAAAGTCTCAAGATAACCTAATAATACAGAGTCTAACAATAGGGAGTCTAACAATACAGAGTCCAACCTCAAAAAATGAGGTTTTTCGAACTATTTATAAAAAATAAAAACCTAATTAAACAAGGACTCTATTTGCTGGAAATCTGCCAAAACGCGGCTGGGTCGACGGACCACGCGACGGACCGTCATGGTCACGACGGACCTTAATGGACTCCGTCATCCCATACTTGTGCAATTTCTTATGCTGCTCTCTTCATTACCCTCGACGGCAAGTATGACGGACCGTCATAGGCACAACGGTCCGTTGAGGGCCTTCGTTTAAAAACACTTCAACTCTTGGAATCTAGGTACTGGATTACTTCTCTGAACTCCATGACGAACTGGAGGACGGACCGTCATAGACACGACGGACCGTCACAAGCTTCGTAACCCCACACTTGATCAGGCTTCCCCATCTTCCTTCAGCAGCTTCACTACGCTGCCACCTACGGACCGTCACAGGCGCGACGGACCGTCACAAGCTCCGTAGGTGGTCTCTTCTGCATTTTTTCGCTCAAACTCTCCGCATTCATCATTGGACAGATTTCCTGCAAAACAAAGAGAAACTTATATAAAAATTAGCACAAAAAGGCTTTCGGACACACTAAACTTAAGGAAAAAGTATTAATTATACCGTGAAACCACGGTATATCAACTTTCATAATTAACCAATTTCCAAAATAAAAGAGTGTAGGCAAAATCATGGGTTCTTGAAGGAATTAAATGTAAAATCAACTTATAATCATCAATTAGACCTTAATTCATCAATATAAATGCTTTGAAAACGTTTTAGCACTGAACCCATGCTTAGATTTAAAAATAGGGTTTTTGATCTTTGAAAGATTTTGAAATTCTTTTTGATTGGACTCCATGAAAGAAAGATTGATCAAGGATGAAGGACCACCATATCTATACTAAGAAAATTTTTGAGAAAATTGATGAAGAAAATCTTTTGAAATCCCCAAATCCAAGCTTCCGTGACTTCTTCTTCTTCCTTGAGTTTAGAGAGAGAAATATTGGAGGAAGATAACTTTTTTATTTGAAGTGGCTCATTGTGAAAGTGATTTATTTTGAGGATATTTTAATATAAAATCCCTTATATAGTTATTTAGAAATAATATAAGAAATACCCACTTTTTAATTTAAATTAAAAATAATATTTACGAATCTCCTTCCATTTATGGACTTAGCCAAAAAATCTAAGGAAATGTCTAAGAAAGCATTTAAGGTCCTTGAAGTGGTTCACTGTACTTGAAACCTCCCTTAAACTTATACTTAGTCAAAATTTTGTACCTTTTTATATCTCTAACTCATACATAAACTTATAAGGTTCATACGTTAGGCTTTAGTTCAACCCTTTTTTTTGTGAGTCCTTACAAACAGCTTCGATTCTTTTTCCGCATGATGGGAGTGGTTTCTATTCTTATTTTTTCTAATTGTTACTCTAAGTAGCTCTTGTACCTGTTAGACAAGGTCCTTGGATTTCTAAGTTATTTTACTAGTTTTAATTATTTCGTGAAAAAGAGTTGGCTTAAAAAGATTTTATTCTCTACTAGATTTTTATTTCATTATTTTTCCGCATGAATAAACCTTGGGGATATGAGTTCTCCTATTTAGGTGTTAGAGTAGGTGTCCACACGGACCAGTGGGTTGGGTCGTGACATATTCTATTCGAATACCGCAAGGCACACCGTGAAAGAGGTTATCCGGGAAGAACTTGTTTTGGAAGTTTTGGATTCCGTTTAGGAAGTTGAGTACTAATGACTTTTCTCTGTACATCGTGAAATAGATCAAAGTTAATTTTCAAATTGTATTCGAAGTTTCATGATTAATGAATTAGTCCTATGAGTGGAATATGTGAATTCTCAAATTTTGTCTGCTTTGTTGACTTGTATTTGCAAGAAAAGATTCACTGCTACTTGTGCAAATTATTAATGAATTAGGACAAAAGTTGGATTTGCTCATTTAGATACTTGATGTGTACAAAATTTTACACTGTCGATGGATATTAGTTAAACTCATATTTATGTCCACACTTCACATAAGATAACAATCTTGGAATTATTATCCTCAATTTAAATGCCAAAATCACAATTTTTCCTATTTTATAACTCTTCTCTAAAATAAGTTTAAATTTAAAAATAGTAATAATTTGCTCTGATTCACGCTCAAAGTGTGAATAGAAACCCTACTGTGTGTTTATAAGGTGATACTGCCTCTATATGTTTTATATTCTTGAAAATTGTATCCTTCCTTGGTTTGTTCGATGGCTGATCAAAATCTAAAGAGGAAGATTGCAAAGTAAACAACACTCCACATATAGTGACTCGAGAACTAATGGAGATAAGAAACTTATACCCTGCCCCAATAATCGATCTGCAAAACTCATGGTAGATCAAGAAAAAGATTACCCATGACGAGATTGTTGTTGGAATGCTGATGATTCCATTTTTTTAGATTTTTGAGTACATGCTTCTACACTAGACTTTAGACATGGCCAAAATTTTGGAGAACGGCTGCAGTGTGTGTTGACATCTGGGATGTAACTTAGGTGAATGTCCCTAAGAAGTACGATGGTGGAAGTGTTTGTCTTAGGAAGGTGTACAGTGATGATTTTGCTCTTTGGTGCATCGAATTGTTCAAGGATCGTGGAATGGGCAATGGTGATGCAATTGGGCTTATTGGGATCTAAGATTTCCTGTTTGGTGTTCAAATTGCTTTCTCAGGTTGACTCTTATTTGAAAGGTCTAATAATTAAGGACCCAAAACAAACTATCATAGTCCTTGGTTTAGTATTACTTTTTCATATAATTGTAATAGCTGAAGACATAATTATGAAATTGGAATTCATGATATTCCCAATTTAGTTTGCAGAATTCTCTTTTTGCACATGTGTTTTTATTCCCTATTATTATAGTGGTCTCTTAAGTTTGTATAATAGTTTAGATAATTGTGATGTTCTTTGTCAACCTAGAAATAAGCTTATTGTGAGAAATTAGTTGATTTACTCACAAAAAATGCCAGGAAATAAGGATTTAACATGACCTAATTAAGGACCCCCATTTTGGGAGATCCTCAACGGTACAAGATTACCCCTTAATCATCGGACTTGAATCATTAAGTTGATGAATTTCTTACAATAGAGTGCAGTAAATAAGATATCCATGGAAAATAAAAGTAAAAAGTATTAGGGCATGCTTGAATGAAGGAATGTGATTTTCTAAACAAAACAGAGAAGTATTAAATTAAGACAACAAATATTGTAACAATTTAGGGTGTATACTCTTTCAATCATCTGATTGAAAGCTTTTGCATTTGGACAAGAATAATGTTACTGTCATTCAAGTCTTTGTTTCCATTTTCTGCATAATCGAAGTTGTTCGCTGCTCATCTGTTTCTGAAAATCCAAGCTAATAACTAGAGCAAAAGAAGGATAGAAGAAGAAAGGCCATTTAAACTCTTGAAATGTTAGTAGAGCAAATAAATATCCATAATAGTAGAGTCCATACCATAAATAAGGGAAAAAGAGCATAATTCATGTGACAACTCAAGCTGTTTGATCTTGAAATGTCTTACAAAAAGCACTTTCTTTTTTACTTGAATTTTCCTATATCATTGATCGTCTTCACACCTCAATTTTTGCTGATCTGAATATATATTATACATGAATTCTAGTAACCAAGTGTCTGCATTAGCATTAGTCAATGTAGTTCTCCACAGTTCATCTAACAGAATATACACAATAACATCAAAAAGACAGTGTCCATTTTACTGTTTTCTGGGATAGTGACTGCAATAAATGCAACAAGCAGCTTCATGATTTCTTGAAAATGTTATTTAGTGTATGGATATAGTGAGTAGTAATGACTGTTCTCTATCCATTGTGAAATTGATCAAGGATCGCGGATTGGGTGTTGCTGGTGGAATTGAGTTATATTGGCATCCTAGTCTATTTTCAAGGTTTATTTTCAAATTATTTTATAAAGTTGATTATTCAAGAATCAGGCCTGTATTTTTTCTTTCCTACTTGTGATTGGAATATTTAGATTCTCAATTTTTGTCTGCTTTTCTGTACTTGTATTAGCAAGAAAAGCTTGGATGACGTTGTGTAAACGGAATTAAGAATTAGGACCAATAACTTGATATATATGGAATATGAATATATGATGATTTTGCAGATATCCAAAATTTGATTTTTAATCTGCATCTTTGTATTGGGAATAAGAGTTAAGAAAAGATTTCTGGCACAATCTGTTATTTGATAACTAAGAGATGAGCAGTTATACAATTCACAGTACAACAATAAAGACTTTTAGCTGTAATTAATATACACCTGAGTGGCAATACAAATTGTCACTGAAGCTTTTACCGGCATTTAGTTAATTTTCATTGAATCCTGTGTCGCTAAAGGCTTTAACGACAATTACAAAGAGTGCTAGTAAACATACAAATTATTGCAGCTAAAAGATTTTACTATAGTGGCATTTATTTGACGGCAATAACAATTGCCCCTAATATAACCTAGAATTTACATCTTACATTGTTATTAATGATACATCTTATTACCAGTAAAATTATCCACAAATTGGCAAATATTAATAATAAGAAATATCGTACTTTATTAAAATCACAATAAATAAAATCTAGTAATTCATTATCTTAATGTCAACAACATAAAAGAAAATTTACACCATTTAATTTTAGAAAGCTAATCTTATTTTGAGTGTAATAAGATGATTGAGAAACAAGCAGTTGTTTAGTATCTTTCTAGAGAGGCATCTGCAAGAAATGCCTACTTTAGGGCTGGGATACAACATGTTCTATACCAATTTGAGGCGTTATTTGAAGCTGTAGTACTATGTTGGATGAGCCCATTGCACATTATTCATTTCCTTCCAACAAATATAAAGTACAAACGCTCAATCAAACATGAAAAGTGCTAAAAAAGCTCAAAATTTCAAGATATTGGCATTTCATATAAAATGACAGCCTAAAAACTGAACTTTTAATAAGTTAATTGGAGGGAATACATAGCTGACAGAACAAAGAAAATGTCAGGGGGCAGTGATTGTGGACGTATACACTACTGGAAAACTAGTAATATCAATGTCCATGGAGTGGCTTGTAGAGGAGCATCATCAAGGGTTTGTAAGACTTCAACAATATCACGTATAAGATGCGTCTACGGAGCTTACCAAAGAAAAAACTGCACAAATCAAGTTAAATCCTTTGTAGTTTAAAGGTGCATTGCTGGACAAGAACCAATCTACAACAGTTCCAAGTCAAACTAACACGATTGATTGAAGAAGAAACTCTATCTACAGCATGATTTTCAATAAAGAAAGAAGGGTGTAGCAAAAGCTTGAGAGCACAATCATTATACAGTGAGTCTCATGCGGCAATCCTTAAGGGGTATCAACAGATTGATGCAGATAGCTCCTTCACCGAATTTCTTCACTAATTTATAGCTTGTACCAGAATTTAAGCCTTCTAGTTCAAACTAACGGTAAAAACTTACAAGGTGCTAAGAATATCAGGAAGAATGTCGTATTCTTTTGCAAACACAGAGGGATTAATGTCTTGGGGAAGAGCATCCTACAACTTATAAATGACGGTATCATTCATTGGACATGATATATTTGTCATCTGTCATGGCTTTATGAGCTAAAATTACATACTTGAATATAGGACAAGATTGGGATGCATGACTTGGATCTCTTTTGATGCCCCATTATATTAATACTATTTATGAAAGATACATGAACTCCAAAAAAATAAAATCTTTTCGGGTCTCATCAACTCACTCTGTTTATAACAACATACCCTGTGTAATCCTACAAGTGGGGTCTAGGGAAGGGTAGTGTGTACGCATAATTTACTCCATAGTGAAGGTTGTAAAGAAGTTGTTTCAAAAAGGCCCTCAGTTCACTCTGTAACATTATCTCAAATATTTGGCATCTCTTAAATGTAACCCAAAGCGATCATAAGTAGCTATTCACGGAATGTTGTGCAAGCTAATCAAGGCAACATCACTATCTAAAATAAATAAATAAATGAAATAAAACGCAGCACAAACAAAGAATCAAAAAGTTTTGTGAAGATACCTTAGTATATGAAATTATGACTGAAACAATACAAATACTACAACATCCTCTCAACTCTAAATCATGAATACAACTATGCAAAATAAATCATCATAAATTTACATGTAGTTCTGAAGCATTCAACCCAGAGGCCAAGTAAGATCTATGTACATAAACTTCTATGTTACACCTACATGCTATTTTCAAAAATTGGCTTCACTCTAATCCAATTAAATGAATCTGATGTTAGAGAAGAAAAACAAGAGGGGAAAAATGAAGAATTCTTAACTGGGTGTACGTGTTAAAAAATCAGTGTCTGCTCTAGTCAGTACCTTCAGGTATGATTCCTATTTTGCTAGACTGTAAAATGCCATCAGCAGGTGACATTAAGAACTATCAAAATGGATCCTGCAAAAGAACAGAACGAACAAAGTTACTACCAAGATTAATTTCCATCCGAACACCCAAAGATATCGGTGCACTGAGGAGAGTTGTCGATCTCCTATTTCTTAATAAATAAAAGTAGTGAATTTTTTAAGGATCTGACAGGAATGTGTCATTGTTTTTGGAGAAACTGAGGAACATAACAAATCGACAGTGCAAATTTGAAAAACTCATTCATTTTCATCTTTTACCTTCACATCCCTTTTCCTTTCCCCATTCTCACGAGCACGACTACATGTTTTTGGAACTGTGAAGATCACACAGAGGCACCCTTTAGTTATTTAGTCGTATTAAGTTTCAGCCGTTTATTTTGGACAGCGAATTAGTATCTTTTTCAACAGTTACAGTCTAGTTAGGTGTCATTACTTCAGTCGTTTAGGAGTCTTTCCACTGTAACTATATTCTAACAACTTTCTATCTTCATTAATAAAACTTTACAGATACACAGGGAAGAGAAATGCATAATGGATTTTAATCATTCCCCCCCACACATCCCCAAATACCAAAACATCGATTTCTTCTCATCCAAATTTTATGAAAGGAAATCTGTTTCCTTGCAACTATCTTAACTGTAACTTCATATTACTTGTTTTGACAGGAGCTTGACTCACCAGACCGTTTGTTTACCTAGAAATTTGCATCCCAATTTCTCCCCAGAGAAAAATTAAATGTTGGCTTACCTCAATTTCAATACAAATGTGAGGGAAGCAATCAGATAAAAAATTGCAGCAACATGTGGATAAAACTTCATTGCACCATGCCTAAAACTTATGCTGTCCAGAAAACACATTTTTCCTGTATGCCACAGCAGTGCGATGCTAAGTCACAGTTCGACAGGAAAATGCAACATATGTATTGCCAACACACTTCTTAACACACTTAAAATTAATCCATACTGATATAAAGAACTCATGACGCTTTGAAAGAAAAAAATTCAGTGAAACAATTTATCAAACATCTTACAAAATGCATATCCACAAATACTCAAAGATAGGAGACATGAAAAAACTAGAAAACTACAAAAATCTGAAGCCATCAAAAGTGATAATGGAGAGAAAGACAAAACACCTCTTGCCGGCTAGTAAAATCATCAAAAGTGTTGTCGTTAAGCCTAAACTATTTCGACCTCTTTGTAGTTGTCTCCACCGTTGCCCGATCCACTGTAATAGTTTGCTCCAGTGACCCCAACACTCGATTCTTTGCACGTAACCCTAATTATACTTCACTTAAAGACATGAATTGAAGGAAATTCACTACAACAAAAACAACTTTTAGCAGCATTAAATATTGACATTAATAAAGAGCGATAAAGTCTTTACCGACATTAGTTAAGTGTCATTAGAACCAATGTCGCTATAGGCCTTAGGGACATATAAAAAGAGTGACAATTGCCGCTAAAAATACATATTTAGCGGCAATTTATAATTAATTGCCGCTAATGATCATTTTTGTTGTAGTGATTGAGAATTGAAACTAAGTTGAAATTCGGTTGAGAGACAGAAGGAGAGAGCATCTAATGAAGAGCGAATAGTTTATTTTATTCCTAAAAGGATTTGCACATAAATGCAAGTTGAATACTAATCTTTTACGAACAATAGTTTAATTGCTGCAGTAGGTAACTTCAAAATATAAATTGGTGGAATTTAATTAACTGCCCCTAACTAATTGCCACTACAAATCTATTCAGGATAGTGTCAATTCATCTGTTCGCTCCCTATTAAAGATCTTGTGCCTCAATGCATGCTTATGCAATCTTGAATATCATGCCTGAATGGATAAGAATTGAATTAGAATGCACAAAGAACTGATAATTAGAGATGGTTGTACAGTTTTGAGTGTCTTGTGAAAACTCGAGCTATTTGATCACAATTTTTCAACAACATCTTGTACTATGGTTCTTGAATGACCATACAACAAGCACATTCTTCCTCAGTTTGTATATTTCTTTTGATAGAACTTTTTCTGCATTTTTACTTGATTTGGTGGTCATCATCGACTGTCTTCACATCTCGATTTTGCTAATTTGAACTTGTTTTGTACTTAAATCCTAGTAGCCAAGTGTGTGCATTAGCATTAGTCATTGTATTTCACCTAACAGCACAACAACATCATAAAGACAGTGTCCGTTGTTGTTTTATGGGCAAGTGACTGCAATAAATGCAGCAAGCAGATTCTATGGAGATTATATTGTGAGTAGATATAAAGTTGTCACAAAAGGCAAAGTGTAAATAGTCATTCTGCCGATGTAGATATAATCACAACAAATGCCTGGAAATAAGGACCCCATTTCACTTACAAACTCACATGTTGAAGATTGCCCCACGCTTGTCTTCTCGTATCATATCTGCAACATGTTCCTTAATCCTCAGGGCTGAATCTTTAAGTTGATGTCTTTTGTACTCTGTGATTGACTTTAATGAAGCAAAACTGGTTGGGATCTCCATAATACTTCTATTCGTTGTGCATGGGAAAAGATTCCTCTGGGTCTTTCAAACAGAAAAGGTTGAGCTGATATTGTTTTCTAAAATTCTCTAGCTTTATATCCTCTTATAACACAGTTAGTTCAAATACACAATAATCAATATTTCTCATATGTCATAGCTTAGCAAGTCTCCAAATACTAGGTGAATTATATTGTTTGATATGTTATTCACCCCCAGAGTTTTTCAGCAAGTCTAGAGTTACGAACATTGTTTCACCAATTTTCTCCGCTGATTGATTTCTACTCTAAGTCGCAAACAAGTATGAATACCTTCCTGGTAAGTGTTCCAACATGTTCCATAAGAAGGAAAAATTTGTCATCCTTAAAAAACTTTTTAACGGGGGATGAAAAATCAAGAGCACTACATTTAAGGTACACCTTGTGTAATTTTCTGAAGTTTGATTGCGTATTGAGCCTCTTCCCTTTAATAAACGACCTTTTTTAATAAAAAAAAAATCTCCGAAACATTTATGTACTGATATGCTGCAAGTTATAAAGTCTTATTCTAAGAGACCAAAATAAACAATTAAAAGACTTAATGACTACCATGAGACAGTTAAAGGGTGATTGTTTATATAGAGAACGGGCAAGGCATCTCAAATGTCTAGAAAAGTTGTGATCTAGTTAATCATAGGTTATGCATCATATAACTAAAATTCATTCGTGTCTTAGAATGAAATTTGTGGTGTCGGCAGTGTCCTAGTGATTGTTTTTTAGATTTCTTATCATATCATATATTATTATAAGTGGGAAGCTCCCAACTTAAAAGTTGAATTACTATTTTATCCTTATGTTATCTCTAAACTAAATAAATATTAATATATAATTAATTTAATATTAAATAATATTTTTTTATTTAAATTCATGCCTCTAGACACAATGGTTCAAATTCTTTTGGGAAATAGTTACAATGAAGAGGAAAGACCAAAAGTTGTATTTTCCTTAATTAATGTGAATAACAATTCTTCTTTATCAAAAATTAATTTAATTTTGGCTTGGGACTGTGTCAGTGATTATTTTTTATCACCTTTTGTTGTTAATAGAGAAAAGATATACAAGAAGTAGTATAGACACTAAAGGTAATTTCATTCATATTGAATCTTAATGTTTTTTCTGTATTTTTATTTTATTTATTTAATCTTGATTTTGTTTATTGTATTTTAATATATTTTCTTTAAGTTTTTGATCTTGTTTTCATCAAATTGTGCTAAGAATCTGTAATACAATTTGTTAATTTTGTGTGATCTTTTTAGTGTAATGTGCTTTTGATTCTTCTTTCTTAATATTAGATTTTGATGTATTCTTTGAATATCAACTTTTTTATTGGTTTTATGGTATTTGATATGCTTAGCCTCATTGTGGTTTCAATCTAGACTAGAAGAGGTTTACACAGTTATTATTTTATTTTTGTGTGGTCTTGTTAATATGTTGTATCATTGAATGTTTTTTTTATATTTATTTTTTTGACTATTTTTAGTAATTTTGAAATGTATTCTTGAGGTATTACTCAATTTTATACGTTATGTGACAGTTTTCTATTTTTTTACCTTGGGATTTCAATTTTTGTTGGTTCTTTGACGAACTTTTTCATCCTTTAAGAAATGTAGTTATTACTGTCAACACATAATATAGGATCATAGAGACATTAGCTTTCAGAAAGTCATCGTAGTAATGCCACTTTTGTGGTAACAATTAAAATAATAAGGTTGAACCTCTCTTTTATGATACCAATTAAATTGAAAAATTGAGAAGTCATGCATATATGTAATATATACAAGTGTATGTAATACAAATGACCAGTCAATAAATATATGGTTCTCATATCTATATTTGATAATAGGATAATATTACTTGATGTTTCAATTGATTCACAAAATTTGGAGTATACATATCACCCTTCATTGTTTTAAGTTTATGAGTATTTTTCTAAAAAATCTACTTTATGCCTCATTTATATATTTTATACTTGTGTCATCTAAAAAAATAGAATATTAATTAATAGGGTACACGTGCGTCGCACGTGAGCAAAGACTAGTATTACTAAAAGCATGAACAAAAAAGTTGAAAGTTGAATTACAATTTTACCCTTTTTATAAATTAAATTGTTATAAAATATTTAAATATTTGATTGTATAAAATTAATTAAATTTTAATGGCTTTTAGACTTCTGGAGATTAATTCCTAATTAAATATCCAACCAATTAATATTTATCATCTTTAATCTATACGTATATAATAATTATAATTTTTTTAAGAAAAAATCTTTTCCCAAATTTCTTTACTTTTCCTCTTCTTATTACTTTTCCTTAACACCTCTCATGAATAATATGATTGATGTGGATAAAGTATTATCCTTTATGATAAATATCAAATTTAATAATTTAAAGGGTGTAAATCTACAAAATGGAGACATACATTGATAATGTCCTCTTGATTATTATTAAAGAATGACTCTAGCTTCACAAATTTAAATTCATTAATGCTTAATTACATGATAAGAACTTTAGTTGTTCTTTCTACATGATTTGCTAACTTTAATTTCTTTTTCATATTCTTCATTTATTTATTATTATTTTCTAATTACTTATTTAATAACTTTTATACTCTTAATATTCATAACTCTCATCTTTTCATATTCATAACCTCCAAACGTTTAAACTAAAACTTTAAGATATCTTTTGATATTCCTTCTATTCTATTTATATAAATTCAACTTCTTTATCTCATGAAATCCCTACCAAGATTATTAGGTTACTATTTTTATTCTATAGTAAAAGTAGATGATGAAGACTCTTCAATTTTGATAGGATATGAAAGGAGCCAATAAGAACTCAGAGAGTTGTGTACTAATTTTGTACTTATTTTTTCACATATATACACATCAATCTTATAAGAATAATGTCTATATTGTATTTTTTTCTTAAATATTCTGTTTCTTTTTGTCTTTTTTTCTCTGTGTTAGCTTCTTAATTTAATTTTTTCTATGAACGTTTTATTGCCTTAAGTCTTTATTCTTATTTTTTAATTATTACATTTTATTATTCATTACAATTTACATATATATTTTTATGAAATTTTAGTCATTCTAACGTATCTATATACAATTCACATGAAACACACGTGCAAAGCACGTCCTCAGAAACTAGTGCAATATAAATGTATCTGGTGTGGAACATCAATATTAATTTGTTCCTTTATTTACATTTTCAGCAGTAAAGTCTATTAATATGGTATTAAAGCATCAACTTTCGGGGATGATGGGTAGAATAGGGACACGAGTCGAACAAGTGGAGTCTAATCTGATAGGAATGATGTCTGAAAACTGGAAGGATGGTTTCGAGAAATAAGAGAGTCTCTTGCGAAGATTGAGGCATATGGGAGAACAATGATGGCAGAAGCATCCCTTTCTCAAACTAAATTCATCGGAAACTAAGAAGAGGGAAGCGAAGTAAACTTGGCTGGAGAAAAAAATGGGAAGAGATTTCAGAAACCACAATTACCAGTTTTCGAAGGAGAGGATCCTTTAGGATGGATTTTATAAGTGGAGCGGCATTTTAGAGTAAATGAAGTTTCTGAAGCGGAAATGTTACAACCAACATGTGTTTGTTTGGAAGGAAAAGGCCTAGATAGAGTCTCGGCAACCAATGTTAAAATGGGTCAACTTCAATGGAAGTTGCTGAACTGATTTCATTATTCTCAAAGGATCAATCAATATGATGTTGTAATGGGTCTTACCACAGTAATGGAGTTTCGTGAAGAATTTAAAAGGTGTTAGCGTCTAAAAAGGAGGCTTCCGATGGGCTTTTATGTGGCGTATTATTGAATGGGCTAAAACAGGAAATTTTACCTTGTGTAATTTTCTGAATGTTTATGAAGGTTGTTATTATGGTGTTG
Organism: Solanum pennellii; assembly: GCF_001406875.1. Classification (NCBI taxonomy): domain Eukaryota; kingdom Viridiplantae; phylum Streptophyta; class Magnoliopsida; order Solanales; family Solanaceae; genus Solanum; species Solanum pennellii. The sequence continues at coordinate 49,853,774 of NC_028646.1, read as the reverse complement.
GCAGTATCCTAGTGATTTCTTCTTGTAATATCGTATCTAGTCTGAAATATCAATATTTGTTCCATTATTTACTATTTCAGCAGTACAGTCGAGATGTACCTTTTATAAACAATATAAGATCCCTTTTGAGCAAGCTGATAATCTTATGAAAAATGTTCGACTATAATCTAAAATTATGTAAGTTATTACTAACATGAGACATTAGCCTATTATGTTGTATTTAAGGTTGAGAAATATATGAGCAGACATTATAGTCGAAAGCTAATATTGTCATGGAGAATAACTTCTCAAGGGTTTATATATTCTACAAAGTTTACATTAGATCAAAATCTAAATGGTAATCTATTTGCCTAAAAAACTGTAATAAATAAGAAAAAAATGACATAAAAATAGTCGTTTATCAAAATAATGACCTGCAAATATACTCTCTTAAGCATGCCATGAAATGTAGAAGAAGAATCCTGCAGAGTTAACAACACATCATGGGTAAAGACTAAAGAGCTAATAGAGATAGGCCCTCCCTTGATATTTGATCCAAATACCCCAAGGCACATCATGAAAAAATTTACCAAAAAATAACTCACTTTTGAAAAGATGAGGTTTCCATTTTCTGCCACTTTAAGTACATTCTTCTATACTAGAATTTGTAGCTGGCAAGAAATTTGGGTAAAGGGAACGGGGTGTCTGTTCAATTCTCGGATATAATAGAGAAGAATGAAACTAAGAAGTGTGAAGATAAAAAATTTTACTTTTAGGAAGTTGAGTTATGATGTCCTTTTTCTATCCATCGTGAAATAGATCAAGAATCGTGGATTGGATGTTTGTGATGAAATTGGCTATATAGGTATCCTGCTTTATCAAAGTCAAATTTCAAATTATTTTCTAAGGTTTATGATTCACAAATTAGGCATGTATTTTGTCATTTGTACTTCTGATTGGAATATCTTGATTCTCAAAATATTTTACGCTTTTGTGTACTTGTATTTGCATGATAAAATTGGCTGACAGTTGTGTTATGATTCAAGAACTAATACCAAAAATGTTAACTGAACATGTAAAAATATCTACACCGTCAATAGATATTAGTGAAACTCTTATTTTTGTCCACATGCATTCTGTATAATAACAATGTTGGAATTAATAGAAATGATTTTTCTATACGTGCTATTGTATTCACAACCTGTAGTAGAAGCCCAATGAAGTTTTCCGTTCTAAAATATAACCCCAAACATTTAAAAATACCCCACTTGGAGGACAACTATGATCAACAATTTTCCAAGAATTACTCATAAGACTATACATTTTGACCTTAACTCGATTATATGACCTTTCATATGTGAAATTAAAGAGAACGGAAACTACCTAATAATCATCATGAAACTCACAATATAAAAAACCATAATGATAATGGGAAACATATCTTAGTCCAATTTCAAAATCTTGCAATTTCTTGGATTTTCTAGTCGACGGATTCCATGGAAACATGTCTTTTTCCCCACCATCAAGACAAGTTAGACTTATCAATCCATTCAGCAAACCCAAAATTTTCAAATAGGACCTTAGTTTAGGTAAGGTGTGTCTATGAAATTTCGGTCATAGTCTAGAGGAGTACATGTGCATTTTCCCTATTAATAATGAAAAACTATTTTTTTTTCAAATTCCTCATGCATTTTACTATTCCATTAAAAAATGTAAATTTCTACCATCCCATAATATTAATATTTCATATATAAAGTCACATTTCGTAGATATTTACTATTACATTAAATGTCGCTACCCTAAAACATTCTCTAATCGTGACACAGCGTACTGGACCTCGAAGAGGTCTTATACAAGCCTCATAGCATTCATAACATTCGATCATAAGGAAAATTGAAAGGAATGAAAACTTTCCATTTAAAAGTTACTCACTTCAAGAACACGATATATAAAATCATAGCGGAAGCCTACATCTCAAACGGTTATCTAACCATGACATCCAACCTAAAGATAGGGTCACGACACTTCACAATTTGAAAGACATAAATAAAACTAGACATAAGCTATTACAAATTAAATACAAGAAACTTCTAAATACTTGTCCCCAAGTCATGAGGACATACACTTTGTCTTGGAGAACTCTTCCCAAGCCCTTGAATCTAGAGAACCCTATCTCTTGCCGAAACCTACACTTGTAGTAAAAAGTAGAAGAAAAATGGGTTAGCACAATTAAGTACTAAGTATGATAACCATGCAAAAACATGCTTAGAAAGGGATATTTCTTTTGAAAGTCACGCGTGTCATTTTGGTAAAACTTCATGAAATAAGAGAATATTAGACATAATCTGCAAATTTAATCAACATAAAAATAATATCTTCACATAAAGATATATTCAACATACAAGCTTTAGATAATACATATTCATAAGAAACATAAGCATTACATACTTCACCTAAAGACATTAAGACAATCCCCTAAGACAACTTTAAGTCATACTTGTACAATGTATAAGTAGCCTCGCATAATACTACTCACACTATGTAATCGTTAAAGCCATCCTAGACTAGGCACATTCATATTCATCGCGTCAAGACAAGGAAATCACTAGTAATACAACCCAAACAAATTATATACTATTACATAAAATACATAAGTCAACATTCTATATTAACTTAATTAAGAGTACATCATTCATTAGACATTAAGTCAACATCCTTAATAGCACTCATAAGACATAATATCATAACAACATAAGTAACCGTAGATTGCACTTCTATCATGTGTAGATAAGGTCCCATAACCCTACCTACGCTAAGTATCATCTTTTGACTACCATGGTCATATATTAGTCTCATCCATAGATTATACGCATAGTAAAGAGACATTCATAATCATGTTCGTATTCATAATTCATAAACATACTTCATATTCATAGCACATACACATACTTAAATTCACAACACATAACATAATGCATATTCATAATACATAAACATACTTAATATTCACAACACAAAACATAATGGATATTCATAGTACATAAACATAAGAGAAACACACAATGACTACTCTGAAAGTCCACTTGTGCAATGTATGAATGACATCCCTTACTACCACTAATACTAAGTAAACCCTTTGAGGAACCGTAGCATATAACTGATATAGACCATGTGAGCTACATGGAATCTGGCGTCATATGACCACACACCAAAAAAAAACGTCCTACTTGCCTAAGGTAGAACTAACATATTTATCTTTAGGGTGGATAACTTGCTAATACCTATGCGGTCACATAGTTATGTGATAGGGAGATTGTTTCTGGAAACCTGGCCTAACTAGAGGGAGAGTTTCCATCTCATGAGAGCATATGTAGAAGACCCAACCTAAACTAGCGGGAGAGTCTCTACCTCATATGCCATATCCGCTCACTGCTAAGCATTATTCCCAATATTATACATTAAAAGTATTTAGATTGCATCAACATGTGTGAAGGAATACTTTAGCCTTCATTCAATGCAATTCATAACATAACTCATTAATTCAATACGGTGAGAACTACCTTTCACCTTGAGAATCCTAATATACACATGAGAGATCCTTTTACATACATTCATAGTGTTTTCATGAGAACTATATTTCAATCAACACAATAGGATCATCATATACATGCAAATTTCATATTTCATAATGTGTAAAGGTGCATATAAGAACTATACTTTCACTCGACACCATAGATAACCATAATCATATTTATGCATGGAATGTGTGTTTAATTGTCCTACTATTTCAAAACAACAACAACATTATCATCATAGACACTTCCCTCTCAATGTGTGCATAAGCATATACATAATGTATAATCTTGCATATTCTTATATACTGCATTGAAGGATTTATAGAACATGCAACTCAACATATATACATTCATTATACTAGACATGTACATAATCGTAATTCAATTAGTTCATTCATTCATTGCATGTGTATACTCATATGTTGAGATTGCAAGTCATGTGTGTATAGCCCTCCACAATAGCACTACATACAATTCAACATATACCATAATGTAAGTACCTCCACCATAAGGGGATCAATACATTCATACTCAACAACTAAACACCTCCACCATAAGTGGATCACATATCAATCTATCACAATTCTATATCATTAAGGATCAATCTCACTTCATAGATTCAATATACTACAAGAGGTAAGACAATTGACATCCTCTATCATCCACATAAGCAATTCAACATAACCTCATTCATAACTTTCCTTTTTAGGTAATGGTCCTGATCTTACCAATACATCAATAATTCTCCACAATAAGATATAACTAATTTCTTGACTTCATAAACTAACTTCACATAAACAATTACTATTCATTATACTTTCATTATTAACTAATTTCCAATAAATTGCCAAAATAATAGAGTTAAGGGAAAATCATGGGTTCTTGAAGAAATCCAATGTAAAATCAACTTATAATTATCGATCAAACCTTAATTAATCAATATAAATGCTTTGAAAACGTTTTAGCATTGAACCTATGCCTAGATTAGAAAATAGGGGGTTTATCCTTGAAAGATTTTGAAATTCTTTTTGAGTGGACTCATTGAAAGAAATATTGATCAAGGATTATTGATCACCATACCTATATAAAGAAACCTTGAGTAAAATTGATTCTCTTTTGAAATTCCCAAATCCAAGCTTCTATGGCTTGTTCTTCTTCCTTGAGTTTAGAGATAGAAATATTGGAGGAAGATGAACTTTTTGATTTGAAGTGGGTCTTGTGATTTATTTTAGGGATATTTCACTATAAAATCCCTTATATAGTTATTTAGATATAGTATAAAATATACCCACTTTCTAATTTAACTTAAAAATAGTATTTACGAAGATACCCTTCCAATATTTAAGGAAAATGTATAATAAAGCATTTTCTGTCCTTGAAGTGGTTCACTAGACTTGAACCCTCCCTTAAACATATACTTAGCAAAAATTTTGGACCTTTTTATATCTCCAATTTATACATAAACTTATAAGGTTCATACGTTAGGCTGTAGATCAATATATCATTTTGAGAGTTGTTACATTATCCCTCACTTAAAAACATTCGCCCTCGAACGACACTTTAAAAACTTTAAGGGAACGACTCAAGATTAGAAGCCCATCATGCATGCAACATCACAAACAATGGACAAAACTAGGAGGAAACATCAATTCCACATCAATAAGTTCAATGCAACACAAGATTGTAGGAACAACATATACACACTCATTATGCATCAAAACATCAAAATTTCTCATTTCATATTACATTGGAGGAATGATCTTCTCTAGCTCACATCATGCTCATCTTTCATCATAAAGCATTCTATACAATTCTTCACTCAAAACCATATAATCATGCTCTATATTTCAACTCATGAAGCACATTGATAACTTATAATAGATACATTTCAACATGAGGAACATGTAACTCATGAAAAACTCGCTTTAAGAAAAATATTAATCCTTCAAAAACATGCACATTATAAGGAGATAATTGAAATCTCTAAATTACTCATGAATCCTAGACATGGTACATGTCCAAAAGGAAACTCTTGGTCTCTATCTTGAATAGGAATAGAAGAAAGGGATGATGATATAAGAATTCTCTTAAATAAACGTTGCTATCTAAGCACATGATCTTCCCCTTGGGAGTAAGCTCCTTTACTAAACCTCAAATACTACTCCTTTCAACAAATCCAAAACATTATCAAGACTCATTATAACCTAAAAAACAATAGAGGTCTAATGATCATGCTTCCAAACCCTACCAAAGTTAACAAGAGTGACTCTAACGGACAAAGGAACCCTAAGACCTATATATCAACCAATACTGCATATCATAAAATGAGTCAAGGTGAACTTGTCATCTTTGAGTTAGAGGAGGAATAGAAAGGAACATAAGGATATTGGGACATCTCATTGGCCCTTGGCCTCGCAATTAAGAACATTTAACTAAGACCATTTACTAAATACCACTCATCTACATTCTCATGGAAGCACTTTTTTATTTTTCTATATCTTGACTTGGCGGTCTAAGATCCCAATTGGTACATCAAAATTAGAGAGGTTCTCATATAAGCAGTCTTGCTCACCAGCAACCTTCCCAGTTCCTCTCATGGTCTTACATGCCTACCAGAATGTGAAATAAACTCATCAAACTCACTACACCTATTAAGGTGAGATTATCAAGCAAGCCTAATTCATAACATCAAGGACATTCAATGATATAATCTAAGAACATTATCCCCTACTTAGGGGGTAAGCCTACACAAAATTTTTGCAACATCACTTCCTTTATTTTTAAGATCGAAACAAGTCATCACTTAAACATTTAAACTCATTATCCAAGGTGATTCTATCCAATGGTAATTTGCACTTGTACTCTCCTTTACAGGTTTCTACTCACACAACATCTCTAGGCATCACTTAACACCACTATTCATCAAATCTTTTCAATAAACCTTAAAACTTCATCATGACCTTCGACAAACATAACACATAACCATAAATCAACTCATCCAAACCAAAGATTTCATTCTACCATAACAACTCTTGCCTAGCTAGCCACATTACCTTAAAAGCATCTCCTCTTACCTTTTTCTCCCTCTATCATTGAAGCATTAGACCTTCAAGTAGTCACATCTAGAGGTCCGCCAGACAAGGAATAATAGAGAGATCTTAGGGAGTTAAGATCTATGGCACGACACGAGAGTAATGAAGAAAGTGAAACTTCCTAACATCCTATAGCCTCTCCCCCATAGATATGTTGTAACTCATATCGATGAACAAGACTCTACTAGACATGCGTTATGAGACATCAAAAACCTTATGCTCTAATACCATGTTTTACAAGACCCAAAAATATCCTGTAGTCGTAATACGACGTAGTCGACCTCGAAGAGGTCTTGTACAAGCCTCATAGCATTCATAACATTTGATCACAAGGAAAAATCATATCTTTGCATTATTATATATTCAACATACAAGCATTAGAAAATACATATTCAAAAGGAACATAAGCATTACATACTTCACATAAACACATTAAGACCATCTCCTAAGACAACTTTATGTAATACTTGTGGAATGTATGAGTAACATCCCATAATACTACTCACACTAAGTATTCGTCAAAGGCACCCTAGAATAGGCACTTTCATATTCATTGCTTCAAGACAAGAAAATGACTTATAATAGACCCAAGCAAGACATACATTATTTCATAAAATACATAAGTCAATATTCTATATTAACTTAATTAAGAGTTCATCATTCATTAGACATTAAGTCAACATCCTTAATAGCAACTCATAAGACATATAAACATAACCACATAAGTAATCGTAGATTGCACTTGAGTCATGTGTAGATAAGGTCCCATAACCCTACCTACGCTAACTACCATCTTTGGACTACCATGGTCATACCCATCGTACAATAGTCTCATCCATAGTCATAACATAGTAATGATACATTCATAATCATGTTCATAATCATAATTCATAAATATACTTCATATTCATAGCACACAGACATACTTAATATTCACAACACATAACATAATGCATATTCATAGTACATAAACATAATGCATATTCATAGTACACGAACATAAGAGCAACACGACATGACTACTCTCAAAGTCCACTTGTGCAATGTATGAATGACATCCAATACTATCACTCATTCTAAATAAACACTTTGAGGAACAATAGCGTATAACTAACTTTCATATTCATAAGTCATATTCTTGTTCATTAGATGGAATATAGCCAAACTTTTACATTGATAGTATTGATATTTTATCAACACGTGTGAAGGCATACTATAGCCTTCATTCAATAAAATTCATAACATAGCTCATCGATTCAATAAGGTGAGAACTACCTTTCACCTTTAGAATCCTAATATACATGGGATAGATTCTTTTACATACATTCATAGTGTTTTCATGAGAACTATCTTTCAATCAACACAATAGGATCATCACATACATGATGTAAATTTCATATTTCATAATGTGTAAAGGTGAATATGAGAACTATACTTTCAATCGCAACCATAGATACACTATAACCATATTTATGCATGGAGTGTGTGTTTAATTGTCCCTACTATGACAAAACAACAAAAACGTTATCATCATAGACACATTCCTCTCAAAGTGTTCATAATCATGTACATAATATCATAATCATGCATAATCATCATTTATTGTATTCAAGGATCTACAGACCATGCAACTCAACACATCCACTTTAATTATACTAGACATGTACATAATCGTAATACAATTAGTTCATTCATTCATTGCATGTTTATACTCATATAATGAGTTCACAAGTCATGTGGGTATAACCCTTCCACAATAGCTACATAAAATTCAACATATACCATAATGTAAGCACCTCCACCATAAGTGGATCAATCCATTCAAACTCAATAAATAAATACCTCTACCATAAGTGGATCAAACATCAATCTATCAAAATTCTATATCATTAAGGATCAATCTCAACCCATAGTTTCAAGATACTACAAGAGGTAAGAACAATTGACATCCTCCATCACCCTCAACATAAACTTATTCATAACTTCCCTTTTTAGGTCATGATCCTCATCTCACCAATACATCAATAATTCACCACCATAAGATGCAAATAATATCATGACTTCATAAACTAACTTCATATAAACAATTACTATTCATTATACTTTTATAATTAACCGATTTCCAATCAATTTCTAAAATAAAAGAGTTTAGGGAAAATCATGGGTTCTTGTAAGAATTCAATATAAAATCAACTTATAAACATCAATTAAACCTTAATTCATCAATATAAATGCTTTTAAAAACGTTTTAGCATTTAACCCATGCTTAGATTTGAAAATAGGGCTTTGATCTTTGAAAGAGTTTGAGATTCTTTTTGATTGGACTCCTTGGAAGAAAGATTGATCAAGGATGAAGGATGACCATACCTTTATTAAGAAATCTTGAAGAAAATTGATGTAGAAACTCTTTTGAAATTTCTAAATCCATGCTACCATGACTTCTTATTTTTCCTTGAGTTTAGGGAGAGAAATATTGGAGGATATGAACTTTTTTATTTGAAATTAATGTTTGTGAAAGTGATTTATTTTGTGGATATTTTAATATAAATTCCTTATATAGTTATTTAGAAATAATATAAAATATATCCACTTTATAATTTAACTTAAAAACAATATCTATATATAATATATCACACATGCTAGCTGAGATATTTCAGTTATTTCAAATATACATGCCTCAGTTATTAATGCATATTTACAATACTAATTGTTGCATTCTCAGTTTGCCTGTTCAGTTTGAGTTGTCCTATATTTACAAAAAACCTAGTCATAATTAGTAAACCACTAAATTCATCAGGAGTAGCATAATACCGAGTTGGACTAAGATTTAGCGTACCCAAATAGTCCCAAAACTACTAGCCAAGTAGATTGTAAGTCCTCTCTGTGGGCATCAGTTTAGTGATCACGCCAGCATTCCTTTATACCTCTGCCAGGGTATATTGGATTCTCTCGATGGGTAGTATACATTGGATTCCACATTTAGATCATGTGATTTTATTATCGATTATTAGTAGCTCCCAAAGTTGAGTCAGACTCTATTGTATCGACCATATTACAGTTCAGTTAGTATTTAGTCTCAACATATTATGAATTTATTCATTATATCTAGTTAGCTCAGAATTCAGTATATCATGTTCAAAATATTATACTTGCTTATGTGCTTGTTCAGTTTTGTTTTATTTCAGCTTTACTCTATCCTAAATGCTCAGTACCTTTCACATACTGACACATACGTGAACTACATCTTCTCGTGATGTGGGTTCAAGTTCTCAACATCCAAATCACGCTTAGATCAATTCCCGATCTCCAGTCCAGTAGAATTAGTGGAGAGTTCTCATTCTCCAAGGACAATAGTCATGAGTTTATTTATAGTACTTCAGTCCTTTAGTTTCAATTTCGCTAGACTTAGCTAGGGCCTGTCCCAGCATTTCTAGTTAGTTAGAGGCTATTTTCAGAAATAGTTAGTTTCAACTTAGTATTTAGTCAATACGTTCTTTGTATTTAACTCATCAGTTTCATATATCTCAGCTATAGTATATGAGTATTTCTCATTTTTTTCATTTTAATTATTATTTGGCTTCCGCATCAGCTTATTATCTCTAGTATGCTCATAATCATGCCAACAGGGTTAGCTTGGGATCACTTGTGGTTTTAGGTCTGTGTTCGCATAGCTCGAGACGTGACACAAGTGATGACAAAGGTGAAGAATATGAAGAAGAAAAGGAGATATCGGAACATGTTGTTAAAGAGTTTTGGAAGTTTGTGAATTAATACAAGTTGAGTTTCAAAGAAACTAAGACTGTGAATCTTAGAGACGAGAAGTGCATCAAAGAAGTCAGAATCAGTGTCCATGTGACCGAAGATCAAATAATGGACCTGATTCATTTGCTTAAATAATACTTTGATGTATTTGTCTTGGTTTACAGAGATATTCTAGGGTTGAGTACATGTATGGTGTCCCACAAATTGCGGTTTAATCCAGGATTCAGTCCAGTAAAATAAAAGACTTGGAAGTTCAAGTATGAGTTATGTCTAAAGATCAAAGAAGAGATTATCAAATAGATTGAGTCTCAAACAGTGAAAGTGATGCAGTATCCGACTTTGTTGGCCAATGTTGTCCCGATTTCCAAGAAGGATAGGAAGATCAGAATTTTTGTCGAATATTGAGATCTCAACAAAGCAAGCCCAAAAGATAATTTTTTGTTGCTGATCATCCACATTCTCATTCATAACTATGCTAGGCATGAAATGCACTCGTTTATGGATTGTTACGCAGGTTATCACAATATACTAATGGATGAAGAAGATATAGAGAAAAAATATTCACTACGCCTTGCGGTGTATATCATTATATGGTGATGTCATTAGGTCTCAAAAATATCGGTGATACTTATATGAGTGCTATGAAAACCATCTTTCATAACATGATTCACAAAGAGATTAAGGTGTATGGAGATGACATCATAATAAAGTCCCCCAAGAGTTCAGACCACTTGACTCATTTAAGAAGGTTCTTTAATCGCCAATGTCGATACAACTTGAAGTTAAATCTCGACAAATGTTCTTTTGGGATGCCATCTGGCAAGTTGTTGGGGTTTATAGTCAGCAGAAGGGGTATTTAACTCGTCCCTTCAAAGATCAAGGCAATTCAGGAGTTATTTCCCCCGAAGACGTAGAAAGATGTTATGAGTTTCTTGGGAAGATTGAACTACATTAGTCAATTCATATCTTAATCCATCGTACTGTGTAAGCCTATCTTCAAGTTATTGAAGAAAGATTTCTTGATGAGATGGCCCGGAGAATGTCAAACTGCTTTTTATGTCATTAAGGATTATTTGTCCAATCTACCGGTGTTGGTTTCTCTGCGAGAAGTGAATCCATTATTGCTATATTTTTCTGTCTCTGATAACGTATTTGGGTGCGAGCTTGATGAACGTGACAAGGCAGGAAAGAAGGAGTGAGACATTTATTACTTGAGCAAAAAACTCACTCCATATGAGGCTCGTTACACTCTCTTGGAGAAAACATTTTGTTCTTTGACTTGGATCGCTCAGAAGTTAAGACATTATTTGTTTTCTTATACCACATACCTCATTTGTCGAATGGACCAATTGAAGTATATTTTCTAGAAGGTGATGCCGATCGGAAAGTTAGAAAAATGGAAATGCTTTTGAGTGAATTTGATATTGTGTATGTGACCTAGAAGGCGATAAAAGGACAAGTTTTGACTTATCATCTTGCAGAAAATCCAATCGATGAAGAGTATGAACCACTTAGACTTATTTCCCCGATAAAGAGGAAGAATTTGTGGGTGAAGATGTTTCCATTGCATACCCTTGGTTGGAGAGTATTCTTTGATGGAGTGACAAATGACCAAGTAAAGGGTATCGGAGCGGTTTTGGTGTCAGAATATGTTCAACACTATCTTATGGCGGCTAAACTCTGATTTAATTGCATAAACAACATGGCTGAATATGAAGTGTGTATTCTTGGTTTGAAGATGACCATTGACATGAATGTCCATGAGTTGCTAGTTATTAGAGATTCAGATTTGCTGATTCATCAAGTTCAAGGAGAATGAGTTGGGAAGAACCGAAAGATAACACCGTATGTGCAATATATACAGAAGTTGTGTAGGAGATTTTGTAAGATTAAATCCATACACACTCCCAGGAAACTAAATAAGTTAGTCATTGTGCTTGCCACCATTGCCTCAATGATCAAACATCCAAATACAAGTTATATTAATTTTCTGGATATAGAGTTAAAAGAACTACATGTCCATTGTTCACATGTCGAAGCAAAACCAGATGGTCTGCCGTGGTATTTTGTTATCAATAAGTATTTAGAGACTGGGCTTATCCTGAGAATGCAACAGGAGGACTCCAGATTTAGGTCTTGTCAAATGTGTTGGTGCTGCTGAAGCTGCAAAACTTATTGAATAAATACACGTTGGAGTTTGCGGTACGCACATGAATGGACTCACTCTAGCGAGGAAGATTCTTCAAGACGGTTATTTTTGGATGACTATGGACCATGATTGTTACAAATTCGTGCAAAAATGTCATAAATGTCATGTGCATGGTGATTTGATTCGAGTGCTGCCCCATGAACTCAATGATGTGACTTCACCTTGGCCATTTGTAGCTAAGGGCATGTATTTCATTGGTCCAATAAATTTGTCCGCCTTTAACTGACATAGATTCATTTTAGTTGCGATTAACTACTTCACCAAGTGGGTGGAAGCAGCTTCCTACAAATTAGTGACCAAGAAAGTTGTAGCTGATTTTGTCCGCAACAATCTGATATGAAGGTTCGGAGTGCCAAAATCCATTATTAATGATAATGGTGCTAATCTCAACAGTCACTTAATGAGAGATATATGTCAGCAGTTCAAGATTACTCACCAAAACTCAACCTCTTATCGTCCTAAAATGAATGGAGTTTTAGAGGCCACCACCAACAACATCAAGAAGATTTTTAGAAAAATGTTTGACAATCACCGAGGTGGGCATGAAATTTTGCCATATGCTTTGTTGGGTTATTTAACGAATGTTAAAATGTCGATTGGAGCTACTCTATACTTGTTAGTGTACGGAACTGAAGCAGTCATACCTGCTAAAGTTGAGATACCTTCTTTGAGAATCATTCAAGAAGCAGAGTTAAGTAATGCCGAATGGGTTTGTACGCGTATTGATCAGTTGACATTGATTAACGAGAAGAGAATGGTTGTTTTTTGTGATGGTCAACTATATCAATATATAATGATTTGTGCTTTCCAAAAGAGAGTCAGAGTTCAGAATTTTTGAAATTGGTCAGTTGGTCCTCAAACACATTTTTCCTCATTAGGATGAGTACAAAGTAAAATTCGCACCAAATTGGCAAGCACCCTACATGGTTCGGAAGGTATTATATGAGGTGATTTAGTCCTATCAGAGATTGATGGCACTGAATGGCCTAAACCGATCAACTCAGACACTGTCAAGAGATATTATGTGTGAAGCTTCAGTGTATATTCCTGTCATTTCCTTGTAATCATTTTGTTTGCTGGTAATTTTTCCTCAATAAGTAACGACTGAAGTTATTTTGAGATTCGCAACTGGGATAGAATTTTTGAGAAGAACTCGAAAAATTCCGCAACTGGCTCACCGACAGTTAAAGAAAAGCCAAGGTTAGTTAACTGTGATAGAAATTTTGAGGATGGCCTCAAAATTTCAACATGAGTTCATCGACAATCTAGAGCACCTTTGAATACTTTCCAGCAAATAATCAGATGGACCCCCCAAGAATCAGCCTCAAAGAAGTTCGCTAAGCTTGACGTGACATGACACATGCCGGTGATCTTTTCCAAATACTACTCTTCAAAAATCTATTTTCTAAAAACCTTTCCTTTATGTTTTCATTTATTTTTAGCATAAAATATTTTTTCTTATCTATCAAGAGATGGAAGATTGGAGAAATCAACTGGAGATAGCAAGACAAAGAGTATACAAGTAAGGAGATCGACACATATCAATTCATTTTAAAACTAACAATTTTTCTGTGGATGCAGGTGTATATGTTTATCTCAATATTAACATATTTCTCCAGTCAATGAATACGGAGAAGTCAAAAGGGCGAAGAGCTCCCCAAGATTGACAATTTTTCTCTGGGTGCAGGAAATATTTTATGTTGCTTATATCAAAGATTTGGGAATATGAATAACATTATTCCATTAAATTCCCACGACATGAAATCCACAATGAACGTGAAACTATGTTAAGAGATGGAACAAACGAAGGACATTTTACTGTTCTCCATTAATTAAGGATACCCGAACGACGTAACCTGCACCATATTATCAGAAATAATAATATCACTACCCGGAGGGTCATTTTATTTGTATTTTCGATTGTCATGATACACTACCAGGATTGTCATTTTTAATGTATTGTCAGTTAAGATGATATCACCATCCAAAAAGTGCCCAAAAGATCACTATGTTCTATGATGAAGCATTATCTCTGTTTGGTACTAGTGATGACACCAAGAGAAAGTCACCATGCATAGCAAGAGAAGGAAGTCATGCACAATAAGAGAAGATGTCATGGATCGCGGGAAAGAGAATAAAATCATGCATCGCGGGAAAGAATTCATGCATCGCAAGGAAAGATGTTCATACATCACAAGAAGATATTCATGGATTACGGTAAAATGTCGCAGCAAGGGAAAGAAGTGATGCATTGCGAGGAAAGAGGTCCATACATCACAAGAAGAGATTCATGCATTGCGGAAAATTGTCATGCTTAGTGGGAAACAGATTCATGCATTGCAAAAGAAATAATCATGCATTGCAAGAGAAATAATCATGCATTGAAAGATAAAGAATCATGCATAGCGAGAGAAGGAGTAATGCATCGCAAGAGAGGAAGGATTCATGCATAGCAAGAGAAGGAGACATACATAGCAAGTGAAAGGAATCAGGCATTGCGGAAAAGTGATTCACGTATTGCGGGAAATAGCTCAGGCATCGCGAAAGAAAAAGAGTTATGTATCGTCAGAGAAAGATTTATCCATCACGAAAAGACAATGTCAAGAGAACCATCAACAACGACATCAAGAGAATTATCAATATATCACATTAGCGTTTTTATTACTTTTACAAGGAGGAGTGCATTGAAGATTATATTTCAAATATGACAGACAAGCTTTATTTTCTTTACGTCAAACCCAATTGAGTTGACGTCAAATGTTCAAGGAGAGCAATTAATTGTCAATACAGTAAAAGACATTATCTCCCATTTGAATTACATTTTTATGCTCACGATCTTGATCTCTGTCGAGAGCATCTGAAAGGATGAATTCTTAAAAACAAATCACAGGTGCGGACGACATAAAAAAAGATGCACTACAAAGTGGAACTTTTTCTTAGAAGCGAACTAAGCATAGTCCAAAGAGGAGTGTTAAACTCTTTTAGACGCTAGTAGAGGAGTGACTTCCACGACAATTAAACCACACCCCTATCAGAAGGCATGTGGTTTTCTTTGGGTCTGTCAGTTTCAATTTCACATCCAGAAATTTTTGCCTCTGGCAGAAGTAGCTTTCCAATTGGAATGACACACACCAAGTTTTGGGAAATTATGTCAGTGTGAGTTCTTAATTATGGATGTGAAGCGCGCCACTTTCATGGCTAAGAGGTTGTAAGCCTCCTTTTTATACTCGACTTACTTTGTCATTTGTCCTGAACGAAAGGTTATTCAGTATAATAGATTTCCTTTTCAACCGATTGTGTAGGTTTAAGGATATGTAGGAGGGCTCAATATTTAAATCTCAGTTGTACTCCAATATTCTGTCATAAGTCTTATTCTCGAGCATCTTGATTTCTTCGAAATTTGATATTGGGATAACTTTCGAATTCTTTGAGAATCGTGCATTAAATCAAGCTTATCGAACTACAAGTGTCCTGAATTCTCATATATCCTGAGATATATAGGAAATCCAATTTCTGTGTTCGGCCATAATTCATAAAGTCCGTAACAAGTCCCTCTTCAAAAAGATGAAGATGTGGTTTGTCACAATTAAATTAGTCAATTTCATTTTCCTTGATTTCTTGCATCAATCCTACTAAAATGAGGGATAGTTTTTGACACTCAATTTTTTCCCTCCCCGATAGGAGTTGATTCATGAGCTTCTTAGTTACCAAAACAATTTAGAGTAATTAGTTGTATAAAATTCAAATACTTTTCAAAGTTATTTTAAGTGATCTTAGCTGATGGTTATACTATATAATTAGTAAATATATTTCATACAGTTTTATATATATAATTGGTATATCTCATAAATATTTAAAAATCATTTCAAAAAGATTTTATTTTCAATATTTCACTAACTTAGTTTAGTTTAAATTATGGTCAAATTTTTTCTTAAAAAAAATAAGTAATTGGGTTATTGTCAGATGTTATTTTATTTTTTGTTAAGATTGAGAAGCTCCTACATTAATTATATTAATTCATCTTGTTTAAATTCTAGCCGAATTTGCTAATCAAACTCAATTTGGCGAAATCAAGTTTTTAGTGATCTACTATTTCAAGACAAATTTTTGGGCCTTGTATCTTCATTTTTCCAGCAATCTCCATCAACCCAATTCCCAATTTCTCCTCTAGTTACCACTTCAGTGACCCAACCCACCATCCCCAGACCAATTCGCCTTAGACCCAACCCAGCTCTCTCTTCTTAAGCAATAGAAACCCATTAGCGTAAACAACTTGATCGAGTGAAGAAACAACGGAGGACAACAACAATTTTTAGCAGTTGAATGCGTGCAAAACGATTCCAAGGTTCTGAAACATTAACAGAGCGACGCGTATGGATACACTCTTGACAATAGATCACTCACGGCGTCTCGATTCCAAACGCCGGAGTACACGGAAAAGCAATAGCAATAGAAGGCGTACGATTTTTTTGGTCGTCTTCATCAACGTCCCTTTCCATTCGCAGCAGCAAAGGGCATCAAAACCAGTTGTGGATCCGTCCTTGTGGCCTTGAGATGGAGCCACGTTGCTCGCCAAGGACATTCAAATCAATCCCATCCCTCGGTCTCCCTCTCCTCTTCCGGAATGGGTTGAAAATTTCCGAAAAAGGTGTTTCCCTTTAATGGTGAAAGATTCTTGGAATTCAAATTCGAAATGGGATGGTTCATGCCCGAATTTTTGTCTGATTTGTCCCCTAAATGAACAATAGTCTTTATCTATTTAAGGGTGTTTTGTCTTTATTTTTGGAGTTTGGAGTTAGACTAGAGAGAGAGAGTTGGAAAATAGAAAGGAAAAACAAGAAAAAAGTAGGAAAAATAAATATAAGAAAAAGATAGAAGAAGAACTCTTATATAAGAAACAAGGACACAGTGAGTCGAAAAAAATCATACCTAGTATACATTTTTTCTGTTCGTGGGATAGCCAAGGTTTACTCACCAAAGTGTAGTTTATAGAAGATTTGGAATACTTGATTTTATATTTGTAAGAAATTAACATTCTAGTTCAAAGGTTCCCGAAAGATCATTATTCGGGTTTTGTTTAGATTTCTTTGGTGTGTTGCTCGGGCTTCGAGTTTGTGTGGTGGAAGAGCTCTTCACTGCTTGTTGTTGTTGATGTTCCTGTTCGCTTCCCCAAAAAAGGTAACACCTTCTTCGATATTCCCTTCATCTTTCTCATGTAGTTTACGGCATAGAAAGGTCGTCACTCTGTGCTTATGTAGCTGTTGATTGCGGTTTAGTGTTTTTGGTAGCTCGAATAAGTTATCCTTATGTTCTTGACCATTTTTTTTGATCTGATGCAAGTATTGATTCTAAATTTTGCTGATGTGTGTTTAATTTTGTCGTTTCCCTGCTTCTCTACTCGAGTTTGCTTTGTTATTTTCCCCCTCCAGGCTTTCTTAAATGTTGGTCATTATCTATATCTTGTGTTGTCTTCAATCCTTTTTTTGCTACGAGTTGTCACCATATTTCAAATAGTCAAGAGGCCTAGGTTAGTGGTTAAGTTTGTTATAGTTGTGTGGATGTGATTTCTTCGTTCTCATTTTGAGTGATTCGATTCTCTGCTTTTTCTCCCTTTTTGACGTCTTACTTTTCTAATATAATCTCTTTTTCGCTGTTATTGTCCAATTAAGACAGCATTAACTCTAGCATTCATATCTCTGTCATTCTATTTTGTCAAAGTCATAGTGTTGGTTCATACTCGGAGCTTATCATCGGTTTCTTCTTTTGCTATGACGGAAATTTAGCTTGATCTTTTATCCAATTCGATACCATTTCTGACCTAAAAATTTTAAAATGGTAGTAATGTCTTGATTCACTTGTTCTATATGTTGGGGTGACTCTTGGGTCCTTGTTTTTTTAAAATGGGATGAAGAACTAGCTTACTAGACAATTAGTTAATATAAGTTGCTCATGTGTGATTATTTTGTCATGGTAATTAGTTAGCCTTGGTGTCAATGTCACTTAAATTATAATGGTTATCATGTTTCCCCTGTTATGCTGTTGAGTTGTTTTGAATGTTCTTGATCTTCTCTCCAAGTAATTGCAGGTGTCGCCTCTATTTAGTTAGGAACGAGTCTGGGTGTTTCTCATGTGTATTAGTTTGAACTGCATTGTTTTTCTTTTCTTTCTTTTTCCACGTGAAATGTTATGACTAATGTGGATTTGGTCCTTAATATTTGCAATGAATTATTTAAATTGTTGACCCTCTTGAAGGAATTTATATAGGTTGTTAAACCATTGCTAAAAGGGAGCATAGTTCATACTTTTTACATGTGTCATTACATTATAATATTATTTGGGTTATGTTATTATGTGTTTTACATTGATGTTAATTTTCGTTGAGAGAACTTTCGCATCATGCTAATATGTTAATTTATTTTTCTATGATTTATGTGAAATCTTCCCAAATTCTATATAAATTCCTAAGTTCTCGCCTTGCATTTTGAGTGGGCCACGAAGGCCTAAATTTCCTTATATCAAGTCAGACCCATTTCCAAGCTAGAAATTGACGAACCTGTCCCCAAAAGATTGTCCTATGAGATTTTGAGCAGAATTGGGCCCAAAACCCTCCATCCCTTTATTTTGAGTTGTATTTTGTTATTTTGGGCCTAAGCCCTTGTTACTTTATTTATTATTATTGTTGTTAGAATTTAGGATAGGTACAAAGTTTGCAAGAATTGTGCACAAGTTCCAAAATGAAATGGGCCCAAATACTGGTTCAGGCGAACAGAAATCAAATTTGGCCCAACTCTCTTTCCCTCTTTACTTTTAGTGTCTATTTGGTTGTTGGTACTTGCCATTTGTATTAAGGTCAAACACATTCAAATCCCCGCAAGACGCCGTTTTGTTAACCAACATAACTAAATCGATCATATCTGAATTGGACTTAAAAGATAATAAAATTTTGCAAATTAATATCTCACTTAGATAGTAGGTTAATGTTTCCCTTTTCCCTTTTTTATAAAATGGAATAAAATTAGTTTTATTTTTCCAATTCAAATAAAGTTCAAATTATTTTAGCCAAATAAAATAATTACTGGATAACCGCGTATTAGCGGGCATTTAATGTTCATTAAAACCCTTCTCGAAGTGCCAATAAGAACTCCTGAACCCCCTTAAATATTTTCAATCGATTTACAATTTTTATCCTTTGAGATTAATTCTTGATTTTTCTTTAAAATTAAGTGGCTACTCTAAACAACTCTTTACTTATTTTTATAATTAAACAAGAGGATGTTTAATTTTGTTGTATAGTTTTGGTATAGTCGGGGCCTTGTCCAACAATGCTTATGTCACTCTTAGTGGCTATTGTGCACATAATATTCGGGGTTCCTTTCTGCATCTTCTAGTTTCTAGCCACATAGGCATGGCATGCAAAGATATGTACATATGTGTGTATGTCCTCAATTCTGGCCTCGTCGTCCAGCTAGTACTTCATTATTTTTGGATTTTCTATCTTTGTCTATATGAGTTGTTCTTCAGGTGATGACCTTAAGGGTGCAGTCGTAGTATTTTAGATGTAATGCAGCACAACCTTCTAGGTTCATATTTGAGTCGGTATGTTTTAGTGGCTAACTCGATTGCATAAGGTGTTTAGAGCCAGCCATGCCTTCTCTAGTTTGGGGCATGACAAAGTGGGTTTATTGTATATGATTAAATGTTGATGGAACTATGCTTAAATTGAATTTCATAGTGGATTTCTATTATTATCTATACTTATCTATTGTGAATTATTGGAGAATTGAGGAATGGTGATTGTGGCTTTCGAAAAGGATAAGTTTAACCTAATGTCATTGTTAATGTTAAATTGATATATAATTTCGTTAGATTGATATGTGATCCACCTATGGTTGATGTATTTACTTATAAGTGTATTGCGATCATAGACTTGAAGTCATTATATGGTGAATTGGAGTATTATCATGTTATTGTATATGTGAATGTATAATGAAGTTCATGTGATCTTAATAGTGACCATTTATAAAGTAATAATGCACTATGATTTCGAGTATGTTCTCTCTTAATATTAATGCATGTTTATGATGGTATGTGAATGCGTCCTATATTGTATCAATGTTTATTGATTTGGTAGACTTAGGTGCCTCTTGTTGATACATTAAAGCTTAGAGGATGTGATCTTTTGATTTTGTAGGATTAGGCATCCTATAATTGAGTAATGAATGAATGAAGTTGGTACCCTTTCTATAAATTACTAATGAGGCATTGTAGGCCATGTCTTGAACCGGTGAACCTAAGCATGGTGCCTCTACTTGATGAGTCTAGAACCCTATGTGAATGTGAAAACCATGAATCGATATATCTAAGGGTGATGACCATCTTCTTGTGTGAAATGATAGACTTAGAGTTGGTGGGACCGAAAAGTATAAACCCTCTCTATGAAAGTTGATGAGATATCTTTTATGAGCCTCGATCAGTAGACCTATTGATAATGGACCTTCTTGGTTAAGTACTATGGGTCGGTTGACCTAATGTTTGTGTCCTCTCTAGTACACTAATGTGAATGAAACTACTCTATGGGAACTAAGGTTAAGCACCGAATGCATATGGTTAAGATGGTGGCTCTTTTTGAGTAAGAGGTTGAGCACAATTAACATCTTTAGATATCTCCTAAACCATGTTCGTACAAGGGATGTGTACTAGTTCAACAGTTTGCAAGTAGAACACCTTCCACGTTGTGGGATTTTGTGATACCAAACTCCATGTGCACTCTAGTTACCTGATAGGTTTTAGAACATGTTGTTAGTAGTATGGGATGCTATCTACACATGGCACGAGTAGGCTTTGAAGGTGCTAAAGTGATTTCCCTAGGTCTATATGATTAAAGTGCGAAGTCCTCTAAATGCATGAATTTTTCTTAAATGACCTAGTGAATAATTTGACATATTGTGTATTAATTGAATGAGTTACTTAGCATGTTATGTTGAAATAGAAAGGTCCTTATATACTGTAGCCTTGACGAATACATAGGTGTGGTATGGGCTGCCACTCCATGTCTTACTTAAATGTGTCTTAAGGTAACTTTAGGTGGAGGTTCTATGATGATGAAATAACTTACTTTGACAAATATGTTTATGTGTTGTATATTGGTTCTAGTTGAGTATGCTTATATTGTGATAAAGGATTCATATGTTGGTTGTGTTGATTTGATGCCTCTATTATCATGTTATGAAGGTTTTATAAAAAAAATGGCATAAAAGCATATATCTCAAACAAATTTCCCTCTTTAGCATGTTTTTGCATGGTTATCATACTTAATACTAAATTGTGCTTCGTACTTAATACTAAATTGTGCTAACTCCATTCTTCTTCTATGTTTTACTACAAATGTCAGTTTTACAAGTGATAGCATTCTCTAGTGTAGCTTGGGATTAAACTTCTCTCAAGACCTCTTTGGTTTGTCCTCATATATTGAGGACAAGGATTCTATGTTTCTAATTTTTTTATTGAGACTTTTGTAATATACTTTAGTATTTTTGATTACATAAAGAGTCGTGACCCTATCTTGTTATGTTTGTCTAAGGATGGCCATGTGAGACTTAGTCTTCCATTGTGTCTTTTGAAAGATTTTTTACTAAGATTTAATAGTTTGGTTTTGAATAAAGTTTTTAATTCCTTACTATTTTCCATATCGAATGTTGTGAATGCTAAGGGCTTGTATAAGACTTCTTCTAGGTCGAGTACGCCATGTTACGACTAGGAGGTGCTCTCGGATCATGACAATTGTTCAACTTTATCCTATTGTACATGGTCATCACCTTTAAAGTACTGAGTAGATATAAAGGATTCACGAATTACAAAGTTTAGATTGTCATTCTGCCAAAGTTGATACAATCACAACACATGTTCCTTAATAATGAGGGCTAAATCATTAAGTTAATGTTTTCCGCACTGTGTGATTGACTTTAATGAAACAAAACTATTTGGGATCTCCACAATACACTCAAAATGGGTGAAAAAGATACTTTAATAATGTTTCAACTATACATTATATAGAATTACAAAGATATGGGAAGATATTTACAATCCCAAAGAATTTGCTACTTCAATCCCAAATGATATACCACACAATCCATAAGATATTTTAATTGATATTCAATCTACCTATTAACAATTTTTCCTAACTCATGCTAACACTCCCCTCAAGATGGAGCATAGATATCATGTATACCCATCTTGACAAGTGAGTGATTTAACGCTTTTATGGATACAACTTTAGTTAGAACATCAGCCGGCTGCTCTAAGGTCTTTTACATATGGAAATTCAGTTGTCTTATCCTCAAACTTCTCATAGATGAAATTACGATCAATCTCCACATGCTTAGTATGATCATGTTGAATTGGCATGATCATGAGCATACTAAAGATAATAAACTGATGCGGAAGCTAAATCATAATTAAATTTAAAAAGATGGGGAATACCCACATGCTAAAACTGATCTATATCTATATATATATATATATGAAAACTGATGAGTTTAATAAAAAGGAAATATTTACTCAATACTAAGCTGAATCTATGTCTGAAATAAGCCTCTAAACTAGACTAGAAATACTGTGACAAACCCCAACTAAATCTAGATAAACTCAAACTAAATGACCTAAGACATAATGAAACTCATAACTGTTGTCCTCAGAGAATGAGGACTCACCATAGAATCTACTGAACTGCAGATAAAAAATTGATCTATGCGTGATATGGATGCTGAGAACCTGAACCTACATCACGAGAAGTTGTAGCGCACGTATGCATCAATACTTGAAAGGTACTGAGCATGTAGGATAGAGTAAAGATGAAATAAAACATACTTGAACAAGAATAAAAGCAAGGATAATAATCTGACATGATAAACTGAATTCTGAGCTAATTGGATGAAATGACCAATTTATAATATGCTGAAACTGAATACTAAATATACTGATAAATGATCAATGTAGAGAGTCTGACTGAACTGTGGGAGCTGCTAATAACTAATAACAAAACCACATGAGCTAAATGTGGAGTCTGATGTCTACACCCTATCGAGAGGACCCAGTATACCCTTCCAAAGGTATACATGCATGCTGGCGTGATCACTAAACTGATTGCCCACAGAGGGGACTTACAACCTACTTGGATAGTAGTTTTGGGACTATAGGGTAGCTCTAAACACTAGTCCAACTCTATATTATGCTACTCCCATGAATTCTGTAAATATACGGATTATGTCTGAATTTCTGTAAATACTAGATATCTTAAAACTTAACATGCAAACTGAGAATGCAACAATTAATCTGGTAATTATGCATTTATAACTGAGGCATGTAAATCTGAAGTGTTTGAAATATCTGACCTAGCATGTGTAATTAAAGAACTAAAGAAATACAAAGCTAGGGTTCAGAAATTCGTGCAATTAACGAATAATAACATGATAATCTTATTTGGAACATATATTTAATAAGTTCATCAATTTCTAACAAAGTTCTAGAAACCCTAGGTTTAATCATGATAAGAGAATCAAGAATCTGACTTAAAACAAGGGACCCAATGGGTGAAAGGAACCCACAAGTGAAATCCCACATACCTGGTGATGAAACCTACAGAAAAATAGTTAAGTTTCGGGGCTGGAAGTGCTAGAGATTGTGGCATTCTTTAACTAGGGTTCTTGAGCTTTTTCTCCTTTCTTGCTTCTAATTTTCTAACTTTTTATTTAAAGATTTGACTTAGATATGTTTAACTATTTTTCTAGGCTTAAACTGATTAAAATATGATTATTTAGGGTCAAAACGACATAACTTAAGGTTTAAACGAATTGGAAAAATACCAAAAGACCACTGGATATAAGTTGCTATCGGACCAAACGACGGCAAGGAATGACAGTCCATCGTCTGACCGACGCCCCGTCGTTGGGTTCGTCGACTGGGCCTGTTCGATAGGCCTTTACTATAATGGGCATAACATTTCACTCGAAGCTTTGATTTTAGCATGGTCGGTGGGTATGGAAAGATAATTAAATTATCTATTTGTGGGTAGGTCATGGGACACCTAATTAATTTTATGTTAAGATTTATGACCATTTGAAGTTGACTAACCTGCATTTACAATTAAATGTCTGCAAATTTTCCACCTATGGTCAGACCTATGGACACTAGGTCTACCTATGGACCGTGCCATTCATCTGTAGCTCTTGTCACAGAGTGGGTGAAGGGAGTATTGATCGACGGTCACTGTCTACGGAGCGTCGTCTGACCTATGGACTTTAATTCCGTCCATCGCCAAGACCTAACAAAATTTTCTGGGATGAAATTTATGGGTGTTTTTGATCCCATCGACGGTTGTGTAGGACGGATCGTGGGTCAGGATACGGTTCGTCGATGCCACCGTTGGTTGCACCTATAGATTTTTTTTCTGTAAAGGCGGTTTTGGTCTATTTTGGCTACGGGCTGTTACATTATCTCCCTCTTGGGAACATTCGTCCTCGAATGAAGACTAAACTGCTAAACTATGGGGAGGGAGCTGCAAATCCTACTAGTAATCACTAGGAACTGAGTTTCTGACTTAATTGAGTTTCGATAACATGCAAATACCCTAAAAATGCCAGTAGAAATAGAGAGAACATGATTCTAAGACTTCATTCACGCATGAATGACTGGAAAACTTAAGAGGAACTATTACCTCAAGATGGAGTGGATTCGGAAGGAAAGAGGTGAGGATAGTTGGCTTTCCTGGATGCTTCTTCTTCCCAAGTAGCTCCCTCCATGGACTGAATCCTCCACAAAACCTTGACTGAAGCTATTTCTTTGTTTCTCAACCTTCTGACCTGACGGTCAATAATCTCAACTGTACATGCTCATAACAAAGACTTTTTTCACCACCACACTCTCTAATGGCACTACATAAGCTGGATCACCCACACAATTCTTTAACAGTGAGATATGGAAGAGCGGATCCACTGCTGCTAATTCTGCTAGCAATTTTAAATCATATGCCACCTTACTAACCCTTTTCAAGATCTTGTAAGGGCCTACATATCTAGGAATGAGCTTCCCTTTCTTTCCAAATCTCATCACCCCTTTCATAGGTGAGACCTTCAGAAAAAACCCAATTATCAACTTGGAACTCTAGTTCCCTTCTCCTTACATTTGAATAAGATTTATGACGACTTTGTCCTGTCTTATGTCTATCTCTAATGAGTTGCACTTTCTCCGTAGCATAAAGGATTGAATCTGGCCCTATCAAAGCTGTTTCACCTACTTAAAACCAACCAACATGAGATTTACATATCCTCCCATATAAATCCTCATAAGGGACTATCTAAATGCTGGAATGGTAGCTATTTGTCACGACCGGAGTCTAGACCCCAAATGAGACCAGCGTCGTTGACCTCTTAGAGGTCGCAACAAGCCTACATACGTCATCATACTTCAACTAGGTTATTTTTAGCAGAAAATTTGAACTTTTTGTTACTTAACATTCATTTAAGACATTCTACTTAAACTCATAAACATTCCCAATCAACCATCTAATATTAAGATCATCAAATAAATGAAATAGTTCCGTACTGCATTAAGTGTATAGTTTCCAAAATGGCACCTATACAATGTTTGAAATAAGATGAGAAACAAACGCTAGTGGAACATACTCCACTAACTCAACCTATATCTAAGCTAGAATGTAATGGGCAAGCGTCCACGAAAGTATGAGAGCCTACCAAATCCATATGAATGCTCCATATCTGGATAGCTTTAGCATCGACCTGTAAACTCTTACGTCCACCTGTGCCTGCACCTAAAAATGTAGAGTTGTATGTGATTAGTTCACACTTGTACTATGTATGTGTATATGCAAGCACACACAAATGATATACATGATTAAAAAGAGCTATTTCATATCAATATGAATTATGGAAAGTTAAGTCAGTGGACTTGCCAATTTTGGATTAGACAAGTCATGCCATGACAGTAACATGCATCATCATACTTTTCATTTTGGAAATAACACATAACATATTACACATATCATATCACATAGTTCATATCATTCTTTCATATGCCATGATACCTTGGAATCATGGACTTGACATTAGGACTTCCCAAAACGAGGGCTCAAAATATGGGACCTCAACTAGGAAATCTTCTTTAACAAACACAGAGTCTGCTTCATTCATTCATACGTACTTCATTTTCATTCTTTCATATACTAGTGCATCCACCGATCATACCTAGGATGTACTTTAAGACTCTCATCGGGGTCGCTGTGCAATGACCAAGAATAACCTAGTGTTATTACTTAAGTCTAGCTCACCTCTTGATTATCCTATCCTAACACCTTTGGTATCGTTCATATAATTATGTGCATTCGTTGAGGATGGAATCATTCTTTCTTTGGGAACTTTAACCTTAACCGACATAGATCATGTGAGCATCATGAAATCTTGTGTCTTCTCCACACTGAAAAGAGGTGGAATCACTAGCAAAAGTGACCCAAACATGCTAGCGTATATAGGGAGTCGAACCCTGCTAGATCCCTGTATGGGTAGTATAGGTTCAAAGACTAGGAGATATAAAGAGACTCATACCCGGCATGCCAGACAGTCTCATCTGATGAGAGTTACGTGAAACTCCGCCCTTCCCGAAGGAAGACATCACTGCTCATAGCTAGTCTATCGGTGCTCAGTATAAAGTTCCATTACATTCTACTGATACATCATGGAAGTTTGCTCCTAGCATGAGGACATCATAGCTCATTAAATGATTTCTCATCTCATCATTAGTATTAAGTATGCATTAACTTGAATACTTTTATTAGAGTGTTCATCGAGACAAGTATCTTCATTAACTTTACACTCTCATAGGTGAGTACGTTTTAGTAACATTTACTTAGGCTCATTTGAGAATGCTCTCATCTTTCACATTAGCCTCTTATCATATTGTAACCTTATTCATTAACTTTAACACATTTATTTTTCATAATTAATCACCCCTTCACGTGAATGTTCATTTCATCATATGCCAATGAACTTGGTCATTTAGTGTGTTTGACACTCTTACTTAACCCTTCTAGTGTTACATCATTTTATCACATACATCTTAGGCTGACTTACTTTTAAACTTATGCTAGACTTATGAGTCAACACATACAATCCATGAGGTTCATGTTTACCCAAGATTATGTGGTACAAGATTTATGCATCTTGTAGATATACCAAGATATTGATTTCGATCTTTTGAGACAACATTCATTGAATATTTACTTACGTATGACTTGTGTGTCAATACGGAATTGGTTAAGGGAACCCAATTTTGGATCCCTTGGACAACACTTAATCTTATTTTAAACTTTATAGTTGCATTTTTCAGATTTGTGGAACCCTAGTTCGATCTGCATCAACCCCATTATATTTTCTTTCTGTTTCTCCTCTCCTTTTTTCGTTTAAGTCAAGGAGGTTGTGGGTTCAATCCCCCACAAGGTCATTATTTTTCTTTTAGTTTATGGCTTAACTTTCTCACCTATCCAAGAGGTTGTGGGTTCAATACCCACTCTCTACATTTAGTTTCTCTTTTATTTTACTCCTAACTGTCTCATCCATTCAACAGGCTGTGGGTTCAATCCCCACTCACCACATCTATTATTCCTTGCATTTTTCTCACGAAATTTTTATTAAAATTTTCATTTGGTGAGGTCATGGGTTCAATCCCCAATGACCTAACATTTAAAAAAAAAATTAAACAAAGTTTATTTTTTTAAAAGTTGGCCGAGACTACAATTCCCAGCAAGCCTGAAATTTAGTCTCCTCCAATCTATTTTTGTCTTAATCTTTTGTTGATTCTTTTTGTAGATTTCATATAATGATATCTTCGGTTCATACTTAGTAATTTTAGTTATTTTACATTCATTTTTCATTGAGTTTTATACCACTTTGATTGGCCGAACCCAACCTACCAAATGCTGGAAATTTGTTCACTATTTTCAGCTCCTTGTTATCATCATTTGTACATTAGATCTTAGGACGTTTCATGAATCATTTGGTGCATATTTAAGTATATTTTTTTGTGGTTATATTCAGCCAAGAATTACCATTAAATCCATAAACATTGCACCACTTTTTCACATCATGATTTACACAAACATCAGTTTTCACATACTTTCGGTTGGCAAAAATTAACATTGCTTACAATTCCAAACACATAATCATGACCACATTATCACGAAAATCACACTTCATACTTAAACTACAAGCAAACATACCAACAACATGATCTCTAACCTATTTTAGATTAAAATTATAAGGATACTAGGGACAAGGAGTTTGACAAATACGGGAACAACCCTATTCACAAAATTCATTGAATTCGTGGAAAGAAAATTCTCTTAAAGAAAGGAGTCCAGGAGAGAAATCCATACCTGACTTTAGTGTTTTTCAACTGATGACATGCTGTCCAAAACCCTCTCAAAATTAAAGTCCAATTCCCAAAATTTCAACACAAAACTTGATGGAAAACCCTTCTTTTTGATTTACGTTTTTGGTTATCTTTTTGTATATGTTTTTGACGTGTAAATTCTTCAAGTATGAATAACTTTTGGTTGTGTTTTCTGTTCTTGTATTTCGTTAGCAGATAGAACGCAAAAGTGAGTGAGTTGATCGTGAAAGAGAGAGGATAAACATGAGAAGTGAGTGGTTCCTTAGGATTATGATTGTAGATATAGACTTAGTCAAAATAAGGTTTTGTTAAATTGTAAAAGTCAAAATAAGATTTTGTTAAATTGTAAAAATATGATTTATTTAAATCACTTGTGAAAGGACCTTATTTCCCTTACAAAAAAACAAATTTTAAACCCCATTTTAATTCACTTGGGCGTCGCTTCCATCGATGATCGAACCCGTAACGTCCCCATCACGAAAATGGGTCCCTTCGGGTCGACCCGACCAAAACCACCCCATTAATTAATTAATTAATTAATAATAATATGATTTTCCTTTTTCTTAAATCAGAATTTAGATATTAATTAATTAAATTAGTTCTCCAATATAAATAATCAAGTTAAATCATTGCTCCCACCTAGGTTCGAACCCGGGTGGAGCAAGATTTTGCTAAATGGACAATTTCAGCCCTTCCTACCAAAAATTGCCATACACCATATTTAATAAATAATTAATTACAAATTTAGGGTAGTTACGATACTACCCTTAGCCTGGAAAACGACCATTTTACCCCTACACCCTCCAAACTTACAATTTCCCCTTTTTAAGTCTGATAAAGACTCATCCAGGTAAATCTTCATATTCAGGAGCCCCACATGGCTGGACCCAACCTTTCCTAGCTCAACTAACTCCACAAGTTAGATGGCTTGGCTGTCGCAAGGGTTCAGAGGTCTTGTTCTACGCGCATCAATTCGTGTGAACCCGGTCTAATCGTAGGCATTCTAGACGCACTAAACATTACATAGCATATTCATTTTAGGATTGTTACATTATCCTCCCCTTAGGAACGTTCGTCCCCGAATGACACTACTAACTATCTAGCACAATGCCAGTCATAACATAACATAATCACTATGCATAGTCTAGAAATAGAACCAATGAATAGAGAGATAAGGAAACATCGACTTAAGAGTAAGGAATCTAACCTCAAGGACTAAGAAGATGGGGATAGAGGGATCTTATATCGGCCTCGGCCTCCCACGTAGCACCCTCAACAAGATGGTTCCTCCACAATACCTTCACTGTGTCAATTTTCTTATTTCTCAACCGCTTGACCTGTTTGTCTAAGATCTCAACAATTACCTCCTCATAGGACAAGTCTTCATCAACCCCTAAACCTTACATAGGTAGAATCGATGTTGGATCACCTAGGCACTTCTTTAAAATGGATACATGAAAGACTTGATGGATAGAAGCTATCTCCACAGGCAATGCCAACTTATAGTCCACCTCACACACATGTTGTAGGATTTCATATGGACCAACATACCTCGGACTCAACTTCCCCTTCCTTGCAAACCTCATCACCCCCTTCATAGGTGATATCTTCAAATAGACTTGGTAATTGCATCAAACTTTGAGGGCCGTTTCCTGTTATCTGCATATGACTTCTGCCGACAGTAAGAAGTAGCCAACCTGTCCCTAATCACCCTAAACTTCTCTAAGGCCTCATGAATGATCTCTGGACAAAAAATAGACTACTGTCCAACGTCGAACCATCCAACTGGAGACCTAAACCTCCTACTATATAGTGCTTGTAACGATGTCATCCCAATGCTGGAGTGATAGTTTTTATTATTCGAGAACTCTATCAAAGGCAGATGGTCGTCCCAACTACCCCTGAAGTCAATCACACAGGCCCTCAATATGCCTACTATGTCTAAAGGAGCACTCTGCCTGCCCATCAGTCTAAGCTTTACCTGCGTGCCTAAGCTATTTTGGAAGGATCTTCAAAAATGTCAAGTGAACTGAGCTCCTCTATCTGAAATGCTAGAGAAAAGAATCCCATGCCATCTCACAATCTCATGAATGTAGAGTCTCACATAATCCTCGGCTCTGTAAGTATACTTCATAGAGATAAAGTGGGCAGACTTAGTCATCCGGTCCACAATAACCCATATGGAGTTAGGCTATCTCTTAGTCTTTGGAAGACCAACCACGAAGTCCATATTAATGGCCTCCCACTTCCAAGTTGGAACCTCAATGATCTGAGTAGGACCGCCAGGCTTAAGATGTTCTGCCTAACCTGCTGACAATTAGGACACTTGGCCACATATTCTGCAATGTCCTTTGTCATGACATCTCACCAATAGATGAGCTTAAGATCATGATACATCTTGGTGGAACCTGGATGTATGGAATATCTGGAACCATGGGCATCTGCAACAATCTTGTTCAACAAATCAATCACATCTGGTACACACAGCCTGTCCTGGTACCTAAGTATGCCGTCACCTCCCAAAGCAAAAGACTCATTCATCTTTATCAACACTGAGTCCTCTATCTCCATCAACACAAAATAGAGATGCTGCCCCTGCTTGACTTTAACTACCAAGGATGACTCAAAACTAGGATGAACTGAAACATCCCTATTAGTAGAGTAACCAACCGCACACCCAGTCTGGCCAGTCTATGTACATCTTTCACCAACTGCTTCTTCTCATCCTCAACGTGGGTTGTACTTCCCATGCTCATCCTGCTCAAAGCATCAGCTACAACATTAGCCTTACCTGGATGGTAGTGGACATTCATATCATAGTCCTTCAACAGCTCTAACCATCTCAGCTGACGTGGATTCAACTCCCTTTGCGTGAACACGTACTGGAGGATCTTGTGTTCTGTGAACACATCCACATGCACTCCATACAAGTAGTTCCTCCACAGCTTCAGTGTAAACACCACAACTGCCAACTCCAGGTCATAAGTGGGATAATTTTTCTCATGAACCTTGAGCTGTCTGGACGCATAAGCTATCACCTTAACACCCTGCATAAGAACACTACCCAAACCAACCCTAGATGCATAACAATAAACAGTGTAATTCTCACATCACTTAGGCAAAGTAAGCACTAGGGCTGAAGTGAGTCTGTCTTTGAGCTCCTAGAAAATCTTCTCACGAGTCTCCGCCCATTCAAACTTAACTTTCTTCTTCGTCAAGGCTGTGAGTGGAGTAGCAATGGAAGAAAACCATCCACGAACATGCGATAATAACCAGCCAATCCCAAGAAGCTATGGATATCTATGGGGGTAAGAGGTTTTGGGAGTTCTTAATAGCCTCAGTCTTCCTCGGATCTACCTCCACACCTTTATCAGACACAACATGACCCAGGAAGGTCACTAATCTGAGCCAGAATTCACACTTGCCGAATTTTGCATACAACTGATGTTGTGTAAGTACCTGCAAGGTTTGTCTCAAATGTTATTCATGCTCTTTGGTCATAGAGTAGATGAGAATGTCATCGATCAATACTATGACGAAAGAGTCAAGGTATTCACGGAAAAATCTATTCGTGAGATCCATAAATGTAGCAGGTGCATTCGTGAGACCAAATGACATAACTAGGAACTCATAGTGACCATAATGGGTACAAATGGTTGTCTTTGGGATACCTCCATCCCTAACCCTAAGCTGATGGTACCCTGAACGAATAATAATCTTCTAAAAGAAACTAGACCCCTATAGTTGATCAAACAAGTCATCTATTCTTGGAAGTGGATACTTATTATCGGTAGTGACTTTGTTGATCTGTCGACAATCGATACACATTCTAACGGTTCAATATTTCTCTTTCACAAACAAGACTGGAGCTCCCCAAGGGGATATGCTCGGCCGAATGAAAATCTTATCACTGTGATCTTTTAACTGCATCTTCAACTCTTTGTGTTCATTTGGAGCCATTCTATAAGGAGGAAATGAAATTGGTTTAGTATCGGGTTCTAAGTCGATACACAAGTCAATCTCTCGAGGGGAGGATCTCTAGGCAAATCATCAGGAAATACATCTTGGAACTCATTCACTACAGGCACTGAGTCTATGAAAGGAATGCCATGATCTAAATCATTAACACTCACAAGATGATACAATAACCCCTTGGAAATCATTTTATTGTCCTTAAGGTTCGAAATCAAGGGATTGGGACGACTCGAGCTGTACCCCTCCAAGACCAGCTCTTCTTCATTAGGAAAACAAAATCTCACAACCCTACTACGAGCATCTATACAAGCATAACAACTATGAAGCCAGTCCATGCAAAAAATAACATCAAAATCATGCATTGGTAACTCAACAAGTCTGCACACATAGTCTTGATTCAACTATTGGGGAATCCTTGTATACTCTATCAGTTCTTACATTTTCTCCCAAAGGTCCACTAACCACTATAGGATCATGCAAAACATTAGGAAATATCTCAAAAGTGAGAGCAAGCAAAGAAGTTACTAAGGAAAGCATAGACCCTAGATCAAGTAAAGCATAAACACAAGTTGCGAATACTTACAGCATACCAGTGACCACATCAGCGGACTTCTCCTACTCCTCCCTGCCCTTCAGGGCGTAGAACCTGTTCCTCTTAGGAGGCTCGGCTGCTTCTATACCCTATGGATTAGGCCTAGGCTGAGCATTACCTCCAGCATGACCCCTATTTTGTGGGAAGTCCTTAACCATGTGCCCTCTCTCACCGCAACGGAAGCAGGCATTAGTGCCCTGGCTGCACTCTCCACTGTGAGAACGACCACACTTAGCACGGTCTTTCTGGGACGCTGCACATCACCTCCATTGCGCTTCTTGGGCTCGGGTCTGCCTCCTCTAGGTGTTGCACTCCTCTGAAAGTTAGAGTTCCCTGAACTCTATTGCCCCTTTTTGAACCTGGGATGCCGAAGTTGTTCCTGTTGCCTCCATTGGTAGGACCTGCCTAATTAAAAGGCTTAGGCCTCCTAGCATCACAGACGCCCCTTTTCTTCCGGCCGTCCTCTACCCGGTGGACATGCACCATATCCTGGAGAGGTCCATGTTATCATGGAGCATCGCACCCCGACACTCTTCTTCTATATCTCTTGTGATTCTTGTGATTTACCTACTCATCTCATCCCTGCTGTTAGATACAAGGGAAGTAGCATACCTAGACAGTTTAACAAACTTCAGGGAATACTCCTTGAATGTCATAGATCCTTGCTTAAGGTTGATAAATTCCTCAACTTTGGCCTCCCTCATCTCCTTGGGAAAGAATCTCTCCGTAAAGGCTGTCTTAAACAACTCCCAAGTGACCGGAACTCCGCCCAAAGCTCGGCTATCCTGCCACTTCTTGCACCAAGTCTTTGCAACATCTTTGAGATGATAGGAAGCCAGCTTAGCCTTCTCAGTATTTGTGGCCCCCATGGCCACCAAAATCTTGTGTACCTCATTCATGAACTCCTAGGGATCCTCTGAAGTCTTGGACCCTGTGAAAATAGGAGGATTAATCCTCGTGAAGTCTCGTAGCCTGTAAGCCATGCTACGTACCGGTGGGTTCTCCCTATGAACATTTTGCCGGTTGAGCTGGGCAGTCATGGCCTAGCCTGCAGTGATAGCCTGTGCAATCTGGGCCAGAGATGCCCGCACCTCCTCATCAGTCAACCCAGTTGGGTTAACCTGCATAGCCAATCCTTCACCTGGAACCTGGGGTGGAACCTGATCATCCCTATCAACTGCTCCTCCTCTCCTCTGACCAACATTACTCCTAGTATTCGTTCTTTGAAAACAATAAGAATTGATCTTAGATACCCTCATAACACCCAGAAATCACACATTAGGAAAAGTAACGATAAGATCAGAAGAAGGGAAATTTTCCTACGCATCATGCCGTCTCTAATTCAAGATAGTGGTGCACTTCACTACCTTGACTTAGAAACTACTCAATGTGGTTTATGTGAACTTATTAGCCTCGAAATTCAATCTAGTGCTTTACTATAAACTTTGTCATGACCGCTGTCTAGACCCCAGACAATATCGATAGTTGACCTCTCAGAGGTCGCGGACAAGCCTACATACATCATCATTACTTCATCTAGGTTAATTTTAGCGTAAAATTTTAAATTTTTGTTATTTAAAATTCATATAAAACATTCTACTTAAACTCATGAATGTTCACAATCAACCATCTAATATTAAAATCATCAAATGAAAGAAATAGTTCCATAGTGCATTAAGTGTATACTTGGCAAAATGGCAACAATACAATGTCTGAAATAAGATGAGAAAGAAACACTACTGGAACATACTCCACTAACTCAACCTATATCAAAGCTAGAATATAATGGGCAAGAGTCCTCGAAAGCATGAGAGCCTGCCGAATTCGGATGAATGCTCCACGTCCAGATAACTTCAGCTTCGACCTGTAAGCTCTAACGTCCGCCAGTGCCTGCACCTAAAAATGTAGATTTGTATGGGATTAGTACACACTTCTACTAAGTATGGGTATATGCAAGCACACACCAAGGACATGCATGATTAAGAAGAGCTCTTTCCTATCGATATGAATTATGGAAAGTCAAGTTAGTGGACTTTCGAATTCGGATTAGGAAAGTCATGCCATGAGAGTAACATGCACCACCATACTTTTCAATTTTCAAATAGCACATAACATATTACATATATCATATCACATAGTTCACATCATTATTTTATATGCCATGAGACCTTGGAATCATGTACTTGACATCAGGACTTCCCTAAATGAGGGCTTAACATATGAGACCTCAACTAGGGAGCCTTCTTTAACAAACACAGAGTCTTATTCATTCATTCATACGTACTACATTTTCATTCTTTCATATACTAGTGCAGCCACCAGTAATACCTATGATGTAGTTTAAGACTCTCATCGGGTTCGCTGTGCAATGACCAAGAATAACCTAGTGTTATGACTTAAGTCTAACTCATATCTTGATTATCCTATGCTAACACCTTTGGTATCGTTAATTTCATTATGTGCATTCGTTGAGGCTGGACTCATTCTTTCTTTAGGAACTTTAACCTTAACCAACATAGATCATGTAAGCATCATGAAAGCCAGTGTCTGCCCCACACCGAAAAGGGGTGGAATCCCTGCCAATGTGACCAGAACATGCTAGCGTATATAGGGAGTCAAACCCTGCTAGATTCCTATATTGGCAGTATAGGTTCAAAGACTAGGAGATATAAGGAGACCCATACCTGACATGCCAGACAGTCCCATCTTATGAGAGTTACGTTAACCACTGCCTTTCCCGAAGGAAGGTATCACCGCTCATAATAGCGTATCGGTGCTCAATATAAAGTTCCATTACATTCAATTCATACATCATGGAAGCTGGCTCCTAGAATGAGGACATCATAGATCATTAGATGATTTCTTATCTCATCATAAGTATTAAATATGCATTAACTTCAATACATTCATTAGAGTGTTCATAGAGACTGGTCTCTTCATTAACTTTACGCTCTCATAGGTGAATATGTTTTGGTAACATTTACTTAGGCTCATTATAGATTGCTCTCATATTTAACATTAGCCTCTTATCATATTGTCACCTCATTCGTTAACTTTAACCCATTTGCTTTTCATAATTTTTCACCCCTTCACGTGAATGTTCATTTCATCATATGCCAATGCACTTGGCCATTTAGTGTGTTTCACACTCTTACTTAACCCTTCTATGGTTACATCATTTTATCACATACATCTTAGGCTCACTTACCAATAAATGTATGCTAGAATTATGAGTCCACACATAAAAGCCATAAGGCTTCATTCATAGTTTGTCTAAGTGATTCATGTTTACGCAAGATTATGTGGTACAAGACTTATGCATCTTGTAGATATGTCAAGATATTGATTTTGATCTATAGAGGCAGCAGTCATTAAATATTTACTTACGTATGACTTACGTGTCAATACAGAATTGAGCAAGGGAACCCAATTTCAAATCCCTTTGACAACACTTAATATATTATTTTAAACTTGATAATTGCATTTTTCAGATTTGGGGGACCCTAGTTCGATCCCCATCAACCCCATAATATTTCCTTTTTGTTAATTCTCTCCTTTTTCGTTTAAGTCAAAGGAGGTGTTGGGTTCAATCCCCCACAAGCTCATTATTTTTCTTTTAATTTATATCTTAAATTTCTCACCTATCCAAGAGGTTGTGAGTTCAAACCCCACTCTCCACATTTATTTTCTCCTTTATTTTTCTCCTAACTCTCTCATCCATTCAAGAGGTTGTGGATTCAATACCCCCCCCCCAACACATTTATTTTTCCTTGGATTTTTCTCACGAAAATCTTCAATTGGTGAGGTCATCGGTTTAATCCCAAATGACCTCACATTTTTAAAAAAATTAAACGAAGTTCATTTTTTCTCCAATCCATTTTTGTCTTAATCTTTTGTTGAGTTTTTTTGTAGCTTTCATTTAATGGTGTCTTGGACTCAATCCTAGTGATTTCAAATATTTTACATTCATTTTTCATTGCATTTTATACCACTTTGATTGGCCGAACCCAAACTACCAAATCCTGGAAATTTGTTCACTATTTTCATCTCCTTGTTATCATCATTTGTACATTAGATCTTAGGACGTTTCATGAATCATTTGGTGCATCTTTAAGTAAATATTTTTATGGTTATATTCAGCCAAGAATCACCATTAAATCCAGAAACATTACACCACTTTTTCACATCATGATTTACAGAAACATCACTTTTCATATACTTTCAGTTGGCATTTATTAACATGCTTACAATTCCAAACACATAATCATGAACACATTATCACTAAAATCACACTTCACTACTTAAACTACCAGCAATCATAACAACAACATGATCTCTAATCTATTTCTGATTGAAATTAGAAGGATACTAGGGACAAGGAGTTCGACAAGAATGGGAACAACCCTAGTTTCAAAATTCGTTGAATTTGTGGAAAGGGAATTCTCTTGGAGAAAGGAGTCCAGGAAAGAAACCCATACCTAACTATACTGTTGTTCAATACACGACCTGCTGTCCAAAACCCTCTCCAAATTCACGTGGAAGTCCCGAAACTTCAATAAAAAAACTTCGACAGAAAACCCTTCTTTTTGCTTTACGATTTTGATTAGCTTTTTGACTATGTTTTTGACGTGTAAATTCTTCAAGTATGAAGAACTTTTGGTATTGTTTTCTGTTCTTGTATTTCGTTAGCAGATAGAACGCAAAAGTGAGAGAGTTGATCGTGAAAGAGAGTGGATAAACGTGAGAAGTGAGTGGCTCCTTAGGATTAAGATTATACTTTTAGACTTAGTCAAAATAAGGTTTAGTTAAATTGTAAAAATCTAATTTATTTAAATCACACGTGAAAGGACCTTACTTCTCTTACAAGAAAATCAGATTTTTAACCCCATTATAATTCACTTGGGCGTCGCTACCACCGAGAATCGAACCCATGATGCCCCCATCGCAAAAATGGGTCCATTCGGGTCGACCCGACCCAAACCGCCCCATTAATTAATTATTTAATAATAATAATAATCTGATTTCCTTTTTCTTAATTCAGCATTTAAATATTAATTAATTAAATATATTCTCCAATATAAATAATCAAGTTAAATCATTGCTCCCACCTAGGTTCGAACCCTATTGGAGCAAGATTTTTCTCAATGGGTAATTTCAGCCCTTTCTACCCAAAATGAACACCATATTAATTAAATAATTAATTATATATTTAGGGTATTACTATACTACCCTTATTCTGGAAAAAGACCATTTTACCCCTAGTCCCTCAAACTTACGAATTCCCCTTTTTATGTCCGGTAAAGACTCATCCGGGTAAATCTTCATATTCGGGAGACCTACAAGGCTGGACCCATCCATTCATAGCTCAACTAACTGCCCAAATTAGTTGGCTTGGCTGTCGCAATGGTTCAGAGGTCTGGTTCTACGCGCATCAATCCGTGTGAACCCGATCTAATCGTAGGCATTCTAGACACACTAAACATTGCTTAGCATATTCATTTTTTAGGGTTGTTACAATATTATTGTAGGCAAACTCTATGAGAGGAAGGTAATAATCCCAACTACCATTGAAATAGATCACACAAGTTCTCAACATATCCTCTAGGGTCTGAATGGTACGCGCTGCC
The DNA here is from genome assembly GCF_001406875.1 of Solanum pennellii. Lineage (NCBI taxonomy): Eukaryota > Viridiplantae > Streptophyta > Magnoliopsida > Solanales > Solanaceae > Solanum > Solanum pennellii. The sequence continues at coordinate 49,814,505 of NC_028646.1, read as the reverse complement.
TGCCATCCGTCTGTGGATGAAATGTTGTACTAAGGTTAACTTGAGTACCAAGACCTTTCTGAAGTGACTTCCAGAAATGAGAGGTAAACAGAGGAAAAAGGAACCCCATGCAACCCCACAATCTCATTAATATGAAGCCTTGCATATTCTTCTACCGAATATGTAGTCTTGACCACCAAGAAGCGCACAGACTTAGTCATCCTATCAACTATCACCCAAATGGTGTGATGCTGTATGCGAGTACGCGATAATCCTGTGATGAAGTCCATATTGATCACATCCCACTTCCAATTAGGAATATCAATCTCTTGAGTCATACCCCCTAGTTTCTGATGTTCTACCTTGACTTGCTGGCGATTGGGGCACTTTCTCACAAAGTCTCCTATATCCCTCTTTATTCAATTCAACCAATAGACTTCCCGCAGATCGTGGTACATCTTAGTGGAACCTGGATGAATAGAATACCCAGAGTTATGGGCTTTTGCAAGAATATACTATCTCAACTCGCCCACATCACGAACACACAATCTACCCTGGTAGCGAAGTACACCATCTCCCCCTTGGGAGAAAACCTCCACTCTCTGATTATGGATTGCACCCTTAAGTTCCAGCAAGATTGGATCACTGTCTTGATTTTCCTTAACCTTCACTACCAAAGACGATTCTGCCCCATTCTGAACTATTTCACCATTATCTGATATGCTCGTAAGGCGAACTCCCAAGCAAGCAATCCTGTGTACATCCTTCACTAGCTCCGTCGTTTCTTCCTCAACATAGGCTACACTACCTATAAAAAATCTACTAAGAGCATCGGATAGTACATTCGCCTTACTAGGATGATAATGCACACGTATATCATAATCCTTAAAGAACTCAAACCATCTGTTCTCGTGAAAATTTAACTCTTTCTGAATAAACACATACTGAAGGCTCTTATTATCGATTAACACATCTACAGGGAGACCATACAAGTAATGTCTCCATATCTTGAGTGCAAACACCACCGCTGCAAGCTCAAGGTCATGAGTTAGATAGTTCTTCTCATGCACCTTAAGTTGTCTAGAAGCATAAGCTATTTACCTCGCTGCATCAAAACACAACCAAGTCCAACTCTGGATGCATCACGATAGATCACATAACCATCTAAACCCTCTGGTAGAGTCAAGACGAAAGTTGTAGTCAATCTAGTTTTCAATTCTGCAAAGCTTTTCTCACAATCATATGACCTTTGAAACTTGACCATCTTGTGAGTCAACCTAGTTAATGGTGAGGATATGGATGAAAATCCTTCCATAAACCTTCTGTAATAACCTGGTAGACCAAAGAAACTTCTGATATATGAAGCAGAGGTAGGTTTGGGCCACTGTTTCACTGCTTCTATCTTTAGAGAATCCACTCTGATCCCTTTGCTAGATACAATGTGACCAAGAAAAGCAACGGCTTGCAACCATAACTCACATTTACTAAACTTAGTTAATAATGGCGATCCTTGAGAGTCTGTAGAACAACTCTCAAATGACTTGCATGTTCTTCCTCACTCCTAGAGTAAATGAGGATATCATCAATAAAGACGATAACGAACAAGTCCAAGTACTGTTTGAAAACTCTGTTCATTAAATCCATGAAAGTTGCGGGAGCATTAGTTAGTCAAAACGACATAACTATAAATTTATAATGACCATACCGAGTTCTAAAGTTTGTTTTCCGAATGTCACTATCTCTACCTCTAAGCTGATGATAACACGATCTGAGGTCTATCTTTGACAAATGGCTAGCACCATTAAGTTGGTCAACCAATTCATCAATCCTGGGGATGGGATACTTATTCTTGATTGTGACCTTGTTCAACTGTCTATAGTCAATGCACATTCTGAGAGAACCATTTTTCTTCCTTACGAACAACACTGGTGCAGCCCATGGTGAAATACTAGGTCTGATAAAGCCCTTATCTAGAAGGTCTTTCAACTGCTCTTTCAATTCCTTAAGCTTTGCTGGAGCCATTCTGTAAGGAGAAATATAAATAGGTTGGGTATCTGGAAGAAGATCGATTCGAAAATCTATTTCCCTTTCGGGAGGGACTCCAGGAAGATTTTCAGGAAATACTTCTGGAAACTCACAGACTACTGGAACTGACTCAAGAGTTGGGGTTTCAAGGCTAGAATCTTTAACCCGCACTAGATGATAGAGATAACCCTTAATATGATCTTTTTGGCCTTAAGGTAAGAAATAAATCGACCCATAGGCGCTAAGATACTACCCTTCTATTCTAAGATTGGTTCGTCTGGAAAAAGAAAAATGAACAATCCTAGTTCTACAATCAACTAAGGCATAACATGAGTGTAACCAATCAATGCCTAGAATGACATCGAATTCCATCATTTCTAACTCTACTATATCTGCTGAGGTGATTTTCTAAGAGATTATGAAAGGGAAATTTCTGCATACCCGTCTAGCTATAACTGGGTCACCGACTAGAGTAGTTACTAAGAAAGGTTCTGAGAGAGTTTCTGGAGTGACATTTAATTGGACTGCTATGTAAGGATTTACGAGAGAAACAGTATCCCCTGGATCCAATAATGCATAAACATCAAGGTCAAAGACACGTAACGTACCACTGACTACATCAGGAGAACCTTCCTGATCCTGGCAAGCTGGAAGAGCATAAAACCAGTTTTAGCGTTGACCGCCACCTGTACCAGATGAGTTACCCTGCTGAGTTAGGCGACTTGCTGGTGCTGCTGAAGTTGTATACTGAGATCTACAACTACCACCTCCTTGACCTTGTCTAGAAGGACAATCCCTCAACCAGTGACCAGACTGACCACACCCAAAACATCCCTCTTTTCTTGTAAGACACTCGCCCGGATGGTTTGTGCCACACTTATGTCCAGTCGGGTAAGTCTTGGTGCCTGGAACACTTCCCTGAGATTTAGAGCCTGGTGCTCTACCCTTCAGGTCAAACCTGTTCTTGGGGATGGAACACTAGTTGATGAAGGGACTGGAGCCGAAAACTTCTGCTAAGCCTGCGAGCAATTTCCACCACCCAATTTCTTCTGAGAATAGTCATAGTTCTCAGTCCTAGCATTCTTATTTCCTTAGCATGTTCCTTATGATTATCACCCTCAACCTGCTGAGCATGAGTAATAAGCCTAGAGATGTTCATATCTCCAAGTAACATCGCATTTTTGCACTCAGTTTTCACCAAATCTGACACTCCATACAAAAACTTATTCATCTGAGCCTTGGAGTTAGGATCCATGTATGGAGCATACATTGAGTGTTGGTTAAACTTGAGTCCATACTCTTGGACTATCATGTTACCTTGCCATAAGTTTATGAATCCCTCAGCCTTTGCCTCTCTCAACTCTATGAGGAAAAACCTGTCGAGAAAAGTCTCACTAAAGCAATCCCAAGTGATAGGAGATGCATCTGCACCGCTATTCTCCTTGCACTGAGTGTGCAAGATACGCAACATCCTTCAACTGGTATGATGCTAAATCAACATGATCATTCCTAGTGACTTGCATTACCTCAAAGATATTCTTGATTTCATCCAAGAAATCTTGAGGATCCTCATTAGCTTGTATCCAAATTACTCAGGAGGATTCATCCTAACAAAATCACAGATTTTTGCTGCCACATATCAACCATTTTAATTCACATGAGCATGAACCCGATTGTTCTGGTTAGTCATACTCTGAGACAACATATGTATGACATTTCTGAACTCAACATTAGAGACTTCCTGATCTGGGACTGGAAGAGCAGCATTTGCATTCCTGGCGTTTGCATTCGTAGAATTAGATCAACGAGGAGGCATGATCTGAAATGTAGAATGTCAAGTTATTATTTAATAAGATCATACATCACGCACGATAAGAATACCAAGAATATGAAGTTTTTCCTAAAACACTTCATAGCCTCCCTCTCATTAGATGTGGTGCACTTCACACCCATGAAAAGAACTCTACTTAGTGTGTCTTTTCAGACATCCTCGGACACTTAAACCTAATGATTTGATACAAAGTTTTGTCATGCCCCGAGCTACCCCCGAGATGCGGACACGGAACCTGGGACCATAAGTGATCCCAAGCTAACCTAGCTGGCATGATCATAAGCATACTAAAGATAATAAACTACTGCGGAAGCTAGATACTAATTAAATTTGAAAAGATGGGGAATACCCATATGATAAAATTGATATATATGAAAACTAATAAGCTTAATACAAAGTAAATATTAACTCAATAGTAAGTTTAATCTAACTATGTCTGAAATAAGCCTATAAACTAGAATAGAAACAATAGGACAAGCCCCAGCTAAATCTAGCAAAAACTGAAACTAAATGACCTAAGACTGAAATGAAACTCAAAACTATTGTCCTCAGAGAATGAGGACTCACCACTGAATCTGCTTAACTGTAGATCGAAAATTGATCTATGCGTGATCTAGATGTTGAGAACCTGAACCTACATCACAAGAAAATTTAGCACACATATGTGTCAATACTTGAAAGGTACTGAGCATGTAGGATAGAGTAAAGCTTAAATAAAACATAACTGAACAAGCATAAAATAAAGTATAATAATCTGACATGACAAAATGAATTCTGAGCTAACATGATGAAATAACCAATTTATAACATGCTGAAACTAAATACTGAATATACTGATAAATGGTTAATGTAGAGAATCTGACTGAAGTATGGGAGCTACTAATAACAGATATTAAAGCCACATGAGCTAAATATGGAGTCCGATGTATACGCTCCATCCAGAGGACCCAATATACCCTGCCAAAGGAATAAAGGCATGCTGGCGTGATCACTAAACTGATTGCCCACAAAGGATACTTACAACCTATTTGGCTAGTAATTCTGGGACTATTGGGTAGCTAAACGTTAGTCCAACTCGATATTATGTTACTACTATAAATTCTAGCAATTTACTGATTATATCTGAGTTTCTGCAAATAGTAGATAGCTTGAAACTGAACATGCAAACTGAGAATGCAACAATTAATCTAGTAATTATGCATTTACAACTGAGGCTTGTATATCTGAAGTATCTCAAATATCTGACCTATCATGTGTAATTCAAGAACTAAAGAAATACAAACCTAGAGTTCTGAAAGTGATGCAACAAACTGAATAATAACATGATAATCTGATTTGGAACATATATTTAATAAATACATGAAGTTCTAACAAAGTTCTAGAAAACGCATGTTTAATCATAATAAGATAATCAAGAATCTGACTGAAAACTAGGGACCCAATGTGGGTGAAAGGAATGCACTAGTGAAATCCTACATACCTGGTGATGAAATCCACAAAAAAATACTTAAGTTTTGGGGTTGAAAGTGCTGGAGCTTGTGGTGTTCTTGAACTAGGGTTCTTAAGTTTTTCCTCCTTTCTTGCTTCTAATTTGCTCACTTTTGATTTAATGATTTAACTTACATATGTTTTAATTATGTTTCTAGGCTTAAACTGACTAAAATCTGACTATTTAGGGTAAAAACAAGGTAAATTAAGGTTTAAATGAAGTGGAAAAAGACCAAAAGACCCCTGGATAAGTTGTTGACGGACCAAACGACATCCAGGACTGACGGTCCGTCGTTTGACCAAAGCCTCGTTGTTGGGTCCGTCGATTGGGACTGTTCGACAGGCCTTTACTAAAATGGGCATAACTTTTAACTCGGAGGTTTTATTTTAGTAAAATCGATGGCTATGGAAAGATAGTTAGATTATATATCTGTGGGTAGGTCATGAGACACCTAATTTATTGTGTGTTATGAGCTATGACCATTTAATGTTGACCCAACAACATTTCTCCTTAGCTGTCTGCAAATTTTCCACCTACGGACCGTGCTGGTCATTCTTGCTCTTGTTTGAGAGTGGGTGAAGGGATTATTGATCGACGGTCACGGACTAAGGACCATTGTCTAACCTACAAACCGTAGGTCCGTCCATCGTCCAAGACTTAACCAATTTTTCTTGGCTGAAATTTTTGTGAGTTTCTGTCCCATCGACGGTTGTGCAGGACAGACCGTGGGTCAGGATATGGTCCGTTGATGCCATCGTTGGTTGCACCTGCAGATTTCTACTATAAATCTGATTTTTATTCTGTTTTGGTTACGGGTGTTACACGAAGAATATCACTTTGGACACAATCATAAATATCATCCAAACCAGCCAGAAACATATACACACGCTCTTCTTTAATTTCCTTTTGTCGATCCTGGACAACATCAACTTGTGTGAAAGATATGGGATTACGATGATCCAGTTCCTTCCATATTTTGCGCAAATTTGCAAGGTATATTGAAACTATGTTCTCCTCTTGATTCATACGCATGGCTTGACAAGAGAGATCGTAAATAACTAATTTATCAACCCCTTCATAATATTTTTGTGACACGGTGTCCCAAATACTCTTGGAAGTTTGAAGACGTACAAATAAGTATATAATGTAAGGTTCCATCCACCGATGAGCCGACTTTAACAATAGCATTATCCATACTCCACTTTTCATAAGTGGCATCAGTAGCGAGAGGCTCTTTAACTGTTCGTGATAAGTATCCTATTTTTCCACGACTTCCAACAAATATATCAAGAATTTTAGACCAAAGATAATAATTCTTTCAATTGAGTTTTAAACCAAAAGGAATGGCTATAGGTTCTAGAATGATGTTTTTATCTTTAGAGGATTCACCCATGGTAGCATTATAGACTAGGATAAAGAAAAGAAATTTTGCTCTTGATACCAACTCAAAATGGGTGAAAAGGATACTTTCATTATGTATCAACTATACATTATATAGGATTACAAATATGAGGGAAGATATTTACAATCCCAAAGAATATGCTACTACAATCCCAAACGATATACTACACGATCTATAAGATATTCTAATTGATCTTCAATAATTAGAAACAAATCTACCTATTAACTACTTTTCCTAAATCATGCTAACAAATATTTCTATTCCTTGTGCATGGGAAAAGATTCCTATAACTTTGTGTCCTCATATGTCATATCTTAGCATGTCTCCAAGTACTAGGTTATAGTACACTGTTTGATATGTTATTCACCACCATAGTTTTGTAGTAAGTATAGAGTTACAAACTTTGTTTCACTAATTTTCTCTGCTGATTGATTTATGCTCTAAGTCGCAAATAAGAATGGATACCTTCCCAGTAAGTGTTCTTTAAAATCATTTCTAACTATGGATAATAAATCAAGATCACTACATTTATGGTACACCTTATGTAATTTATGAAGTTCGATAGAGTATTTGAGCCTTTTCCATCTAATAAATGACCTTTTTTAATTAAAAAAACTCCTAAATGTTTATGTATAGATATGCCGCAAGCTACAAAAGCTTATTCTAAGAGACCAAAAATTAAAAGACGTAATAACTATCATGAGACAGTTAAGGGGTGGTTGTTTATGTAGAGAATGGGCAAGGAAGTTAAAAGAGGGTGTTCAGGAAAAGGAACTCTATCCTCCCAAATGTCTAGAAACGTTGTGATCTAGTTAATCGTATGTTATATATTATATAACTAAAATTCATTCATGTCTTCGGCTGAAATATGTGGTATTGGCAGTGTCCTAATGATTGCTTTTTAGATATCCTGTGTAATATCAATGTATCTGTTGTGAAACATCATATTTGTTCCTTTATTCACTATTTCCGCAGTAAAGTCTATTAATTTGGTATTAAAAAAACAACTTTCGGGGATGGCGAATAGAATGAAGGGACGAGTCGAACAAGTAGAGACTAATTTGACAGGGGTAAGAGAAGATGTCATAAAATTAGAAGGATGGTTTCAAGAATAAGAGTCTCTTGTAAGAATTGAAGCACATGGGAGAACTATGATTGGAGAAGCATCCCTTTCCCAAACTAGATTCATCGGAAACTAAGAAGAGGGAAGCGATGTAAACTTGGCTGGAGAAAAAAATGGGAAGAAATTTTGGAAACCACAACCAACAGTTTTCGAAGGAGGTGATCCTTTAGGATAGCTTTTTAAAGTTGAACGGCGTTTTGGAGTAAATGAAATTTCTAAAGTGGAAATATTACAGGCAGCAGGTGTTTGTTTGGAAGGAAAGCCTTAAATTGCTATTAGTGGATAGGGTCTTGGAAACCAATGTTATCCTGGGAAAACTTTAAAGGGAGTCGTAGAATCGATTTCATAATTCTCAAAAGATCAATCATATGTTGTTTTAATGGGGCTGAAGCAGGTTACCACACTAACCACGTTTCGTGAAGAATTTGAAAAGTTGTCAGCGTCTGAGTAGGAGGTATTGATGGACAGTTATCTGGCATATTTTTGAATGGACTAAAAGAGGAACCTTGTACCTTGTGTAATTTTCTAAATGTCTAGAAAGGTTGTGACTAGATATTCATAGGTTATGAATATATAACTAAAACTTATTCGTGTCTGAGGGTGTTATTTATGGTGTTGGCAGTGTCCTAGTGATTTCTTGTTGTAATATCAATGTATCTAGTCTGAAACATCAATATTTGTTCCATTATTTATTATTTCAGTAGTAAAGTCAACATGTGCCTTTTGGAAATTGTAAAAAGACCGCTTTTGAGCAAGTTGATAATCTTATGAGAAAATGTCCGACTATGATCTAAAAATTTTGTAAGTTATTACTAACATAAGACAGTAGCCTATGATGTCATATTTAAGGTTGAGAATGAGAAATTTATGAGCAGTCAAAGATAATATTATCAGGAGAATATTTTCTCAAGGATTATATACTCTATAAAGTTCACATAATGTCAAAATATACTCTCTTAAGTTTCATGTCATCAAAGCAGAATAAGAAGCTTGCAATGTTAACAACTCATCACTTGTAAAGTGTTAGAAGTAATAGAGATAGGCCCTGTTAAAAGTTGTACAACATCAGCCCCTATTGTTTAGTTTGACCATGTCTGCTGTATAGCTATATTTTAGCTTTCAGTTGCTAGTTGTTTTCTTTTAACGTGATAGTTTTCATATTGTGTAGTATTTGCAGAATTGTGTTCCTAATGTTTAGGTGAGTTGGTTTAGTTGAATTACAGTAGTGGTTTAGTGGGAATGTGATTCCCTAATATGTAAACATATATAAGGCGACAGAAATATTGAATAAACTCATCCAGTAACAATCTCTGCAACAGAATTTGGCTTTCTTTTATTCTTCCTGTTATTTCCTTTTACAAGTATTGATTTCTATATTAGAGTTGTCTTCGTCAGGCCCTCCCTTGATATTTGATATGAATACCGCGAGGCACATCAAGTAAAATTTTACCCAGGAAGAACTGACTTGTGAAAAGATGCAGATTCCATTTTCTGTGATTTTAAATACGTTCTTCCACATTGGAACTTGGAGCTGGCAAGATGTTTGGTGAACGGGAATGAGGTGTCTGTTCACTTTTCGGATATAATAGAGAAGAATGACACTAAGCACTATGAAGTTAAAAAATTTACTTCTAGGAAGTTCATTATAATGTCTATTTTCTATCAATCGTGAAATTTACTAGAATCGTAGAATGGGTATAGGTGATGAAATTGGCTATAATGGTATTCTTATTTGTAAAAGTCAATTTTTGAATTATTTTCTATGGTTCGTGACTCACAAATTAGGCATGTATTTTTACATTTGTACTTCAGATTGGATTATCTTGATTCTCAAAACAAAATTATGCTTTTATGTACTTGCATAAAATCGGCGGACAGTTGTGTAATGAATCAAGAATTAGGACGAAAACAGTTATTTGATTGTGCAAATATTTCTACACCCTCGATGGATATTAGTTAAACTCTTATTTTTGTCCCGAATACGTAAAATAACAATCTAATTTGATTTATTATCCCAAACTTAAATGCCAAAATGACACATTTATTCTATGTTATAACTCCTCTCTTCAAAACCCTGATGAAACAAGTTTGAAATTTAAATAGTAACAACTTTTTCCGATTCCCGCTCAAAGTCGGAGTAGAAAATCTAATTTGTATCAAGAATCCTTATTAAGAAACTTGGGATTTAATTTAGTTCATTTGTAACAGTAAGAACAATTGAATGGATGACACCACCAACTTAATATAAAGATTTCGTTATCAATCATCCAAATTGACCTACAATTTTTATGAAATCAAAAGTTAACAAGCAACATAGGGGTGTGGGGATAGGAAATCGATATCACATAGGGGTAATTGTGCTACTCTATAGTGATGAACATTCATGAATATGCTAAGTCATATTCATTGATGCTAATCACCTTTTGATCTCAAATCATCTATGCATATAATCTCCTTTCGGTCTAATCTAAATGTCAATCTAAACAACTCAATACCTTGCACTATTCTCCTTTCAAGAATCCGGAAAATAGATCCAACCCATAACCTCTTTTTCAAGCAAGTAACACACATCAAACCTATATTACTAGTATTGAACTAATTACTCACTCCAATTAGACTCTTTTGAGCATTAACAAGAGATCGAAATTACGATTTATGTTTGCATCCTTAATCCTTAAGTTAAAGTCATGGTAATTAGATAAAATTCATGTATGAACAAAAATAAAACAAAGTATAGAACAACACCACTACATTAAATCAACACCCAACCCCATTTTAGCACCCCCTAGATCTTGGGGTTTAAGCAACCCATCAAAAAAGTAAAGAAAATATATCTTCCATGAAAGCAACCATGGGTAACTTGAAATAAAGAAATTAAAGTAAAACACACGTTTGATTCAACTTCTATTTTTCAAATTCAAATTCCAAGTTATAAAACCCCAAAATCTAGAAAAGTGATCTACAAAGGTAAAGTTCTCTAAAAACTCTCTTTACCTCTCAAAAGATAACCTTTTGAACTATTTTCTAAATTTTCTAAATACTATATCCTTTGGGAAATTTATAATTTTCCAAAATTTGGCCCCAAATCTTTTCCACGACTGACTCAATGAGATTAGTCTGACTCACCATACCTTCTAGGTGAATTGTTTTTATCTCCTTAGCTCGCCTGATGATGCTCTAAGATTTATGTGATTGAACCTCGGTTGGAGAACTCGATTAAGTCTAGTTTTCATGTTTTTCAAATCATCGAGTACCACCTTGGTTCTTCTTTCAAGCATTAAAGATTCTCTTTACACACTATCACTTCGGACGATGTACAATAGGATCACCTTTCTCGTTCAGCGTATCTCCATCTCTATTGGAGTCCGTCAACCACTTTGATAGACACAAGTGTTATACATTATAAGTTTGTACGAGCTCGTTCTCATTTGGACATCCTCTCTTCATTTTAGGTGATCAATAATATTTATTTTGCACTTATGTTTTGTATCTTATGCTATTCTTTCAAACATTAGTCCTTGCCTTGTCCAGTTGTCTTCAGAGTTGCAAATTATCAACACTCTATCAAAATAAGAAAAAAATAGCTATTGAGGACACTTAATATTGAGATAAATGGACCTTAAATTGGTGCAAATCTACAAACCATTAACAACCCCAACTTAAAATTTTGCTTCTCTTCAAGTATATCAAGAACACAGAAACCTCAAAATGGGTAACTACAACGGTACTTAATTAGAGCTAACATGCAAGTGCCAAAGCAAGACTACTATCCATGACATGTTACCATTAATCATGATCACAAACTTCAAATGATGACTAGATAGTATCAAAACAATCTCAAGCTTACTTTAGCCTTCGTCTAATGCAAGAACACGTTTTAAAAAATGCATTCGAGTGTTCATCAAGAACGATTTCATGTTCTCACAAAGCAAATCAACAAAGGTTGTCATGACACAAAGTACACCCTAGACGTGAAATGATATGTAAGACCCTGAGAGGCCCTACATAAGTCACTTAGAATACATCATATAAAATAACAAAATGTAACAAATTTAAAAGACAGTTTACAGCATAAAAGAGTTTGTCAAAATCAGCGGAAGTATGACAATATCGCAAGCCATCTAATACAAAAGAGTAATTAAGAAGTAACCCATCATCAGGTTCAAATTGAAATGAAAAGACAATACAAAATAAAGGCTTGGTCCTTCGAATCTGAGGACTCACCAATCTTCAAACTTATATTAAAAGATCCCTTAGCCACAAAGATGTGGAATAGGAGCGTCACAACGTACACTAGTGGTGCAAGAGTATGCGTTAATACACAAATTTACTAAGTATGATAGCAATGCATAAAAGTTACGAAATCATGCTGAAGGGACATTTTCATAATATGCAAAGACTAAGTAAAAGTATAAGATAAAAGGGTTAGATAACATAAGTCGTAACCATGATCAATTCAAGTAAAATCATCTTTTGAGAACATTTTGGATACTTCTTGAAGTGATCTTAGTTTATTATTGTGGGAAGTAGCCTCAACCAACATAGAGACCATGTGAGTTATAACTTAGAATTCGGTGTTTACCACAAAAAAAAGAGGTGTCCTACTTGACAAGGTAAGACCGTGAACATTAAACTTAGGTGGATCCACTAGATAATGTTTATGTAAGACAACATCCTATGGGGGAACATAGGTATGGGATAAAGATATTGCTACTAGAAACTTGACCTCAACTACGGAAGAGCTTCCATCTCAAAATCCTCTCTATTCTAAGCATAAATTCACAAAGTAGTTGTTAATCTTAATTGTTGTCTTTAAGAAACACGGGTAGTCTCTTCTTGTCTTATCATGGGATATATCCTCAAACAATGCATCGGAAAACCTTTCACCATCCATGATCTTTTCATAATAGCTTTAAAAGACCCATAGTCATTCACTACATGCTAGAAATTCCCTACTTCTAATGGAAATACTTTTTAAATTATGGTCTGTAATCATTGATGGCATATCTTGATACCATACTAAACAAGACCTAATTTAGGAAAATAGCCTGAAAACCATTGATGGAAAGTCTAGATGTCAATCATGTCATGTGGTCAAATTTATAGTAGTATCTACATCTATAAGTTTACTTGAATCACAAGCATTAAACATGAATTCTTTTCAATAAATTCATATATTTCATCATATTTCAATGTCAGAGCATCATTTATATCTATTTTATAAAGAGAAGACATGCATATTTTCATAAATTCATTTTTCATGGGTTATATTTCATAAAGAGAAGACATGCATATTTTCATAAATTCATTTCATGGGTTATATTTCATAAAGAGAAAACATGAATATTTTCATAAATTCATTTTTCATGGGTTATATTTCATAAAGAGAAGACATGCATATTTTCATAAATTCATTTCATGGGTTATATTTCATAAAGAGAAAACATGAATATTTTCATAAATTCATTTTTCATGGGTTATATTTCATAAAGAGAAGATATGAATATTTTCATAAATTCATTTTTCATGGGTTAAGACCTAGGTTATATCATCATAACATAGAAATCATGGTTATGCATGGGTTCATGGGAAATAAACTTAAAATCATCCAGTTTCTTAAATTGATGAATAAAAGTCATGAAAAAATCAAGTAAATCAATATTGAAAGGAACCATGACATCGAAGAAAGGCCTAACTTAAATTAGAGATCTCTAACTTTATAAATTAGAGAATCTAGGAACCCTATGGAGGAAAGGTCTCCATGGGTGAACATTATCATACCTTGTAGTTCAAAGCTCACAAGAAATGGAGAATTGAAGACTTGATCTTGAAACCCTAACTTGACTTCTTCTTCTTCTTCCTTAGAGAGAGAAATATTTGAGAGGAGGAGCTTGATAAATTTTGGAAATTTGAGAGAATGAATTCAGTTCGGGTGAATAGGCGGTTTAAAATCATTATATAGAGCTTTGGGTAGAAGGAAAAATGACATAAAATATGGTTAAAGCGATTGGGAAAATACCCAAAATCCCCATTAAAATAA